>NC_091747.1:24387658-24735158 GCF_043380555.1 Nothobranchius furzeri | reverse complement strand
GGATCTTTTTGAGTCAAACTCCCTCTTCCTCCCTGTACCTCATGAAGACCATATTTTTGTACCATTTTTTTAAATTGGGTCATACTTGGACATTGCTTTAAGTCACTATTTAATCCATTCCATAATTTTACTCCACAAACAGAGATGCACTGACTTTTTTATATGTTTAGATTCTGCCTCTTCTGTTCTTTGCTTTAAGAAATCTTTATACAGTTTATTTTTCTTTTTACAAGCATTCTGTAGTCCTTTACTAATCCATGGTTGATCTATTTATTTTTATTTTTTATTTATTTATTTTTTTGCTTTACATTCAACAGAATAACTCGACAGTTCTGATTATATATTGTATTAAATATTGTTAAAAATGTATCATATGCCTTGTCAACTTCAGTTTCTCTACACACGCTGCTCCAGTTTGTGCCCCCAAATCCTCCCTCAGAGCTCTCATCGCTTCCTGGGACTTTATCCTTTTATAGATTAAATTTTTCTTTTGCTGACATCTCTGATAGTTATCCTCAGAAACTACAAAGATTGGCAGGTGGTCACTGATATCACTAATTAATAATCCACTTCTTGCATTGTTTTCAATATTGTTGGTAAATATATCATCAATTAAAGTAGCACAGTGTGTCTGAATTCTGGTAGGTTTTGTAATTTTAGGATATAAGCCCATGCTGTACATTGTGCTAATAAATTCTTCTGTCATGTTATGCTTCTTTGGATTGAGCAGGTTGATATTGAAATCCCCACAAATATAAACAACTTTTTGATTCATTTTTGAATAAGCCTCTTCCAACCAATCCTTAAAAATGACTATATTAGAGCCTGGGGATCTATAAACACAACTAATTATTATATTTTTCTTTTTTTTCCTTAATAATTTCAATTGTTAAACATTCAAAAAATTATCAATCACAGGTGTCATGGTATCAATAACTTTGAAATCCAGGCTTTTATCTACATACAGCGCCACTCCACCACCACTCAATGTCTGTTTAGAAAGCTAGCTTCAGATCCATCTAGTTCAAAATCCATTCCTTTATCAGGGCAACCCCATGTTTCAGATATAGCGATTATTCTAAACTGTTTTGTAAATGACTTTAAATAGTCCTTTATGCTATCAAAATTAGCATACAGGCTTCTACTATTAAAATGAATTATAGATAATTTACTGTCCTTATTAAAAGCTTGATTGTACTCCTCTGTGTAGATCTGACAGCTGTCGCTGGTGTGAGAGAAAACGTTGATCTCTGGGTCTAAGTGCCTAAGTGAGTCTGTTGATTTATAGGCTGCATGGATGGGTAGGGTATAGGTGAAGGTTCTCAGTTCCAGGTCGCTATAACATGTTGTTCTTTGCGCCAAGTAGTTGTTGCTTCTGGATGAAGATGACTGGGTGCTGATAGATCCTGTCATGGTTGTGTGTTATGTTCGTACCTCCAGTTTAGGCTGACTGTTCATATGTGTCCGGTTCACTGATGTTTCTGATGACCATTACTTTAGCTTGCTCCGGTGTTCCGTTTAATTTAATAAATACTTTGCGGTGTGTAGTCCATGTGCGTTGAATCCTTCCTTGTTTTTTCAAGCTGCGCGCCCTTCTGGTGATATCAGCGTTCCTATGGTGCCAGACCCGTGCCACAACCCGTGCACGCGCATTGGGTCCACAGCGCGCGTGTGAACGGGACTCGCGAGCGAAAATATACATGGCAGCGCGCGTGTGAACGGGACTCGCGAGCGAAAATATACATGGCGAGAGGTCATTTGTGCACTGAGAGGGAGCAAACTGTGTCTGTGAGCGCACAAGGATGTGCACAAGTGACAAACCTGCGTGCCGCGTTGCCAACGAGCACACGGCAGAGGAAAACATGCGCGCGCGGCAGCCTCTCTGCACGCTCGGCAGCCTCTGCGCGCTCGGTTTCTAATTCTGCTCGCTCGGCTGTGAGGAGTTTTGGCACTCTGGAGGCGTGGCCTGTGGCAGATCTTCCCTGTCCTCTGATTGGTTAGTTTACCCCGCACTTTACTCTCTACCTATCTATATAAAAAAATCTGAGATTCAGCAGTTGCTGTCATAGCTCAGCTGGGAGAGCGGGTGACTCTCACTCTGGAGGATCCAGGTTCAAGTCCGGCCAAGGAAAGTAGAGTTGGTGTCATATTATTCTTTCCTAATTCCTGTGATATTATTTTACAGTTGTGACCGTTCAACTGTCATTAAACGTCCGAATGTTTGCTGGGCAGTGTTTTAAAAAGTGCACATAAGCTAGATGGTTTTAACCAGGTAAAAATAGACTTGTGGGTGTAGGTATGTTCAAGTTTAAAAAGTTCTTGCCTCATTAATGTATTGTTTATTTTTTTCAGCATTTAATTGACAAATTATCCTTTCAAATAATTAATTGATGAGTTACACAGTTGTCCATTTAGAATTGTTGAATGGACTGAGTCAAGTTTGGTGCACTTTATATATTTCAAAACATGTTTTTTTATTTTAATTGTGCATATAAATAATTTTAATGTTAATTTATTGAAATATTTCTATTTTTTCATTACCTCACCCTTGTTTTGACAAAAACTTATTGATAACTTAAGACCTATTACATTGCTGAATGTGGACTATAAATTATTCACTCATACACTGGCTAACAGATTAAAAAATGGAATAAATGATTTCATTAGTGAAATTCAATCAGGTTTTCTTCCAAATAGACATATTCATGACAACATCCGTCTGATTCTTGATTTATTAGATTATGAAAATTTGGTAGAAGAGGATGGGGCTATACTGTTCTTAGATTTTTATAAAGCTTTTGATAGCCTCGAACATCATTTTATTATAAAGTCACTTCAGCACTTTGGATTTGGTAAAAAATTCATTGATATTATTACATTCCTATACAAAGATATATCGAGTGCAGTTCTTCTTTCTTCGGGTACGACAACCAGATTTCCAGTTAATAGAGGAGTTAGACAAGGAGATCCTATTAGTCCACTTCTTTTTATTATAGCAACAGAAATGCTGACTTTACTAATTCAAAATGACCAATCAATTAAACCATTAACAGTGGCAGGACACTCGCTTAAAATAATTCAACTAGCAGATGATACTGCATTATTGTTGAATAGTACCAAGGAAATTCCTAATGCCATGAAAACGCTGTCTTTGTTCTCACAAGCCTCAGGTTTAAGGTTGAACGCTAACAAATGTGAAATATTAACAATTCATGATACTGAGGAGTTTCATATTTGCGATATCCCTATTAAGAATGAAATTAAGTATTTGGGTATGAAGATTAATACAATCTTTAAGGAGAGAGTGGATAACAATATTCAACCGATAATTAATAAAAATCTAAAGATTCTAAATAGTTGGCTCCAAAGAAATATATCAATTTTTGGTAGAATACTTTTAACAAAAATGGAGAGTATATCTAGATTAATCTATCCTGCTTTTTCAGTAGCTATCCCTGACCAATATGTTAAGAGAATAAATAAAACACAATATGATTTTATTTGGAATAATAAACAACATTTGATTAGGAAAAACGATCTAGTAAAACCTATAGAAGAAGGAGGTCTGAAAGTCATTGACTTTGAAGTAATGAATGGAGTTATTAAACTACAATGGCTAAAAAAAAATTTAATTAAGAAAGATTCTATCTGGTTTTGTATTCCTTCATTTCTGTTTGAGAAGATTGGAGGTATAGATTTTCTGTTAAAATGTGATTTTGATCCTCTTAAATTACCCATCAAACTTTCTAACTATATTAAACAAGTGCTGATGTACTGGAAAATGATCTACTCGCACAACTTTAGCCCACATTCCTCCTCTATATGGAATAACAGATGTGTTCTGTATAAACGGAAATCCATGTATTATAAAAGTTGGATGGATAAAGGAGTTTGGGCCATAATGCAGCTGATGGACAGTAAGGGTAAGTTTCTGGAGCATACTGAGTTCAAAATTAAGTATAATATAGACTGTTCTGTAGTGGAATACTCTAGAGTTATAAATGCTATTTCTCCAGCTGTTGGCCAGATGGTCAGTCAAAGTATTCAACATGGAACAAATACACCTAAGCTTCCCAAATTATCTATAGGTGATTTGAGTTTTACAGACCGGAGATGTAATAACTCTTACCTAAGAGCAGTCTTGTCAAACAAGTTATTCCCTATTCCTGTCAGAAGGAAAGTTCTTTCTCCGATTTTCTCAATTATAGATACTAAAGTCATAAGAACAGAGTTTCTTTCTTACCCTCTTCTCCCCAAAATGAAGGAAGTTCACTTTAAAACGATTAATAATATATATCCATGTAAAGAATTTTTAAATATCAGATTTAATATACAAGATAATTTATGTGTCCTATGTAATAGTGAAATTGAAACTCAGAAACACCTTTTCTATGATTGCAGATCGGTAAATACATTTTGGTTAGATTTATACAATTGGCTTTTATTCAAAAAGAGTTACAATATCCCCTTATTCACATATAATACTATTCAATTTGGGTGTATAGAAAAAAATAAGATTCAATTCGTTGTTAACAATTTGATAATTTTTGGGAAATTTTTTATTCACTTTTGGGAAATTTTTTATTCACAAATGTAGTTTCATGAAAGTGAAGCCAAACTTTCCTTTTTTCCAAAACGATTTTATGCTATTTTGCAAATCTCTTAAGTAAAGTCTGTACAGGCTGCTACACTTGTCAGATTTAGTGAAAATCCTGTGAACTAAGGTCCTCTGCCTTTAAATATGTATTTTTATTATTGTGTTATTATTAGTAGTATTAATATTAATATTGTATTTATTTTATTTTTATTTCTTTATCGTGTCTTGTTAATCTTATAACTCCGGTTGTTTCTGCTGATTAGAATATTTCTAATGGTCTAGTTATAAGGTTTTGGGTTATCTACTGAATTGTTCTTTTTGTTTTTGTTGAGTTTTTGGTTGTTGTTACAATGTAATGTGATTGATGTTCAATAAAAAAATAATAAAAATTGGAGTCAATGAGGATTTGCTCGCTTCTGGTACCAGCCCCCAGCGGATGAGGGTGGAACTGCAATTTTTACTTCCGGGTTGGAACCATTTTCTGAGCGGCATTGTGGGGGCTTGGTCTCTGTATCCGCATTTCACGGGTAAGTTGGAGAAGGCATGAGTATACCGTACTCCCTCTTGTGGCTATTTGGTGGTATTACAACTGGTTGGCTAAATCTTGTCTGACTGGCAAGAGTGATTAAAAAAAAAACATCTGCAACATAAAACCCGTTATTAAAAATAATATTTTGATGTGACGCTGACACATTTCTCATTATTTTCTACTGAATAACTTTTGAAAACAGTTCTTGCAAAGATGCAACTCATGTTTAGGAGCATGGAAACAACTAAAACTGTCATGTTGTGGTGTGGTGTAGAAATCTAACCCACGACATACAGAATCAGCATAGAGACGGGGGTAGAGTGTTTAAATAAGAATTTATGAAAAGGGAAACCAAGGAAGCAGCATAAAACAAAAAGTTCTTTCACCAGGGAGTCTGTACGGGAAATCTGTGGACAGATGGGAGTTAGATCCAACTCGAGGAGGGAACAAGGAATCTGAATTGTGCAGAGGACTTACAGTCTGGAGAGGAGGGAACTAACTCGAGGGAGGGGTGGACCGGTCTGGGCTGAGAGGGTTTTCCTGGGACTGAGATCCAAAAGGTGAGACGTGGAGGGAGCTGAGTTTGTGGAGATCCAGGGAGCTTAGGTGGGCAGCTGGAGGTGGTTCTGGCCAGGGAGCGGCTGAGAGAAGAGCAGGTTGGAGTTCCAGATGATAGGAGTTCCAGAGTTCAGCCAGTCAGAGATGAAGGAGGAGGTTTTATCTGGTGAACGAGAGCAGGAAGGGTAAATGCAAAATCCAAAACACATATAAAATCTCTAAAGGCCCAAAGAGCTCGAATATAATACTAAGCAGTGGCTTAGCAGGTACCCAGGTAGAGTAATCATCCATCGAAGTGTAGAAGTCTCTCAGCTGCTTAAATACACCTGGCCGGCTGATGAGCAGATCTGCTGCAGCTTGGTCAACATCCAGACACGCCCACCTGCAGAGGGAAAACTCAGAGACAGGGAGTGACAGCAGGAATACACCTCAGACCGTGACAAAAACATGGTGGATAGGGAATGTCGAGGACCAGAACCAGGTCTAAATTATCAACAATGTTTGTTTTTAGCTTAAAAGTAAAACTAAAACACAGCTGTGTTTCAAGGCCTTGAGGAGCAACAAAAGATGCTCCTAAAACCGTCCAAATGTATTGCAACAGCTTTTCTTAACATTACAATCAAAGCATCTCCAGTTCACATGGGTGATATTCAGACCGGCACAGAAAGCACCTCGAGTTCATCTATATTAGCAGAAGGAGCAAGTCATTCATTGCACTCCACAACCACATTGAATCAATAGTTTTATTGTCATTGTTTTAATAAAGGTGTAGTATGAAAAAAAACCATGGAGGAAAATAGACATTAAGTGACTATTTTTAGAAACTTCAAACAAAAACAACCCATGACTGGCAACAAGTTTAAGTCATCTCTGGAAAATAATTTAACACTGAAAGTAACATAAAACAATAGAAAGGTCTTCCCAATATGAGAAATCAGTATTTTGTTTAAAGTACTTTTGGTTATTTGTACTTGGCAAAAAAAAATAACTTACCAAATTATGACGTGACAAAAAATATATAAAAAATAAAACATTTTTTATAAGAGAAACGTAACAAAACCCCTCTAAATTTAAATAAACACTGTTACAGACTGATCGTCAAGCTGTTTAGACAATTTCACTCTTGACCACATATTTACATTACGCACTTGAATACAAACAGATCGACAAAAGAAGAGGAAGAAAATGTGTGGGGAAGAGAATTTGTTTTCGTTTATTTGGCTCATATCTCACAATACAGTCAAGCTTAAGTGTGGATTTACAAAGAAGTGCTGTGGTCATGTTCGTTCCAGGCCGCGTGCTCAGACGCGCCCATCTGAAAGCGTTTCTCATCATTCCCTTTGCTCTAAAACTGCATGTCTCAAGACAACAGTGAACGTAGCTGACCCCTGAGTTTCTAATGCAAAGCTAGTGTATTAAATACCTCATGACAGTGTTCCTTAGTGCAAGCCAGCAGTATGCTTGATTAAACAGAGAGGTACATTTGGTAGCACCCAAGCTGATGAGATTTCCCCGGAGCGGCTGTTCCGCCGCTCAAACTGCAACGAGCGGTAGGGGGTGGGGGGTGTTCTGCTCATGTCTGTATGAAAACCAGCAGTTCAAATGCTTGAATGTGTATAACATCTATGAACATGTTTTTCATAGAAAATATAAATATCCCTGCATGAAACAGATTCACAGCGTTGTATCGAGGACTCCAGTGCTGCTACCTAACCTCTTCAGCGAACACCCACCGGATCTGGGAATGACGGGTGCAGCGGCTGCACCCGTCATTCGCTGACCTGGTAATTCACCGTCCGCTTCCCGCGGTTCCTGGTGTTGACTCATACCGCATCGCTGTCTTCCTCTTTGTTGGATGCGGCTCTCTGGAGGCGTCGCCTGAGCTGGCGGCCTGCGGCCCTTTCACCAATCCCTGCTCGAGCTCTCCTCTTTGGACTGCTGTGGGACCCTGAGCTGGAAAAGAAGTTTTCAGAGGCTGAAGACAACTGCTCCTTCTCTGAGTCGGAGCTGTGTTGACTGCTGCTGTAGCTTTTCCTTCTTTTAGGCTTTGGCTGCCTCATATTCTTCCTCCTTGATCGACTGACTTCCTCCTCCTCTTCCTCCTCCTCCTGACTGGAGCCAGATGAAGAGCTGCTGCCTTCGTCGTCACGAGTCTTTTTTGGATTTCCTTTCAGAGTGTGTTAGAGAGCCTGACCTGCGGTGTTTATTGTTCTGTTTTACCGGATCCCCGTCTCCATCCTCTTCCTCAGAATCTGAGGTGTAATGCGTTTCCTCTTAGAGGAGAGCGGATTCCTGGCCTCACCTGGAGAAGGTTTCTTAGATGTTCTTGTGTTGTACTGCACTTCCTGTGATTCTAAGACTCTCTTGTTTCCATTTCTCTGTTTACGCTGGGCTGCTGGAGCAGAGTCTTCCTCAGAAAGAGAGTTGTCAGTGATGTATTTCTTTTTCGGTAGAGCTCGGAGTCTGGGCCGTCTGTTTGAAAGGTCGTCAGAATGTTCCGACTCTTCGTCTGAAGATCCAGTGGAGCGTTTCCTCCTCAGTTTCCTGCTGGGTTTGTACTCCTGCCCAGAACTCTTTGAAGCAGAGGTGCTGCAGCGAAGCCGTTTATTTTTGTTTCTCGTTGGCCTCTTTGTTTCAAAGTCAGATGCATCACTGGAGTCGTGTTTTTCCATTTCCTTCTTTTTCACTCCTTTCCTCTGCAGGTTGAACCTTGTTGAAGAATTGCTGACATCTTCTGAACCTGCACCATGCAGTTCCTTTAGCTGAGGCTGATTTTTGTTTGTCTTGGCTTTTTGAAGGAGAAACGTAACTTTTTTTCTTTGAGTCCCCGTGGAGACATTTTTCCACATTTCTCCCGTTTTGGCGTGAATGGTTCTGGGATTTGTTCTCTTTATCGGAGCTCACAGGAGGTTTGTGTCGAGTGGTCTGGCGTTCCGCGTCATCGTCCTCTTCATTAACAATCCTACTCTTTAGAGGGAAGTCTTGACCCCTCTCTCCATAGCAGCTTCAGACCCATCTCTAAACTTCTATTCATCTCCAAGATCTTGGAAAAGGTTGTGGCTAAACAACTCACAGCTGCTCTTGATGAACATAACATCTATGATAGCTTCCAGTCAGGTTCTCGTAGAGCTCATTCTACTGAAACAGCTCTTCTTAGGGTCTCTAATGGTTCTCCCCAGCGGCAGCTCGGCGCATCTCAGATCGCAGCGGCGCTTGTCTGCTGTGCGGCTGCCGGCTTGCGGAGCTCTCAGGAGACCGATGTTTTCCACCCATTCTCCCCTCCCCGCAGCTCGGCACATCTCTGTCTGATCACGGCTCCTGACTGCTGTGCGGCTGCCGGCTTGTGGAGCTCTCGGGAGACCTCTGTGTTCCACCCGGTTTTACCCAGAGGTCAGCCCAGCGTATCTCTGACTCAGAAGCTCTGGTGTTGTGCACAGTTAACTCTGGTTTTAGCTAGGTTGCTACCTCTGTTAGCTTAGCTCCCACCTCTGCGTTAGCTTTGGGTTAGCTTCAGGTTAGCTTGTAGCTAGTTCGACCGGGTGTCGTCAGTTGATCCCAGCCTTACAGCCACACCCTCAGCTCCACCTCTCTTCCCTTTTGTGGAATTGTCTGGGCTTGACGGAACCTGTGACACGGTCAAAATGGCGGTGGTGGCCACCTCCCATTTAGCCTCAAAAACGTGTTATTGGAGGCTATGGAAACCCATCGTCCATATATGTATATGTCGATGGGTTCACCCTGGACAGAGAGCCAGTCCATTGCAGGGCAACCATTTATCATCTATATCTGAAATACTGTTAATTTAAATTTCGCTCTGTTTCATTTCAATGTATGATGGCCTGAAAAACACCCCTCCAAGAGAAAATACATAGAACAAGTAAATATGAATCTATTTTAAAGATGCACACCAACGGCACAACCAGAAAAACCTAACATGTGTGCAGAGTTAGCTGAAAACACAAAGGCAAAGAAAGCCTAACTTCTTACAGTTTTTCTCAGTTGCTTTGGTACATTTCTCACAACTGAACTGAACTTTGCACAATTAGTGCAAATTAGTGCAAACTGCAAAACATGGTGGATAACCTGCAAAAGTGAGTCACTTCATCAAATCAAATGAATCAATTTCCCTCTGGGATTAATAAAGTATTTTTGAATTGAATTGAATTGAAAAACAAGAGTCAGTTGCTCAAAATGGGTAGTTCATGCTTCAAAAGCAAGTCCCTTAATCACAATGGATATGTTCATCAAAAGCAAGAAATTATATCAAAGTGTCAAAATCACAAGTCATCACACCAGTATCTTTGGTCACAAAATCAAAAGGTTTGAACATGTTTCATTGTGACGGATTACTTTGTAGGAGCTTCCCAATGGCATGTAAAGTCAGGACAGCGTGCATGCATGTTGAAAACTAGAAATTGTTAAGGGCAATCAAAAATCAAGACACTTAATAAGCACTCTTCTAGGTAATAATTACTTGCAACTGTTTACAGCATTGTGCAGCTGGGGAAATGAAAAACAAACGTTTACAACAAATATAAACTCACGTAGACACAGTAAACCTTACTGCAATAATTGTGAAACCAAACAAATATTGAAAAACAGACTGTGCTGCATGTCCACCATTTACATCTAGATGCTCCCGTCCTTCTGGCCACATTTTTTCATCAACATCACAGCGAATGTCAGCTCTATCAGTGCATCGGGGAAAGTATTATCTGGAGTGTCGAATCCACCCTTTTTCAGGACTCTGCTGTGATGTCATCACAAGCTGCATCCATGGCTGCTAGCAGGGTCATGTGGGTATGTGGATGTCTGTCATATACCTTCCACCTCCAGGAAGAGAAAAACTCCTCAATTGGATTTAGGAATGGAGTGTAAGGAGGAAGAAACCCCATAAGCATCCTGTTGTGTGCTGCAAACCACTGCCTGACTACAGCAGAGTGACGGAAGCTAACATTGTCCCAAACCACCACATACATTGTCTGATTGTCAACAGGCTCATCCCTTTCATTTTCTGGGATTAGGTCCGTATAAAGAGCGCCCAGAAAAGCCAACAGGTGTGTATATTGTATGGACCGATACGAGCAATATGGGTGTGGACGCCGTTTTCTGAGATTGCTGCACACATTGTAATATTTGCTCCTCATTGGACTGCGACATCCATGATGGCTCTTTGTCCAATGCGATTTCGCCCACGCCGTCTGCCTTTTGCCAGATTGAATCCCACTTCGTGAAGATATACGAATGCGTGCAGTGGTTCCCTGGCCTCCAGTTCCAGGATACGCTATACAGAGAGTGAGAAGAAAAGCCTGTAGTGGTGCATTTGGCACAACAGATTGTACAGTTTGAATTGTAAATAAGGTTTCAGTAACATGCGTGACACTGAAATGTACGTGCAGTGCCTAGCCTAAGACTTTACAGTAAAGAACTACAGTAAACAGAAGTATGCAAACACGTTTTACCTGTACATACTGGTGATGGAGCTCCTTCACTCTGTCACTGTTCGTTCAAACTGTACTTTGTACATTTCATTCCATCTGAGGACTCTGTCTATAGTGGAAACTGATATTGACTGAATATTTCCAAAGATGTTGTCATTTTCTAGGGCAGTTTGTATTTCTCGCAGTCTCAAAGCGTTGTTTGCAGCCACCATTGCACAAATTCCTTCCTCTTGCTGCAGAGTCAAAATGGGACCTCTTCCACCTCTTCTAGGTGGTCTGGCATTCCTTTAAGGTGTGTGTGTATATATATATATATATATATATATATATATATATATATATATATATATATATAAGCACAAACATACTTACAGTAATTGTTACAGCACTGTCATTCAATAATATTACTGCATCGTACCACAGCAAATTATGCTACACCAAGTCTGAGTTACAGTTAGTTACTGTACGTCTGTCATGAGCCGGGGTGAGTACTCCTGTCCCTTTAACCATCCGTGAGTCTCTTGCCAGGAGAGGGAGTGGCCCAGCTGTTCCTGATCAGCAATCAGCGGGGTTCTTTCCTATTTAAGGTGGATGGTGGACACAATTCGACGCCGGAAGATTGCCTCAGTTTTGGTAGTAGCCAGCAACTCGTGGTACCTCTAGTGTTCCTAGGATTAATGTTATTTCGTAGTGTTTTTTGCTCTTATGTCGGATTTACCCGTCTTCAGGATTCCTGTCAACTTCATTGGATACTGACCCCTACTCCAGGATTCGGATATTCAGCACACGGACCATATCACCACCCTCCATAACCCACCTCTCATCTCACCCAGTGCCCCATCCACCAGGACGCCCCGCTTCTCTCCACCTCTGCTCCCTCTCCTGCGCTTCCCCCGGCTCTCTACCTCTCCCTCCTCCAGCCAACACGTACACCCACCACAGTAAGTCTGCTGAACACCTCTGCCTGCCTACAATGGATTCTGAAACCAGAACCTATGCTCACCTTTGTTCTCCCTCCTCCAGACGCTGAGCTGTTGTTGCAGTTCCAACCACAGACTTATCTGTGCACCTTAAGTTTCTCCTTATAAATAAATTTTTCCGAAACTGCGCTGCTCTGGGTGGCTGCATGTTGGAGTAGCTCTGACTATATGTAAGTTTTGCCTTTTCTTGGACATTTTTTCTTCTAGTTTCTCAAGAAAAACTGTATTTTTTGGACACTTTACTTTTCTGTTTCTGGTGCTGTGAAGCTTGGAGGATTTTTACTGCTTTTTTTTAAGCTTTTGTAACTTTTTGAGCGTTTGTTATGATGCGTAACCGTGGCAACAAGCTGGTTTACAAACGGGAGCAGCTGATTAACATTGGAAAGGCTGAAATAATACCTCAACTGAAGCCACAAATCCCAAATGAGCTAAAACGCAAGAAGCGTGGGTGCAGAGCGGGAGCAGAACGGAGACAGAGAAAGAGGAAATTCAAACCATCTTATCCATTGATCATAATGGGCAATGTGAGATCACTGGCCAATAGGGCTGTAACAACGAATCGATAAATTCGATGAAAATCGATTACTAAAAGCGTTGGCAACGAATTGCGTCATCGATTCGTTGTGTCGCACAACTCTTCCAAAAGCGCCCCCCCCCCCCCCCCCGCCCGCCGTTGCGCGCAGACCAGAGCAAGTCAGATCAGCGCGAGGGAGAGCCGGCAGATCAGCGCGAGGGAGAGCCGGCAGATCAGCGCGAGGGAGAGCCGGCAGATCAGCGCGAGGGAGAGCCGGCAGATCAGCGCGAGGGAGAGCCGGCAGATCAGCGCGAGGGAGAGCCGGCAGATCAGCGCGAGGGAGAGCCGGCAGATCAGCGCGAGGGAGAGCCGCAGATCAGCGCGAGGGAGAGCCGGTACCGGCAGATTAGCGCGACGGAGAGCCTGCAGACTTGCGCTGCTGCGAACCGGTTCCGCATTGTTGCGCAGCGATCCAGGCAGCTGCTTCCAGCGCACGGTCCATTTCTCAAAGTGGCGCAACCAAAAAACTATAATTAGCACACGATCATTCTTGTCTGCACATGTTCTCTATTTTCTGTCTTATTTGTGCCTGAAGCGCGCTACTGCGGAGCTCATCACCTGTGCTATGGTGATGTCACCTCACGCAGCATCGAAAAACGCGCTCTGCGCTTTGCGGTCAGGAGATCCCTTCGATCTGCTCAAAAGTAACTGATGAGGTGAAAAGGTAAGAATCCAGGCAACAGATTTTCTGGAGGATTATGAGGAGATGCAGGAAGATGAGAGACACAGGACAGGAAAATAGTTAAATAAAAACAAGAAAACAAAACAAAGTGTTAAAGTAAAATGTAGGTAGATTTATCTCCACTACACGTTTTTACCAGTAAAAAACAATAAGTTATACACATGTCATATTTATACATCTGATACAATTCAGATCACCTTCAAAACTCAGTCACACACCCAGGGCCGTTTCAAGACATTTTGGGGGCCAAGGCAAAATGCCCCCCCCCCCCCCCATAACTGGGCTCCCCAGAAGCCTCTGTGTAATTCATACCCTCTCCAGGAGTGTTAGTTATACGGTGTTTATAAAAGCCCCTCAGACATTACTGACATGTTCTAATATTATCAGATGAAAAACTAAATTATCAGACATGCTGTCTCATCTGCTGCTTTTCTAAACTTGCAAAAAGTAACAAAACCATTTGAAAGCCACTATTTGTGGATTCTCTGAAAGTTTCCATGGAGTGTGTGACAACTTATTTTTTTCATTGATCCTATCGTCTAATCTCACAGCTGAAACAAGCATCCTTAATAATCTGTGCACAGGAAGCTTACCGATGCTGTAGTAAAACAAAATGTATAATTTATTATTAATAAAACCTTGTTGCAGCACTAAAGCATAAAAATGAGATTTTGCATTAAATATGCAAAATATTTTCATATGAATTGTTTTAGAGCCCTTTTATTGGCAGAATCTATTAATTTAGTTCTTACAAAAAATGGGTCCCAACGTGGTTTGTGTGGCGTTGCCATAGTGTGACGTCATAGGCACAGATCCCCTGTCTTGTTTGGAAATGGAAATATGATCACCCTACATTAAACAAACTGTCCACCCAGGCTTTTGCGCTGCACAGACGCTTCGCTGCCTATGACTGAACGTCAGTTGAGTCAGTCTCATGCAGACTGACCAATGAAGAGAGGGCCTCAAGTTAAGACCCTCTCCTCATTGGTCAATCCACACGAGGTGGGTCAAAGGTTTCTCTGGGCGGGTTATGTGTTGTCAGGCATTCAAGTATTGAGTATATTTACTGCATATTACAGTAAAATATTCTGTATGTGACCATATTATGGTGATCCTTGGGTCGTGATGATGGGGCCCTTCAATATTGTTGCCCAGGGTACAACAAAGTGTTAATCTGGCCCTGGTTCCGCCGTCACATTCCCGCAGAAACTGGTTGATCACACCGGGGCCAGACTACTAGCATGTGGTTTTACAACCACAATGTCCTCAGAAGCAAAAACACTTTTAAAAGGGAGGGAGGAGTCCTAACTGTTGCTGCAGGCATGTTGTGTGAGAGTGCAGTTATATACTGGTTAATATATTTTTGGGTTCAGTTGCTTTCATGTGGCCTAATGTGAGTCTATTTGGGATCATTGGAATGATCAGCAGCATTTCTTGATGTGACTTTATGGCAGTTGCCCAGGGCATCATCGCAAGGAGGATGGCATTCATTTACTTTTGTTTTATTTGGTATTTTTTCAGTCATTTTTGGAAATAGTGATCAATTTTGATTAATTCACAGCCTATGTTTAATTACATTTAAAATAAATGTCAACAGATGAGATCAAACAAAACAGATGAGAATTGCCCTTAAGCTGTTTAACTTGGACCAAGCATTTTAGGTCACAGATGTAGCTTAGGGTCTCTGTCTATACACCTTATAAGACAATTTAGGTGATGGCATGTTTTTCTGCTATTGAACTGTTTTCTAATAATGCTGTGTTAAATAAAATGAAGGAAGGAGAGAAATAACGTTTCCCTAGCAGTTTTTAAAAATTTCCCCATGTAATCCGATTAATCGATTAATCGTGTCGAGACCCCATCCGATTAATCGATTATCCAAATAATCGTTTGTTGCAGCCCTACTGGCCAACAAGATGGAGGAACTCCAAGCCCTTTCAAGGACTCAGCCAGAGTTTCGGCAGGTTTGGAACCGCTGGAGGAGATAATGCAAAGAAGGATTCTCCAGAGAATCAAGAAAATTATGGACAACCCTAAGCATTCTCTTCACAAGACTGTCCGACAACGGAAGAGTGTCTTCAGTCAGAGGCTTCTTCAGTTTGGCTGCAACACTGACCGCTACTGGAGATCCTTCCTGCCAACAGCCATTGTAATATACAATAACTCTTTGATAACTTTATTATTATTATTCTGAGCTACTGAGCTACTACAGCAATTTCCCTCAGGGATTAATAAAGTATTTTTGAATTGAATTTTTTTTTCCATCAGTTTTTGGTCAGTGTTGTATTCTGCATGTCTTGGGTTAAGTACCTTCCTCCAGACATGACGTCTATATGTAAAAGTCTAATGTAAGTCTCCTGTATGACTATGATAGTGGAGAGCAAGTTTGTGTCGACAAAATCTCTGAATAATGGAAGTTACAGTAGTTCTCCCAACACGGCTGCACCCTTCGACCTGCCTCGGCCCTTGTGAGGCCATGGTTTATCACATGGTCCACAAGTGTTTCCCTGGTTTCGTCAGGAATCTGTCTGTGGTTGGGCTCTTCCCCGGTTTTGTCCCCTTCCTCCACGCATCCTCACCCCTCTTCTACAAGGCTGACCTTCCATGTTCTGCAGTTTTGTAGATACAGTATGCACCTCGTGCCAATCCTGTGTACTGGTTTACGGTATTTCTATATACTTGTAAAGTCGAGGTTAACGCGATTCACCTGTTAGGGACTGTGTAGAAGAAGCTTTTCATTGATTGCAAGTAATAGTTCACACTCCTCTTTTCATTAGTGTAAGATAAGGTTCACCTGAGAAAAGTCATTTATGGGGATTTTCATGGAAACTCTTTAAAAATAGGGTTATCAAAAATGTTTGACAAGATGTTCAGTGTTGAGTGCAATGACACAAGCCATGAAATGAAGATTATTAGTTGTATGAACAATGACTATTCAGCCTGTACAAGTATAGTTAATTATGACATACATGATGAAAGCAGTTAATTATGACATACATGATGAAAGCAAGTCAAAAATGACCATTCTTAAGATATTTGGACTTACTCAACTGCTTCATGTCCAAAGGCAACCGCCACTAGGTCGTGCCAAAACCACAACATGCTGTGGAGGTTGAACTAACTGTTGTGTAAAGCTTAATTCTGTAGTGAGAAATGCACCAAAGCAACTTGGAAAAACTATAATCAGGAACTCAAGGCAGTAGTTAACATTCAGGTGGTGCTTGTAGTACACAATCGCCACTAGATGGCAGCATTGTTTAACAAATGACTTTTTCAACAGCGCCCAACAATAAACCATGAGCCATGTTCTAATACAGTACATGATACAGTACATGAGCATCTAGGCTACTTTTCCTTTTTAACAAAACTGAACAGTGTTAATATCTGTTTCTGTGTGATGTCTGAGCTTACTGCTCGTTTGCTGACACTAACCGGGTGTCATGTGCACAGCTGAATTGGAAACATATGATTCCTGCTTGTCATTGTTTTGTATGAGAAGGAAGGATTTAGGAGTGACTGAGGAAAAAATGTTCCTTTGCCAGTTATGGGAGGATTAAGGATGAGGATGCTGCCAGTCTGACCACTGAAACCACATATTTGAAAATCAAGCTAGCCTTTGACCTGCTGCTACGTATTCTTCTTCAGTTTTGTGAAATGCTTGTCATTGTGTTTCCAAATGTTTCTAGAAGTTTTGGCTTCTCTGTAAGTGACTTTGCTGGTAGAGTTCACATTTCTGCTCGTTTGTGCTGTTTTGGTTTTGTTGGCTAAAGGCTCATGCTGTTTTTGTCGCAGATGCAGAGTACGAACATGACTGTCAGCCACAAGAAAGCAAAGGTGCTCTGCTTGATTGTGACGCTGAACATCTTCATCTGTGTCTTGATGGGCCTGAAGTGGAATTTTGGGACCGGCCAAAGCCGTCAGCAGAAGGTTCAAATCCCATCCCAGAGACTTTGGCACCAACATTTTCTGCGTGAATCTTTCTGGAACAAGGAGCAGCAGCTGCTAGACGTAGTTCACAACCCAGTCATGACTCTGCGCTCTCCAGCATCTCCACCAGTCTTTTGCCAGGTTGGATAAATGACACAAAACCTCTTAACGCCTGTGAACCAGATTACAGGGTTCCAGCCCAAATCTCAGACTACAACACACTGCCGCAGCAGTTTCGAGACTTTCTTCTGCACATGCACTGCAGGACCTACCCCATGCTGATAAATCAGCCCCACATCTGTAAGGAAAACCCATTTCTGCTGCTGGTGGTCAAGAGTTTAATCCCACACTTTGACCGCCAGCAGGCCATTCGTCAGACGTGGGGTCACGCAGGCATCTTAGCCAATCGGACAGTAGTGACCGTCCTGCTTGGCAGCACTTTGTTGGTGGAGAGTTTTCCAGATCTGCAGGGAATGCTTGTCCATGAGGGGAATTTTCACAAAGATTTACTCCAGTGGGACTACAGGGACACTTTCTTTAACCTCACCCTCAAAGAGGTCATTTTTCTGGACTGGTTTAGCAAACACTGTCCACAAGCCCAGTATGTTCTGAAGGGGGATGATGATGTCTTTGTAAACACTTTGCGAGTCCTTGACTTCCTTGAAGGTTTGTCTGAGTTCAAAGCCAAGGATTTGTTCATAGGTGATGTAATCAGTGATGCTGGTCCACAGAGAGATAAAAGGCTGAAGTATTTCATCCCTGAGAGTGTGTTTGTGGGGCAGTACCCGCCCTATGCCGCGGGTGGAGGCTATCTGCTTTCAGGGGAGTTGGCGCTATGCCTTTACAACATATCACAGGAGGTGGTCTTGCACCCCATCGATGATGTGTACACAGGGATGTGTCTGAAGAAGCTGGGCCTGGCGCCTGAGAAGCACTCTGGTTTCAGGACGTTTGACATAGAGGAAAAATTCAGACACAACCCCTGTGTTGGGGTTATTAGGAGCGAGTAATTAGTAATTAATTAATTACTTTTGGATTCTTCAATAAATTCTGTAAATATGGGAATATTTACTGATTTATTAATTAAGATATTCTTAGATATACGGGGCACCATTCCCCTTTAACCGGGGAAAAATTGAATCCAAAACTCTTATCAGTCTTTCTTGAAGTTCGTAGAATCCTCGGAGCAGAGACTTCTCTTCGACACAACAAAGCTACTGGAGACGAAAATCTGAATTTTATAACGTTTAATTAACAATTTGTCAAATGAATAAACAGTGGCATAAATGAATAATAACCATGTGATATAATAAAAGGATGTATATTCAAAATAATGTTCAAGGTGTTTTGTGTGTATGTATGTGTGTGTGTGTTTCTAAAATGGAGTCTGTATACAAGATGGCTGACCCCTTTGTCTGGCTAAAGTGTGGGTGGCAACTTGCACTTTAACTTCCAAGGCACTTAGAATCAGAAGTAACTTAACCTTAAAATCACTCAAAACATTTCAAAGGATCATGAAACAACACAAAAGATTAATCACAAGTTAATATCTTTTAGTTTCATCACTTGGCCATAGTAGGAAACATTTAAAGATATTCAAACAATGATAAATAAGTAATTTATTCTTTCAAAATGACCCGACGGACGTGTTTGGGACGAAAGAGGAAAACACTAAGCTACCTTTTAAGCAATAGCGTAGTTTTATTGCTTATTCTGGACTATAGAGGAAACGGAAGAAGGAGAGAAAGAGATGAGTTTCTGATCACCAGAAGAGTGAAGCGTCCCTCACTCTTTGAGTTGACGGTTCTCCGTGTTTCTCCACAGTTCTCGGCGTCGTCCGTCGGCTTGAAGCTTTCTCCGTTGTTTGGCGTTCTCCGTGAGTGTTTCTCCACGGGCTGGACACAAAGAGAACGAAGTTTCTTTTGTGCTGAGTTTGACAACTTACAGCGTCTCTGAGAGCTGGATGGAGCTCCGCTCGTTCCCAGTCAGGTCCTGATGGAGTTGGAGTGGCTTTGTAGCGGTTGCGTGGCTCTACTTGGGCACTTAGAGCTTCCGCGTGCTCAAGGGAGTCGGAGCGTTCGACAAGCTTGTCCTTACCGCCAGGTATCCTGGGCAAAAGAACAGTTAAGTTTCGTTTTTCACTGAAACTTATAGTTTTTGAGCTGGTTGTTGTGGTGACGTCATCACCTTGCTTCCCTATGCAAAGCATCATGGGAAATGAAGTTTCTTGGCGCTGATGTGATTATTTGCTTTTTCAGAGCAATTTAGCACAGTCTTTTGGAGAAAATCACTGCATAGTAATTTCCTCATGAGGTCAGACCCTCAACACCTGCATCTACAGAGGCTTGATGCTGGTTCACAACCGAACACCACAGGACATGCTGAAGCTCTGGCCCTGGATCGTCCGCCTGGAGCTGGACTGACAGTGACACCCCCCCCCCCCCCCATTTAAATGTGTTTGTGTTCATTTTAAGATTTTTAGAGCTTAATGTTCCTGTTGTTGTGATGATTTCATCCATGCTCTTCCCAATATATCCAATGACAGAGTCCGTGAGTTCATTGATGTTACCATCAGCTGCATCCACAAATATCTGCCAGTCAGTTGTCTCAAATCAGTCCTGCAGGACCCCCTCAACCTCGCTGTCCCATTTGTGAACAACCCTGGAAGCTGGTTTTTCCTGTTTTAGTCTTTGTCTGTATGCAAGCAGCAGCAGAATGGAACAGTGGTCTGCCTTACCAAAAGCTGGGCGGGGTTTGTAACACTCTTTGAAAGGAGTGTAACAATGGTCCAAAGTTTGATCACCTCTTGTGGGGAAGGAGATGTGCTGATAGTACTTCTGATGAGAAGGGTTAAAGAAAATCACCATGCAAGTTCACTGCAGTTAGCTAAAGCAGTAGAAAGCCAAACTGGAGTGACCATTTCCCGTGACACCATACGGTGCACACTGCAGAGGAATGGCATGCATGTGTGTCGTCCACAAAGGAGAGAGAGTGCTTGCTGCAGAACCACAAAGGTGGCCCCGGCCCAATGACTTATTCTGTTTTTGTTTTGTAACTTTATCGCAAACTAACCTGGCCCATGTGAACTATGGCTGCTACTAGTTCACAACTGTTAATTCTATGTTCTATGTTCCAATTAAGGAAGATAAATATAATTTGCTACACGAAAAAGCCGGATATTACCCCGATATATATCTGTAAGTAACTTTATATATAGATAGATAGATAGAGAGAGAGATAGAGAGAGAGAGAGAGAGATAGAGAGAGAGATAGATATATATATAATTAAAAATGGCATTGTTTCCCATCTGGGCTGTTTGATTGTGATTTTAGTTGTGTTTGGAGAATGTGGACAGTTGTAGATGTTTGGGACATGAAACTGTAGAGATCTCCAATCGGGGGCGTTAAGAGTTAAACAGGATAAACAAAACATTAATCTTCACTCCTATATTTGACATTTCATTTCTGTTCATTTAACCTCCTGTGGCAATACGGGAGTGGTCTATGACATGTTGACGCCAAGGATGGCAATTGTACCTGCTCGAGTGTAATTTTATTAACAACGCCACCTTGGGAATTTCACCCAAGGAATTAAAGCATATAGATTCATTTCACTTGACAGTAGACGTGGTTTCAGAAGTTACAATAAATTTGTTTTATTTTATAGAGGAGACAGTTTAAAAGACATTTTAAAAACTGGCCATGTAAAATACCATAAAAGAATACTAAAATTAATGCCCCAACAGAAACTGAACCAATGAAATGTATGAAGAAACAAATTAATTTAACTCACTGAAATTGATTCATGAGGTCCCAAAAAAATGAGAGTTAACTAAACACAATTCAACTACAAATTTAAATAAATAAAAAGGTTAACAAGCAGGACTGAGGCTAGCGATGGAGGCAGGTAACGCGGGGCAGAGAAGCCCCAACACAAGAAAAATAATGAAGAACGTATAAAGGATTCACCCCTGGCAGTGAACATTCATACCAACGTGAGAAAACCAGCACCACCACACGCACACGGGACCACCACCTCCGAGGCCACACACCACACCTCCTGCCTCAGCCTGCACAAAGAAAAAAAGATTAAAAACGGTATAAAATGTGTACAATATAAATCAGCGGTTCTTCCTTCTGGACTCCGGCCACGAGCCAGGGAACTTCCTTCAAACAGCTGATTTGAAATGTAGAAAAAGGAAACTAAACAAAACAGCGGCGCCTCCCGCTGGACCACGGAGAAATCTAAAAGGACAAGGAAGAGGTAGAAGTTAACAAACTAACAACTGACCAAGTGTGGAGACGGCGCAGCACACACCTACCGATCCTCTCACCGATGACCCCTTAGTAGAAGGGAACTCCCTGCCCAGCAGCAACGGGGATTCAATCTTTCCCTGGTTTTACAAAGAGCTGATGTTAAGATTGTTTGACTCATAGGTTATCTACCTGCAGAAGGTACGTACCGTTTGCTAATGTTTTGTTTAGCAAAGGCAAGCGATGATGTCACACCCAACACTGATTAATTGCCCAAGCTGCCGAGTGCACAACACAGTTTGAGACGAGACACAGTAACTCTACTGCTAAACAGAGTAGCCATCCAGGTACATACCACAGTTGGAGCAGAGCCGATCACCCCAAAAACGCAGCCAAAGGACACGGGTTGGTAACACGTAGTGGTACACTTAAAACCAGCCGTTTCCTGAAATTACTTCCTTACCGGAGGAGCTCCCCTTTTATAGCCGGAGCGCCCTCCTACGTATGGAGGGCGTACTGTTCTAAACCAATAAACTTGGAGCAGGTATTTCGTACTGCTACACTCCTATCAGGGGTTACTTGGTACATTCTGCTTAAATATTATTTAGGTTTACACTCATTTAACTACTGATGATATTACATTCTCATATATTACCTGTTTAATGTGTAATGGTTTTGATGCTGAAATCGATTACCTGAGCTCATACAGTGTCAGGTATCTTCAAAATGAACAACGGATATCTACATTCACGTATCAATACAACTTTCTATATCTATCTATCTATCTATCTATCTATCTATCTATCTATCTATCTATCTATCTATCTAT
The DNA here is from genome assembly GCF_043380555.1 of Nothobranchius furzeri. Taxonomy (NCBI): domain Eukaryota; kingdom Metazoa; phylum Chordata; class Actinopteri; order Cyprinodontiformes; family Nothobranchiidae; genus Nothobranchius; species Nothobranchius furzeri. The sequence continues at coordinate 24,712,787 of NC_091747.1, read as the reverse complement.
CTATCTATCTATCTATCTATCTATCTCAGAAGGAATACACAAAAGATATTTGCTGAATCATGCTTTTTGAACCTTCATGGTTCCCGTAGTCTCCCTGTGCACGAGCAGAGCATGTTAGTAATGTGTGTGAACGAGCTAATGTTAAGAGCGGGTTTTCTTTGAGAGGACTGGATTATGTGGAAATATCGTTATTTCCTCACACTCTATGCCATAAATCAGCACAAGGTCTAATGTATGATGTACGTGAGGCAGACACTTTGTCTACTTTTAAGAATAGGCTTAAAACATTTTTATTTGATAGGGCCTATGGTTAAAATCTGACATTAGCCTAAATCTGGACAAGTGGGGGAGTACAGGGAGGTGGAGTGTACAGTCGGTAAAGACGGCTCTCCCTTGCCCTGCCTCAACATGCCTACATCTAAATAGGATAGATTATCCAGAGTTATCTCTGTAGTTATGCTGCTATAGGCTTAGTCTACTGGAGGATACACTGACCACTCTTCACACTCTACTACTTTCTTCTACAGTATGCTCTTTAACTGTACTATTTTGTGCAATTTCAGCTGTTAACTTTATTTTCTCTGTAAGTGTTTTTCTCCCCAGAAGAAGCTACAATGATGTTCTGCTGAGCTGTGGTGGCCTCATGGAGGGGGCCATTGACTAGCACACTGCTGCTACCCACTTAAACATTCTCCCTCTCCTGATAATACGTAGCTTCCATCACCCTGCTGTAGTCAGGCAGTGGTTTGTAGCACACGACAGGATGCTTATGGAGTTTCTTCCTCCTTACACTCCATTCCTAAATCCAATTGAGGAGTTATTCTCTTCCTGGAGGTGGAAGGTATATGACAGGCATCCACATACCCAAATGGCCCTGCTAGCAGCTATAGATGCAGCTTGTGATGACATCACAGCAGAGTCCTGCAGAGGGTGAATTCGCCACTCCAGGAGATATTTTCCTCGCTGCATTGCGAGGAATGACATCCGCTGTGATGTAGAGGAAAATATGTGGCCAGACAGACAGGAACGTCTGGATGTGATTTACTGTACCTGTATGTTACAGTACTGTGCAATACTGTATGTACTGTTACATGTACTGTATATTGTTCACATTTGTGCACAGCTCTACCAAAAGGGTGATTTTATGTTTACATGTATTCTACAGTAAACAAGTGACTGTAGCATATTTTTCTTTTGCACAATGCTGTAGAATTACAAACACTTCTATACAGTAAACATGTAAAACGTACATATTCAGTGTCTCAGTTACTCCCAAAACTCCCATTGTAGCAAGTTCCAGCAGGTCAAGACTCAGAAAAAGTGGTCAGAAAAAAGGGTCACACAAAGGTCAAAAGGACAAGAGTTCAGAACTTGCTGTCGGGGACAGAACTAGGCAAAAGGTCAAGAGGCAGGCTGGTTTATCTGGTTCCACCCCTGGTTCCACCCCTGGCCCCACCCCTGGATCCACCTCTGGCGGGAAAAGAAAAACTGGACCAGAGTGAAGACAGCCCATTTGGGTCCAGAAGTTCTCCCAGGAATGCTGAAGGAAGACCTACAATTTGCTACAAACATGAAGATTTATGACCTGTGCTCTCATGAAGAGTGCTGCATGTAACGATTTGTGCCCTCATGTGAATGCTGCATGAAGTAATAATGACACCAGATATTTTGTGTTGAGCTAAAAAGTGTATCTGGTAAATGACCTCATGACCTCGCCGTCATGAGATAATGATATATGTGACTTTTACATTGTCTAAGCTGACCCAGGAATGATATAAAAAGAGCAGCTCGGAGAGAGCTGGAGAGATTCGACAAGCAGCTGGGGCATACGACAAGAAGAGACAGAGCAGATTTGGGGAGGTCATCCTCCCTCCTCTGGACGGAGGACGGAGGACGACAGGTCAGTTTTTTGGAGAGAAGCAGAGCTAGACAAGTTTTTGGAGAAGTTTGGGGTGATTCTCAGAAGAACCGAGTTGGTGTAAATCAACTCTTTATTTCTTAGTTAATCATTAGAACTAATCCCTCCTTGGGGGAAGTGGTTGTTTTATATTTACTCATTTTTGTATTTTTTGATTTTGTAATAAACTTTTTTGAAAAAGAAATATAATCCTGATTCTTTCAGGTTTTCTCTAAAGCTTCACGGTTGGGGCCCTGACCATTAATTGCACAGAGGTAAGCATATTAATTATGGGTTCCTGAATTACCAGGACTTACTTTACGGTTTGTGATGAATTAATATAAAGAAACCTTAAGATAAGAGGAGCTTGCCTCCTCCCTCACCCGCGAGTAACGAGTTGTCTTAAGGATGATAAAACCAGAACATTAGTGGTTAATTTTGGCTCTGATTCGCAAGTTGAAAAAGTCTCTATCAGCTGGAGGGTTGGATTAATTAAATAAATTGATAAATCTATGTTAGCCTGATCAACTAACAGGAATCATTTTATAGTTACCAACCATCCACATAAGCTGATAGGGGTGCAATTAATCCAAATAACCCAAAGAATTGCCAGTTGGGCTGGCCTCCCGCTGGGCTTCGTCCCCAGTATCTAAACCAAAGATAACGGGATTGCTTAAAAAGAAGTGGGCTACTACAAAAGAAAAGTCTTGCATATCATTTCACCTTTAAAATAGAAGATATGATTCTAACTTAGGACGTCCAAACCAGGGTCTAGTACGATAATACTCACCGACACCCCCACCGAACCCTGATAGATGCACAGTCTCATAAGTTCTAACGGAACTGGGTTTCAACGGAACCGGCAAATGGGACGTGCACGCGACATGGCTTCCCAACGTGGGGCGCGACAAATGCCACGTTTGCGTCATGGCGCCTGCAACGTGGGGCTACAGAGTGAAGGTCTAAATATTAGATACCGGGCTATCCGACGTAGACCTGTCTTTTAGGCTAATAAAAGCTTGCGCACCATGGACCGGATATGCTTAACCTTGGAGTGAAAACCGCACCAGTTTCTCGAAAAGGAAAGAAATTTGGGAGAACGGACGACTAACTCAAAGAGGTATAAAGAAATCACGGCTTTCCGACGCAAGAAAAGCCAAGGATAAAAACTAGGCAAAAAATAAAAAGAAATAAAGAATAAGAATAAAAAATAAGACGTGAAAACGAATAAAAATAAAATAAATAAAAATAAGAAAAACTTTTAACCAGCCATGGCAGATAGATCTTTCAGTATTCTGTAACCGGAGCTTTCAGAATGAAGCAGGGACAGCTCGGAGCAGCGGCTGGAGCGCTGTCCGAATGCTGAAACACAAGTGAGACGTGATTAAACGTCATGGCTGGTTCAAAATCTAGTGAAGGACTGATATGTGAGAATTTGTGTGACTCGGGCCTCGCTCTGGTATCACGGGGAGGATTTGTTATAGATTGTAAAGTGGCCATGTTTCCTAGCTTCACAGAATCTCCTGTCGGGCATCGTTACGCGCAATGGAGGAGCTGGAAGCCGGGCACATGCGTAATGTGTGGAACTCTGTGCTTAATAAAATGATCGGGGCTCCGGGAGAAGCCGTGCTGCCTGTAAAGGGGGACGGACTTATAACTGGGAGCATTGGCTCTCTGCTCCAATTAAAATTTGTTTTTGCAGGACCTGCTTGAGACATGAACCAAGCATCATGTCCTGGCAGATCTGTGAGTGCACCCATGGAGGCGTAAGCAGAGATGGGTGTTGCTTTATTTAAAAAAAAACATGGTGTTTTTGTTGGTTTGAATGATCTTAGCCTGCAGATATGAGAAGAGACAGCTGAACAGAGAAAAAGCACCCAGTCAGCAGAGCAACAAGAGACAAGCAGAATGTGCAGGATGTGGTGACATCACCCCTCCCCCAGCAGCTTCTGTTAAGAAGGGAGAGTTCCTGAACTAACAGCTCCATATGATTCTGACCTGACATACAGCTACACTGATAAGGCGTAAGCATCTTTAACCTTGCCACATATGGTGTTGTTGGCAGGATCCATGTAGTACTGTCCAGTAGGTCCATGGATGTGAAGTTTGTGGCACCCTGCGCGGGAGCACGAGGACGCGCTTGTGGAAAGAGGGGGGAAGGTGTGACAGTGTAAGAGTTCTGTCACAATGTCCTGATTGATGATGCGCCCTGGCCACTTGGTCAAGGGGATGTCCCTTTGGCTGACTGGTTAGTGCGTATGACTCCCACCCTGGATGTCTCGGGATTGAATCCCGCCCGGGCCCTTGTTTATCCACCTTGCCACACTTTATAATTTTTAGCGCAAGCTTCCCACCAGATGCTGCTAGCAGAGTTAGCTTGTTGTTGTTCAGGTGTGTGAGGAGAATATTTGGAGCTCTGCAGTAAAAATGTCTCCACTTCAGTCTGGAGGGAGAGCGTCTCTGCTTGAAGGAGGAGACTGAGGCTGTCGGGTTTCCTGTTATAAAAAGTGATGGTGATGATGATGGTGTGAATCTGGACTCTGAGCTGTCAGGCTCTGGGTCTGTAACTGGAGATGAAGATGATTCAGAGGAGGAGGCAGCTCCACCCCCAAAGGAGGCTGCTCCAGCCAAAAGCAGCTGCTAAATCTGCAGCTGAAGCACAACCTGCTAAAGATGGGAGTCTGATGATGAAGAGGACCGATGTGGAAGCCACAGTTCAGTTTCTGAGCGTTCAACCATTCCTGAGTGAGATGGATGCTAGATTTATGAGAGCTTGCATAGCTGCTCTGACTTATTATGGTCCTTTGCCCAAGTTCGTCCCCGTGGGGGATGTAGCAAGTTCCAACAGGTCAAGACTCAGAAACAGTGGTCAGAAACAAGGGTCACACAAGGGTCAAAAGGACAAGAGTTCAGAACTTGCTGTCGGGGACAGAACTAGGCAAAAGGTCAAGAGGCAGGCTGGTTTATCTGGTTCCACCCCTGGCCCCACCCCTGGATCCACCTCTGGCGGGAAAAGAAGGACTGGACCAGAGTGAAGACAGCCCATTTGGGTCCAGAAGTTCTCCCAGGAATGCTGAAGGAAGACCTACAATTTGCTACAAACATGAAGATTTATGACCTGTGCTCTCATGAAGAGTGCTGCATGTAACGATTTGTGCCCTCATGTGAATGCTGCATGAAGTAATAATGACACCAGATGTTTTGTGTTGAGCTAAAAAGTGTATCTGGTAAATGACCTCATGACCTCACTATCATGAGATAATGATATTGTGACTTTTACATTGTCTAAGCTGACCCAGGAATGATATAAAAAGAGCAGCTCGGAGAGAGCTGGAGAGATTCGACAAGCAGCTGGGGCATACGTCAAGAAGAGACAGAGCAGATTTGGGGAGGTCATCCTCCGTCCTCTGGACAGAGGACGGAGGACGACAGGTCAGTTTTTTGGAGAGAAGCAGAGCTAGACAAGTTTTTGGAGAAGTTTGGGGCAATTCTCAGAAGAACCGAGTTGGTGTGAATCAACTCTTTACTTCTTAGTTAATCATTAGAACTAATCCCTCCTTGGGGGAAGTGGTTGTTTTATATTTACTCATTTTTGTATTTTTTGATTTTGTAATAAACTTTTTTGAAAAAGAAATATAATCCTGATTCTTTCAGGTTTTCTCTAAAGCTTCACGGTTGGGGCCCTGACCATTAATTGCACAGAGGTAAGCATATTAATTATGGGTTCCTGAATTATCAGGACTTACTTTACGGTTTGTGATGAATTAATATAAAGAAACCTTAAGATAAGAGGAGCTTGCCTCCTCCCTCACCCACGAGTAACGAGTTGTCTTAAGGATGATAAAACCAGAATATTAGTGGTTAATTTTGGCTCTGATTCGCAAGTTGAAAAAGTCTCTATCAGCTGGAGGGTTGGATTAATTAAATAAATTGATAAATCTATGTTAGCCTGATCAATTAACAAGAATCATTTTATAGTTACCAACCATCCACATAAGCTGATAGGGGCGCAATTAATCCAAATAACCCAAAGAATTGCCAGTCGGGTCGGCCTCCCGCTGGGCTTCGTCCCCAGTATTTTAACCAAAAAATAACGGGATTGCTTAAAGAGAAGTGGGCTACTACAAAAGAAAAGTCTTGCATATCATTTCACCTTTAAAATAGAAGATGTGATTCTAACTTAGGACGTCCAAACCAGGGTCTAGTACGATAATACTCACCGACACCCCCACCGAACCCTGATAGATGCACAGTCTCATAAGTTCTAACAGAACTGGGTTTCAACGGAACCGGCAAATGGGACGTGCACGCGACACCATAACATCTACAGTAACTTTACTGCACATTTCAAATGGCTGTACAAGTAGGGCATAGTGCTGTCTTGAGCATTTTGAGGTATCACCAAATATTCTTGCAATGGAAAACACTGAAATTATAAGCGGTCATAGTGAAAACATGACAAAGCCATTTGACTATCTTGTTCAGAAAGATGGTGTCAAGACTTTTCATTTTGATGGCACCGACAGTTTCATTGACATGAATACTTGCTTTTGAGGAATGGATTATCAATTTTGAGCATGTGACGTGCTTTTGCAGGCTATCCACTAGGTTTTGCAGTTTGCACTAATTGTTTTGAGAAATGCACTAACTGCTGTGCCAATGTTAATAGTGTTCTGAGAAACGCACCAAAGCCACTGAGAAAAACTGTAACAATAGACTACATCCCCAAATCCGTCGTAGTGACACACTGGCTGTGTCTCAATTCAGGGTCTGCATCCTTCGAAGGACCCAGCCTACTCGGCCGACGTGGGCTGGGTCCTCCGTCGGCCGAGTAGACCGGATGTTAACGGCTGTGAATTTGGACAGGCCTAGCCTTCATGAATCCCCGCCTCTCCCTCGGCGAGCGTTCTGTTGCCTAGCAACCGTGGAACCGCTGAGCAGAAGGGAGAAGGAACTTTAAACGATGGAGCTCGAAGTTTCATTTAGATCTTTAATCATTTCCTTGACTGTTGGAGAGCTAATTCGGAGAAAATACTTTCGACAAGCTGAGCCTGAGCAAAGATGTGATAATAGTTTTTAATACTTTCTAAGGGTCTAAATTTGACCAAAACCGATTTATCACCTTTTAAGAATTTTCAAGACCCAGCGGATACCCTCTAGTAAACAATTCTCATTTGTAAACAAAAATAAAATTCAAGAGTTTAATGCAGAACTGATTTTATTTAGATATTTCTTTTATATGTACATGTTTAATCTTTATTAACCATTTTTTCTAGCAAAGTAAAAAGCTGTCAAAGTTCTCCCTTCTCTCCTGTGCCCTCTGCTGCTCTGCCTCCCTCTGCAGCCTCATGTCCTCCCAGATCAGCTCCAGAAGCTGGTCATCGCTGGTACCTTGCCCTGGATGCCCATTTTCTCCAGAATAGTCTTAACAAACATGTAAGAAAAGAAACAGGAAGATAAAAGAGGACAACGGGTTATTCCTTTCATGTTTTCGCAGAAAAAATAAACTCAAATGAGTTTTTAAAATATGAGATGTTATTGTACCTCCAAGCCACAGCCACCGAATACTTTGCTCCAGTGATCATGTGGTCCATCTCCGCCCTAAGCTTAATAAATTCCCTGGTTTTCTCTTGTACCTAAAATACAAACTTCTATTAAAATCAGGGGGAAAACGTAGCGGGAGAAGTGCGACACCGAGCGGCCGAACATACGAGCCGAGACCGCAATACAAGCACTTTTACTGTAACATTTCTAACTAAAATAACGTTCATGTATCACCAAAAGTCCTTAACCTAACAGTTTTCAAGTTTATACTGACATTTATATGCGCAATCCTCTCCGACAGCTCCCGCTTCACTGTCCGCCGTTTTTCTGCCGGCTGGCCCGCAAGGCATCTTGGGAAATGCTACCCATTGAAGGATACACCAGACCCACCCTTCATTCAGGCGAAAAGAAGGCCGCATTCGTCGACCGCATTTGAAGGAGTCTTCGAATTGGGACAGGCCTAGTCGCGGCGCTGTGACGTAACCGGCTGACGTAGGATGCAGACCCTGAATTGAGACACAGCCAACGGGGGGTCGACCAAAATGGCACTCTGAGTGGACGGGCTTCGCTGAGCTCCGCAAACCGAACTGTTTTCTATATAGTTAGAGAGTGAACAAACTGAAATTTCGCCTTTAGTTATCTGTCGCGTCTGTTTGGCTGCACTATGGCTACGTCTGCTGGTAAGATGAAACCCCAGGAGAAGAGGAAGAATGATGTAAAAAAGGTGCTGATCAGCACCTGCTCTACCAACAAGGCTGCTATGCTAGCTCCCGCTGAGCTGCCGGAGACCAACAACATCCTAACTGACAATATGCACGACTATCTCGAGTCAGATGCGGATCCACCGAAGGTCTCGCTACTGGAAGATAGTTTTCCGCCTCTCCCTGTCACCCCGGTCAACTCGCCTGCACCTAAATGGAGATGAGTGGAAGACTCGACAACGGATGCAATCCTCTCCCAGCTTTCCTCCCTCACACAGCTGATAAACAACAGGTCAGATGCATTGGAAAAGTTGGTGAGTGACAACTCCGCAGTGATTGCAGAAGTGAAGCTGGCAGTCACAGAAAACACCAAGCAAATTGCGGATGTTAAAGAATCCTTTAATGCTGTTTGTGTTGAAGTAAAAGAACTAAAAGGGAGAGTTGACCGCTGCGAAACTCTGTTTAAAGATTGTAAAGTTAATTCTGATAAGACAGAGCAGCGTGTCTCTCAGCTCGAGGCTTACTCCCGACGCTGGAATCTCAAGCTCCATGGCTTAGAAGAGAAGGATCAGCAGGATCTACGACGAGAGATTATTCACATATGCCAGGGTCTGCTCCCTGAGGCCAAAACCAAGCTTCCGGATGCCATCGATGTCATTCACCGCCTTGGCCCTAGGAGCCCGGTGCTAATCAACCAAGAGGAGTCGTCATACGTTTTATCTCCAGGTACTACCGTGATGCTGTGTGGCGCTCCGCCAAAAACTCCACTTTCCTGAAGAGCAAGAGCTTGAAACTGGCGGAGGACTTGTCAGAAGAGGACAGAGAGAAAAGGAGGAAGCTGTGGCCCCTTGTTGACCAGGCGCAGAAAGATGGCAAGCTGGCTTTCTATGTAGGTGGTCGTGCCTTTGTGGGCGGAAAGGAAATTCTTCCTCCCTGAGACGCTGAATAGACTTTCCTAGCTAAGCGACATTTTTGTAATGTTTACAGCCTGTTTGAATTTGGTAGCACATGCTCACAATCTTTTATAAGGTTTGCTGTTCTCAGACTCAGGTTGGTGCTTTGTTTAGACCTTTATCTATTTTCGCATACGTGCTAGTTTTTCTGGTCTTATTATTGTATTTTGTTTATTTTCCTTATGTCTTTGTCTATTATCTCTTTAAACACAAGAGGTTTGAGAAACCATCTAAAACGAAAAGCTATATTCCTTTACTGCAAACAACTTAATACTGACTTTTGTTTTGTACAGGAAACACATTCAATTGAAAAGGACACCAAACTACTGGAAATCACAGTGGGGGGGGGGGGGCGACCTGTGGCTGTCTCATGGGTCAGAGCGTTCAGCGGGTGTTTGTATTTTGAAAAACCGCTTTAGTGGAAAAGTTTTAAATTCTGAACGTGACAAAACCGGTCGTTACATATTGCTAGTCCTAGAGGTTGCCGGTGTAAGTTATATTATAGTTAATGCTTATGGCTTCAATTCGCAAGCAGAGAACATTGTTTTTTTTTTATAATTTGGAAGAACGTCTCCTTTACTGGTTATCTAAATACCCGAAAGCTTCTATGGTTTTAGGCGGGGATTTTAATTCTGTGCTAAGTAATCGCTTGGATAGGCTGCCTTCAAGGAATGAAGACTCCTCTAATATGTATGTGAAGACGTTCTTACAAAGCTTTGATTTAACTGATACATGGAGAGATACTCACCCGCTACAGAAATCATATACATGGAGCAACAAAACTTTATCAAAGCAGTCTCGCATTGATCTCTGGCTTATATCCAAGGATTTGAAAAATGTGATGACAAATATTTTACCAGAACCCCTATCTGATCATAAGACTATTCAAATTATCATTCCTTCTCTTTCTCCTGGTACTCCTAAAACCTCTTATTGGAAATTAAACAGTACAGTCCTTAAACACAAGGAAGTGACCTCTAGGATTGAGAGTTTCATTCAACTATATTGGGACAAAGCTCAAAATGAAAATCTCTTTAGCATTAACTGGGAGTTATTAAAGTACGAAATTGCAAAATTCCTTACAAATTATAGTAGTGATTTAGCTAAAAAAAAGGAGATTATCCAATCCAATCCAATCCAATTTTATTTATAAAGCGCATTCACAAGGCATTACAACCAAACAAGGCGCTGTACACTAAAGATGTTAGTTAATCAAACCGGCGGTATACAAACATGTCGAACACATATAAAAGACAAAAAGGAAATACAACAAAATTCCTAAAAGCTAACAGCTAAAAATCAATAAGACACAGGGTGAATAAAAATTAGAAAAACATTTTAAAAAGAACCTCAATAGTATGGAAGTTGATATTGTAAAGTCCATTTTTAAACAATGCAGATGTAAGTGATGGTCATAATTATGTTATATAAGCTAGGTTGAAGTTGTGAGTTTTCAAGCGTGATTTAAAAATGCTAGCTGTTGGTGCTTGCCTCACTAGCAGTGGTAATGCGTTCCACAGCTTGGGTGCACAGACAGAGAAAGCCCTCTCTCCACGGCTTTTTAAACGTGCATTTGGAACAGCTAGGAGGAGCTTATCTTCAGACCTGAGAGCATGCGGCAGGTTGTAGTAATGGACCAGTTCACACAGATATGGAGGAGCTTGATGGTTCAAGGATTTGTAAGTCAGAAGCATAATTTTGAAATTTATCCTAAACTGCACGGGCAACCAGTGGAGAGATTTCAGAATTGGAGAAATGTGTTGTCTTCTGTCAGCTCCAGTCAGCAATCTAGCTGCTGAATTCTGGACCAGCTGAAGTCTAGAAAGAGCTGCTTTACTGATGCCATATAAGCAGGAGTTAGAGTAATCCAGCCTTGAAGTGATGAAAGTGTGGACCACAGATTTCAGAAGATGGACACTCAGGATGTGCTTTAGTTTCAAGATGCGTCTTAGTTGGAAAAAACATGATTTAACTGTGTTATTGACCTGGGCATCCATCTTCAGAGCCTGGTCCATTTTTACTCCAAGGTTGGAGATTACAGAGGATACATTAGGTGAGAGATAGTTGAGGTCAGGTTGATGAGTCGCCGTGGTACTGTTAGGACTGAAAACGATTAAGTCAGTTTTGGAGTCATTAAGATGGAGGAAGTTGTCAGCTAGCCATTGCTTGACCTCAAGGATACAATCAGACAGAACTTTCGTTGATTGAGTTGGCTTAAATGAAAAATAGATTTGACAGTCATCAGCGTAAAGATGGTATGAGACAGCGTGCTTTCTGAAAAGGGCTCCTAAGGGCAGTATATAGAGGTTGAACAGTAACGGGCCGAGAATTGAACCTTGTGGGACACCCCAACGTAGAGACTGTGACTCGGATGAACAGCCATCCAACATGACCCTAGCAGACCTGTTACAAAAGTATGACCTGAACCAATCCAGGGCAGTGCCTGAAATGCCAGCCCAAGTGTGAAGTCTTGTGATCAAAATGTCATGATCGATCGTGTCAAATGCTGCGGATAGATCCAAAAGTACCAGAACCACATGGAAACCTGAATCTAAAGCCAGAAAAATGTCATTAAACACCCGAACGTGAGCAGTTTCAGTGCTGTGTTGTTTTCTAAAACCAGACTGACAGATGTCCATTACCTGAGTTTCATTTAGATGTTTCACCAACTGTGCATAGACTATTTTCTCAAGAACCTTAGATAAAATGGTAATTTGGAAAATGGTCGTAGATTAGAGTAATCGGTGGGATCAAGGCCGTGTTTTTTCAGGATTGGTTGTAGAACAGCGTGTTTAAAGGCACGAGGAACTTCAGCCAATGTCAAGCTACTATTTATAATGCCTAGCACGCTATTGCTAATTAAAGGAAACACCTCTTTCAGGAGTCGAGGTGGGATAACATCATCTGGGGAGCCAGAGGGTTTCATGGCTGCAACAGTTTTTTCTAGATAGGGCAAAGAGATGGGCTGAAAGCTTTGAAGTTGCACATAAGAGGGGGTAAATGAGTCAGGAACATGGTTGGTTTGGTGAATCTGAGCTCTGATTACAGTAATCTTATTTAAGAAAAACTGCAGGATTTGGCTACACAAGTCATTGGACACAGAGTAAAATAGTTTTTGAACTGGGGAAAGCACTGCATTTATGGTTTTATATAACACACATTGATTATTTGAATTAGCCGTGACAATGCTAGCAAAGAATCGATTTCTCGCGCCTCTGACTGCTCTTTGGTACTGAGACCAAGCCTCTCTCATGGCCTCAAAGGATACAGTAAGCCTGTCTTTTATCCATTTACGTTCCAGTCTCCTGCAATTTTGCCTCAAGGAACGAGTTTGTTCGTTCAGCCATGGGTCGGGCTTGGATGTCTTTCGACGTGATTTTAATGGAGCGACAATATCCATAGCAGCCAGGCAGGATGAATCAAGCACACGAAGTGATCCCTCAACTACAGAAGATGAATCAGTAGAATCATAAGGAGCTGAATCCAGAGTAAGAACAGCGGCAAAATCTGCAGCAGTATTGGGTCTGATTATGCGAGAGAAGCTGGGACGGAAATATTCTATAGAGCTCCGGGAGTTGACGTCACTTCTCCTGGCATGCAACAGTTCAAATCGAAACGGCGCCATATTGGCATGCAGAAGCCGGCAGCTGGACTATTTGTTATTGTCAGAAAACTCAATCAAACGGGAAATATGGTAGATTCCTGTTGTGTCCCAGGATGCAGAACAGACACGGACGACATAAGGAATGAGCCATCTACAGGATTCCCCAAGATCCGGAGCGCCGCAAACGTTGGATCATTGTAATAAAACGCGCTAGTGACCGGGCTGAAATGAAGCTGTGGGATCCCGAGAGTAAAGGTTTTCACTTATGCAGCGACCGCTTCATATCAGGTACTTAAACCAACGTTTCCTCAACTGTGTATGGTATTTATTTTAAATGCTGTTATTACGATTCTTAGTGGGCTTCCTTAACTTATTTTGGCGTGGCTTTTTCTGTCTTATTACTCATAGCAGCAAGTAAACATCACGTAAAACATTGCCTCGTGATTCCTGCGTGCTGCCGTTTACGTGTTTTATGATGACAGCAATTAACCGGCTAAGCTGTATTTAATTTTTAAGCAATGGTTGATCAATTGTCAGATCACACATAAAAAGCACTTTGGATTGCTATTATCTGTCTCACCGAGACTACTTACGTGTAAATCTGTTATTTGTCCGTCCATCCATCCATTTTCATCCGCGTATCCGGAGTCGGGTTGCGGGGGCAGTAGCGTGACTTCCCTCTCCCCAGCCGCCGGAGCCAGCTCCTCCGGGTAAATCCCAAGGGGTTCCCCGGTCAGGTCCGGTGTTGTGCCGGTAAGAAGCCCGCTCTGACAGCTTCTGGCGTCGGAGCGGGCAGTAGAGTCGAGAGTCCCAGGCCTTCTCCCCAGCTCCTCCGGCCAGGGGAATCCCAAGGGGTTCCCCCTGGCCAGGTCCGGTGTTGTGCCGGTAAGAAGCCCGCTCCGACAGCTTCTGGCGTTTTTAAAAAGTATCCCAGGGGCACGGTAAGGGTCGGAGATGTTTAGTCTATTTAATTTCTGACTATATAAAACGATTTCTTCTGTTTTAAAGTGTGAAGTAAACTCCGACGAAGTAAAATCCAAGCGGATCCCGTTCATGTTCATGGTTACATCCGTGTTTGTTTACCTTTTTTGCATGCCAAAATGGCGTCCACTAACTGAGAGTCACGTGGGGTCCGGAGCTCTATACGAGGGGCATTTTCTAATTTCAAATTAAACAAAACTGGTGAGTGATCTGAAAAAGTCGCAGGTAAAATGCCAAGATCACAAATTTCCAGCTCATGACAGAAAACCAGGTCAAGTGTGTGTTCATGTCCATGTGTGGGCGCATTAACACGTTGGGACAAGCTGAAAGATTCAATAATATCTAGGAAATCCCTTACCAAAGGTTTGTCAAGGCAGCAGATGTGAATATTAAAATCACCAAGCAAGAGTATTTTTCCGTATCTACAGGAGATTTCAGCCAGAAAAGTTGCAAATTCGTTTAGAAAATCCTTATTGTATTGCGGTGGACAGTAAATGAGAGCACATAACAATGTAGGGGAGCGACCCAATTCAAATACGCTCATTTCAAAGGACAATGGAGTTGATTGAGGGGTAATCGGTGTGCAGATAAGATCTGATTTAAATATAGTCAAAAGACCTCCGCCCCTGCGGTGTGCTCTTGGAATGTTAATGAAGGAGCATCCATGAGGTAGCAGTTCAGCTATTGAGGCTGAATCCCCAGGGGTGATCCATGATTCAGTGGCGCATAAAACATCCAGGCTATTGTTCTGGAAGAATTCGTTCAAAATAAAAGTTTTATTTCCAACCGATCTGGCATTGATCAGCGCAAAGCAAGTCAACTGAGTATCCGATTGTAGGGAAAGTCCGTTTCTATCAGATCTCGCAACATACAGGCGGTTGGCGGGATTTCTTCCCCGCTGAATGAGCCGGCCAGAACGAGAGCGGCCGAGACGCGCGTGGGCACCCAGCTGGCGAATCATCCTCACATCCCACGCGCTCATGCAGCTCCCCGATCCGAGAGCTCCCAGCCGGCAGGACATCCTCGTTTCAGATGCATCCATGGAACATCCAGCTCCGTATGCTCCCAGCAGCAGCGAGATCGGCCCAACATGGTTGAGATGATGCTGGATCCGCCACATCACAGCCGCAGAGCAGCGCTCCGATATTGCCTCGCCGCACCGGATCCTTCGGAGCTGAACGAAGAAGCCGCCTCGTTTCCCCCGTTTCCTTCTCCACGGTCTCCGAGGCAGCGGCAGACCAACAGGCATCACAAGCCCGAAGGCTTGGCTAATATCAGTCTCCAGCGGCGTTGGGAAAGCATGGGGCCCTAAAGTTAGGTTAGCGTTAGTCTCCAGCGGCGGTGGAAAAGGGGGTCCCGCATTAGAATACTGGAGGTTGTCCATTCAAGACCGGATCGAGAGCAGGAAGTCCCGATCATACGCCAGCAGAGAATCAGCACTATATATCAAACAAACAAAAAAATAGAAAAGAAAAACAAAAAAGGTCGGGAGCCGAGCAGACACGCAGCCGACCAAGGGCGCCATCTTGCTTCGATGGCGCTTCGATGCTTCGATGGCGCCCTTCGATTAGAGGAAAACGACACTATACTTAAAATTGCATTCCTAACTTCTAAGTCATTAGATGCACTCACTGAGTCAGAACAGTTGGAGCTTACCAATCAGCAGCTCAAGTTAGATGAGATATATAAACGAAAAGCGCAAGGTGCCTTTGTTAGATCTCGTCGCAAGTGGCTTGAAGAGGGTGAGCAGAACTCTGCATATTTCTTTAGCCTAGAAAAGCAGCAATCTAGAATTAACTCCATTCAGCAATTAAGAATTGATGGAACAATCATTGATGACCCAAAGAAAATTTCTCAGTATTGCGCCAAGTTTTATAGTGATCTTTACAGCTCAAGATATTGCTCTCAGGAAGCTTCTACCTTTTTAATTCTATCCCTAATATTAATCAGATTTCTGAAGCTGACTCTGATTTTTGTGATGCCTCTATTTCACTGAAGGAAATAACTAATGCTATTAACCAGCTAAAAATAAACAAATCACCTGGAACGGATGGCTTTACTGCAGAATTTTACAAGCAATTTTCTCAGAGCCTAGCTCCGTTTTTAAAGGAAGTTTTTGCTGAGAGTGTTTTCAAAGGCTCCTTACCTCCTACATTAACTCAAGGATTAATTGCTCTCATTCCTAAACCAAAGAAAGACTGCCTCCTACTGGACAACTGGCGACCTATTTCTTTACTAAACAATGACTATAAGATATTTGCCACGATACTTGCTAAGAGGCTGAAATCTGTGCTTGACTCTATTATTGATGAAAGTCAGTCGGGGTTAATGCGTAATAGACATATCTCAAACAATGTTAGATTGATATTAGATTTATTAGATTATTCTGAGTTAGTTCATGACGATAGCTTTGTCCTTTTCCTGGACTTCTATAAGGCCTTTGACTCCCTGGAGCATGATTTTATAATGGAAGCCCTAAAAAAGTTTGGTTTTGGACAGTTCTTTTGTAAATCTGTCCAAACTTTGTACAATAATGGAAATAGTTCTATCAAATTAAGCAATGGCACATCCCCAAGGTTTGATTTAAAGCGGGGAGTACGGCAAGGGTGCCCCCTCTCTGTTTATCTGTTTCTTCTTGCTGCCCAACTCCTTAATCTGCACATTAAAAACAGTAACATTAAAGGCATTAGTATCGCTAATAATCATATTTTAATTAGTCAGTTGGCAGATGACACAGCTCTGTTTCTGGCAGATGCCTCACAGGTTTCAGTTGCACTTAACTTTATTTGTTGTTTTTCCAAAGCTTCTGGCCTCATCCTTAATCTGAACAAATGTGAATTGCTTCCAGTGCATAATTGCTCTGCTCCTGTAATCTGTAATATTCCTGTAAAAGTCTCAGTCACTTATCTCGGCTTTCATAACACTAAAGATAGAGAAGCCAGAGGGAAGTTAAACTTTCTTCCCCTCATTGAAAAAACTCAGAAGGTTTTCAACCGGTGGACGCAAAGAGATCTTTCTCTAAAAGGCAGAGTTCTGATCACCAAAGCGGAAGGCATTTCTCGTTTAACATATGCTGCTCAATCGTTACACGTAGATAACTCCTTCTGTAAATCTATAGACAAGATGTTATTTAATTTTCTCTGGAAAGGAAAAACTCATTACATCCGTAAGTCTGTAGTTTTAAATTCATACAACAGAGGGGGCTTAAATTTTATAGACTTTAGCTCCCTCAATAATACATTTAAAATAAATTGGATCAAGCAATAGCTCAAAAACCCTACTTCCATATGGAATTTCATTCCTCATCATGTCTTTTCACAATTAGGTGGCCTAAATTTTATTCTGCTCTGTAATTACAAAATGCAGAAAATTCCAATTAAACTCTCCAACTTTCACCAACAGGTTTTTTTTAGCGTGGACAATGCTTTACAAGCACAACTTCTCTCCACAGAGATGTTATATCTGGAACAACTATAATGTTGTCTATAAGAACAAGTCTCTTTTTTATGAAAAATGGTTCAACACAGGTATTATACTAGTCAGTCAGCTCTTTAATGAGAATGGACTGCTATATAGTTATTCAGAATTTCTTGCCAAATATAAAATTCCAATAAGCCCAAAAGAAATTTCTATAGTATTTGATGCTGTGCCCTCAGGTCTTCGTATGTTATTTAAGACTGCTCGTGTCTGTCCTCCGTTATCAGCATCACCTTCGGATCTAACTCTGCTTCGACTAGGCAAAGTCTGTTTTTCTACCTATAAAACATCGAACTCCAAAATAAGATCTTTATTTCAGGCTGACTTGGTCTCTATTTCACCTGCAACTGTCTATTGGGACAGGTTTGGACATAACGTAGACTGGGGAAAAGTCTGGTCCCTACCACAGAAGTTTCTTTTGACTAACAAAATTAAAGAAATCTCTTTTAAGATTCTACACAGGTTTTACCCCACGAAGGTATGTTTGAGTAGGTTTAAGAAGGATATTGATGTAAAGTGTTCATTTTGCAACTTACACTCTGAAACTACTTCACATTTATTCTGGACGTGCGAATTTACTTACAAGTTTTGGAAAGACGTCAATTCATTCTTAACTCACAACATTCTTCCTGATTTCTCCCTGTACTATAAAAATGTCATTTTTGGTTGTTTTGGAGGCAGTGGTAAAGATAACGATGCACTCTTTCTGATAAACTTGATTTTATTTGTTGCTAAGTTCCATATCCATAAATCTAAACTCTGTAATAAAAAACCCTTTTTTCCTGTGCTAAGAGCAGAACTGGAACAGTATATATCCACCAGTTCTTGTGTACAGAACAAAAAAGCAGTTAAAACTCTGAATACTTGTACGCTGTTTAATGTACTTGTTTAATTACTCTTGTGTTTACTTCATTTCTGTTTATGTATTTTGGTTATTTTCCTTTTACTCTCTTGTGTATGTATTACATCTTTTTGTATTATTTTCCATATTTGTATGTCTGACTGTTTGATTGAAGGATTTAAATTAAAAAAAAATAATAAAAAAAAGACTCGGGTTTGGATCTAACTTCCGCGTTTATTGCTCGGACTGTATCGCAAGATCTCGAAAATCCCGCGCATGCTTGTTTGCCCCCCTCAGGTCTCCGCACCTGAGCGGAGCCGTTGTAGAGCGGGTACCAGTTGAGTTCGGAAGCGAGCGGCTGCGGAAGGCGGGGGCGGACCGGAGCGGAGCGGAGGTAGTGGAATTTGGGGGTTGGAGATACTAGTACATAAGGTAATTCTCAAAATCTCTTCCCACCCCATCCAATAATCAATTCTTGGACCTAAACCATGAATAACTTTCCAAACCTGGATGTAGACATCTCCATATATCAGTTAAATTGTTTTCTGTCATACAGCTTTTAACAACATCAAACACTCTAAGTTCTGATATCACATTTGTTATACTGCCCATGAGTATCTTATTTTGTCCATCATTGTCATATCCATAAATGTTATAATAAGAAACAGACTTTCTACCTTCAAAACCACTGCAAGCCGGTGACCATCTCCATCATCTCTATGTGTTAAAACTTCTCTGGGGCACTTATTCAAACATATTGCCACGCCAACTGAACGATTGGAGCCATGGCTAAAAAAAGATCTTGTCTCCCCATTGATTAGTTCAAAAAGCTTCTTCCACATCAGCCGAATGAGTCTCTTGCAAAAGTAAACATTGAGATCTTTGGCCTTTACAAAAAAAAGTGCTTTTCTTTCTACACTGTCTTTCAGCCCCCCCCAAGATGCAGAATCAGTCACTGACAAGTGACAACAAACTTCATGAGAGGCAGAAGACACAGCTTTAGGCAAATAGCTGCTTTTATACAACAACAGCAACCTAATAACAACAACAACAACAATAATAATAATAATAATAGTAATAATAATAATAATAATAATAATATCATGTTCTTTGTTTCCCTTCCGTGCCGCTGGGGGGCGCCAGCGTGCCGAGCCGTTATCTTTAATCCGCTTTTAAGCTCACCGGAAGCCCGTCAGCATCATCATGCCTGCTGCTGTAACTATGGAGGAACAGTTTGATAAATTATTAGAGCAGTCTGAAGCTCAGGAGCTGGAGGTAAACGGATAAACATTTTATTTCCGCGTGGATCTTTATTATGTGACACAGTCCTTGTTTGTCACGGAGTTGTTGTGATGTTTTAATCCGTTAGCGGAGCAGCTGAGAAAGTGAAGGATGCCTTGGCATCCGAAGACAGTGAGACTATTAACGCAGACACGGTAGCTCTGATTATACCACGTTTAAATAAATGTCTCTACAGGAGGAACTGAGAGTTAATTCAGAGTTTTACTCCGTTAGCTTGTTTAGTAGCTTGTCAGAGTTAGCCTGACGAGCTACTGCTCAGATTTATCAGGTTTGTTTTTGTTGGCCTGTCATCGACTCTACTAAACTAACTGCCTTTAGGCTAGCAGGTTAACTTTAACGGGAGCTTCTTTAACGGCAGCTGTCCTGTCCCCGTGTCCCGTCCTGTTAGCGGAAGCTAACGACAACCCCTTTGCTGAAAGTCTGCGCTAAAACTAAGTACCGGAAAACAAACGTTCCTTCTCTTTAAGTGACGCTGATAATAAGTTTAGTAGAGTTTTATCTGTCAACGTGCCTGCATTATTCCCACCAGGCTCCAGGGGGCGTCGCGACACCGCAGGTGTACGCGCAGCTGCTGGCTCTGTACCTGCTCAACAACGACATGTAAGTCCGTCTGTGGGTTTCTTCAGAGGATGGATTCGATCTAAAGGGATGTCTTTTATTTAAACATCAGCTTATCTGCTGCAGATGGATGAATGTGGGTGAAAATTAAATGGATTTTATTATAATGACTAAAATAAGGGAAATTTCTTGACCCTTCGAGGGTCAAGTTGTGTTTTGTTGGATCAGAGCTTGTCGGCGGCAGAGAGGAGTGAGATGTGATCTGCTGTAGTGTTGAAGGATTGGATTTACTAGTCCAATCAGGTCCCAATCCACACCTGTGGTCATGAGATATAAGATCCTGGACACAAACAGCCCAAATCAGCATCCTGCACAAGCTTTGAGCCTTAGAGGTGAGCTGAGGGAGCTACAAGTAGAGCTGCTGCAGCTCCTCATCAACGGATGATGAGGTGGATTAATGATCACGTCTCTGTGGAGGGTTTCCAAACACTGTGAGGCCAACCCAGAACTGTCTGGAGGAACTTCATCTGTGGACCGATAGCACCTTAGGATCCCCTGGGTTAGGTGGAGGGTGTCACTGGGGTGAGGGAGGTCTGCACCCCCACCTCCCTTTATCCTTTTCTCTGAGCAAAAATTAATTCATGCATTTTATCCAATAAACTATTTTAACTCTTAACAGAATTGTTCAACCTTAGGAGTGAATATGTAAAAAACACATTTTTAAGTGTGAAATAGCATTTTTTGTTTACTTTCTCAGTAAAATATTAAACATGAAAGTAATTAAATGTTGATATTTGTTTTTAGTATAAAAGTATCAGTAAATGGCTCTGGAGGCAGAAGAGCATCTGACTCCCCAGTTGTTTACTAGTTTCTGATTCTGTCATCAGGATCTGGGTCAGTCTTTCTGCTGTTGCTGGATTTTGTCACATTTATGAGCGGAGATGTGATCCCAGGTTCATGTCGGGCAGATTTCTGATCTTTTCTGTTGTTGAAAATGTTTGCTGGTGTTTGTGGACTCACCTGAGCTGATTATGGTCCAACAGGAACAACGGCCGGTATCTCTGGAAGAGGATACCCCAGGCGATAAAATCTGTGAGTTGGTGTTTTAAACACATCTCTGCTTCCCACTGAAACATTTTAAAACCTCCTGCTTTAAATTTGTGTTTCACATTAATGTCAGATTTTAATTCTCCTACATGGCGTGTCCGTAAAGTTTCCTGCTCTTTCAGCAACCGATACTCCAGATTATTACACATTTCACTTCAGTATAATCCAACAGATTCACCAGCTGATGGTATTTTCTGCTGAATCCATTTTATTTGTAGTGATGCTGAAATGCAAACAGTGTTTTTTTGTTTGGATCAGTTTCTGACTCTGATCTGCACAGAAAACTCGAACACAGAAGGACTTGAGCTGCCACTGTTGCAGAAACTAAAGTATGCAGGAGGTGGGAGCTCTCCCAGCGGCCTGAGAGCGTCTGCCCCATCGACTGAAGCCTTCTGAGATGCTTTTCTGTCTTGCTGCTCGCAGGCTAACCCTGAGCTAGCAGCCATTTGGGCTGTCGGCCAGCACATTTGGCAGAGAGATTTTCCAGGAATCTACACGGCCATCGCAGCTCACCAGTGGTCGGAGAACATTCTTCCAGTCATGGAGGCCCTTCGAGGTAACTGACGTGTTGTAAACATTTCAGATTTATATCTGGGAACATCACGCCTCACCTCTGCTCTGATCTCCTCCTCCAACATTTAAAGATTCCCCCTCCGATCATTTGATTTGCCTCCTTCTCACAGTCGTGTGACGGTTGTGCAAGAGATAAGAATAACTTCTCCTGATGTTGATCTGCTGATGAACTCTGTCATAAACAGTTTGGTAACTCCTGATGGCACCTGCTGGATGATGTAACCCAGATGCCACTTTATTCCTCCTTTAATTCATTCTGATATCATTTATTCCCTTTTAATTTATCCTCATAAACACTTTTAATTTAGATTTTCAAAACTATTAAAACTTGTTCTTTTCCCTTTTTTCATAATTAACATTATTGTTGTGTATTTTACCCACATTTATTGTTTACTTTTTTCCTAAATAAGCTTCAAAGATGTCTCCTGAACTATATCAGCATCTAATCACAGTTAAAACCTAAATAATGAATCATTTCAAGTTTCTTATTTTAATTCTGCTTCGTTTTTTAATCTCATTAGAATATTTTGTGATTAAACATCAGATGAGCTAAATTAATGCATTCATAAATAATTAAAAAAACTGGAAACAGTAAAAACAGATTTGATTTGTTTTATCAACCACAGGAAATCGACGTAGATGACACAAACCGTTATCGTCGAGCAGCTCAGATTTTTCACTTTTCTCGATAAAAAGTCACAAATAAATAAATACAGGAAGATGAATAATATTTACATGAGAAAACAACAGGTCAGAATGTCCTAAAAGCTTTTTCTAGGAACAAAAACTAAAACAGACACGAGAGCCGGACGATGAAACGATGTTGTGAAAAAACACGATGTTGATGCTCGCTTGTTTACCGGCGGGGCTGACTTCCCTCCCTCAGAACCGATCACATGCACCCTGTTTGTCTCAGATCCATCCACCATTTCAGTCTCCGTTGGACGGAACGCAGTGCGGTGCCCACTGGGACATGTGACATCCAGGGAGGAGGGGGTCATTTCTGTGAAAAGGTCCCAAGCCGGACAAGCAGGCAGGAATGTTTGCTCCCGCTGGTGGAAACGGATCAGGTGTCACCAGCTGTGAGGACTGGTATAAAGGACGGAGTGCTGAGCTCTCCTCCAGAATAGACACCAACATTCTACAGCTGACTTCACTTTGAGGACAACGTCTTCCAGTCTGCTCTACGGGTTTTTGAAGCGATTTGTCTTCAAGTTTCTCTCTCTGAGACTTTGGAAACTTTTTAGTCAAGTTTAAGGACAGAGACTGTTGCACTATGGACGTCCAGAGGTCTGGGTCTTTGGTTCGACCCCCCAGCCCCATGGACAGCCTGGAGAAGCAGCTGAGCTGTCCCATCTGCCTGGACATGTTCACCAAGCCGGTGGTGATCCTGCCCTGCCAGCACAACCTGTGCCGTAGCTGCGCCAGCGACCTCTACGACTCGCGCAACCCGTACCGATTCTCCGGTGGCGTCTTCCGCTGTCCCACCTGCCGCTTCGAGGTCGTCCTCGACCGACATGGCGTTCACGGCCTCCAGCGCAACCTGTTGGTGGAAAACATTATAGACCTCTATAAGCAGCAGCAGGAAGGTAAAAACGACAGCACAGAAACGCTGAAGCCTAAAGAATGCAAAGAGCCCATGTGCCAAGAGCACGACGACGAGAGAATCAACATCTACTGTGTGACCTGCCAGGTTCCCACCTGCTCCATGTGCAAAGTGTTTGGCCAGCATAAAGACTGCGAGGTGGCGCCACTACCGAACATCTACCAAACCCAGAAAAGTGAACTGAGCAATGCCATCGATAACCTGGTATCCAGCAACAGCCGTCTGCAGGCCCTGCTCAGCCAGATGGAAGACACCTGCCGTGTCGTCCAGGAGAATGCTCAGCGGGCTAAACAAGGGCTAGCTGAGCGCTTTGACCTCCTGTACGCCATCCTGGAAGAGCGCAAGGGCATTCTACTGGAGCAGATTGGAAAAGAGCAGGATGAGAAGGTGGCGGCGCTGCGAGCTCTGGCCCAGCGATACGGTGAGCGGCTGCAGGCGAGCACAGAGCTGACGGATACGGCCGTAAGGGCTTTGGAGCAGAGCGGAGCCGCAGAATTCCTGTTGGCGTCCAAAGGCCTCATCACAAAGACCAAAGACGCTGCCAAGGCTTCGCTGGGCGAAGAGAGGCCCGAGCCAGGCTTCGAGAAGATGGACCACTTCACCTTGTCAACAGAACACGTGGAAGCGGTCCTAGCAAAGATGGACTTTGGTGCTGGTGATGATGAAGAGTTTGAGGATGCAGAGGAAGAAGAGGAGTAAGACGTGGTTAGAAACAGGCTTTAGACGATGTTTCGTTGGTGTTCATCAGAAGGACTCTGCTGGATTCTATCAGTGCAATATTTATTATTGTTTTGTTAACTTTTTTATACTTTTGTATCTCAAAGCCAGTTTAATGGAAGGAGTTTAGCGTTCTAACATTTTGTTCTTTGTCACGTTCTGTTGATGTAACCATAACCTGATCTGTATTTACTGATACTTGAAATAAAGTTGCATGATTTGTTCCCCAGTTTGCATCACTGTTTACTTCATTTCCAACATGGTTCCGCTGGGACTCTTAACAGAAGCTGCTGTTAGGATCTTCTTTAACGTGCTTCCCCTGAAACGTGACCTGGCTCTCGTTTCTGGATTTTTAAAAAGCGCCCGTGCTCTTCGCTCTGCTTTGCCTTTGCTGGTGAGAAGTCAGAGCTATTTTTAAGAGGTGAGAGCGAACCAGGAATAGAGCGTGCAGGAAGACAGGACAGGTCCTGTTTCTGCTCCATAAACGCCCACTCATGGATATCTTGCTCAGCACCTCCGACCCAACGTTGAAGTGTCAGAGAGGCTGCGCTAAGAAAAGGACCGACCAGCTGTCAGACGATCCATCTCCACTCAGCCAAAAGGCCGGGGAGGTAAAAATATTCCCCAGGCCTCAAAATCCCCTGAAAGTGACCTCCTCCTCAGGGTCAGGCCCTGGTGGAGAGAGAGTCCATGGTCCGGTCTTACCGGGTCAGTCCTCCACCAGCGCACTGACAGCTGGGATCAGCTGTTTCTGCTGCAGTGCACTATGGGTAAGGGGAAGGATCAAAGATTAGAGGAAAGTAAGGGGGGGGGGGTGGGGGGGTGGGGGGGGGGCTCCTTATTTTGAGTCTGATGGATTTTAATTAGACAGAATTTCTCCCATTCATCCCAGTATTTTTTATATGTATCCCTGGATAATCTTAATGAAAATGTAATACGTTCCATGTTTTGGATGTGTTGGACTATTTTCTTCCAGTCCCGTGTGGTACGCCCAGTCTTATTTAACCACTTACGGGTAATAGGTTTCTTGCAGGCTGCTTGTAGTATCTGTAAGAGGTATCTGTCTTTTTCCAACATCTGATGGGATATTCCCCTGGTAAAAAACGTCAAAACCCTCTGACAGTTTAAGATTTACAACCCGTTTGATTTCGGCAATCACCTCTTTCCAAAATGCAGTTATCCTTGGACATGCCCAGAAGATGTGAAAGTGGTCTACTGGAGATTAGCCACATTCTCTCCTGCATCTCCCGAGTGAAGTATTTTTGCTTTGGAGTTCCTTTATTTTAGGAGTAATGAAAAATCTCATAGTATTCCTCCAGGAAAATTCCCTCCATTCCTCTGAACAGGTAGTAGTTCTAACAGTGTTGCATATGTTAGACCAGTCAGCGTCTGACAGTGTTAAGTTAGCATCTGTTTCCCATTTGAGTTTGATATATGTTGTAGAATTTCTTTTTTCCATCATTAAAATAGAGAAAACTGTTGAAATTTGTTTTCGGTTAAGATTTCCTTTACCTGTTTCGATAAAAGTTTTGACGAGAAGATGAATTTCATTGATTTTCAAGTTATGTTCATAATAATGTCTAATTTGGAGGTATCTAATAAAAGTCTAATTTCTCTAAATTATAGTTTGTTACCATCTGTTGAAAGCTATTTAACCCTCGATCTGTTGTTATTTTCCAATAGGCTGTGACGCCCTGCTCAGCCCACAATTTAAATCTTGAATCTAATTTTGTGGGTAGAAAATTTGAGTCATAAGCTGGACAACGTAATATTTTTGTGTCTGTCTCAATTTTGCCATTTTTAAATTTTTTCAGCCAGATGGTGAGTGGCACTTTTATCAGATTTGGATTCTTATTCATTAATGACTGTATTATTAATCTGTCACCTGCCATGGCAGACAGAGGAAGGTGTGTTTCTTTTTGAACTATGTCTTTCCATTTAGCATCATTGTTTGGATCACAACAAGCTAGAAAAGTTTTCAGCTGAGCAGCTTCGTAATAACTTTCTAAGGATGACTGCTAGTCCGCCTTTATTTTTGGGCAGCTTCGAGGTTTCCGCTCTGGTCCTTGGTCTCAGTTTTCCCCAAATAAATTTCAGAATCATTCTATTCCATTTTGCAAATTGGACAGGGGGGATTTCTACTGGTAGTGCTAAAAATAGAAAGAGTAGTTTTGGTAATATTGTCATTTTTATTAGGTCAATCCTATGGTACATGTTTAATGGTAACAGTTGCCATCTGGATAAACTAGCTTCAATGCTGTCTATCATGGGGGGGGGGGGGGGGGGGGATTAAATCCCAATGTATTTTATAACTTTATTGTTCCAATTGCCCTTAAAAAGTTTAAAAATGTGTTTATGTGGTTTATAATTAAAGGTTAAGATCTGTGCTTTATGGAGGTTTAATTTATAGCCTGAGTGACTGCCAAACATCTTGAGTGTTTGTATTAGAGCTGGTATGCTCTGGTCTGGGATTGCATTTAAACAAATTTTATATTGTCGTTCAGGATGGATACCCCTGCAATTTCCTCACAGTCTCGAATGGACTGTGCGAGGGGTTCAGTGTATAGTGCAAACAGGGCCGGACTTAAGGGACATCCTTGTCTGCATCCTCTTTCCAAAGGGAAGGGCTTGGATTGGTCTCCGTTTATCTTTATCCTAGCTACCGGTGAGTTATATACATTTTTGAGGCAGCCCATTATTTGATTATTAAATCCAAATCTCTTGAGTACATCGAATAGAAATTCCCATCCAACTGAATCGAAGGCCTTTTCTGCCTTAGTATTTTTTATGTAATGAATATTTTGAAAGGCTCTTTTCACGTTGTCGTGGGTTTGTCTACTTTTAAGAAAGCCTGTTTGATCCGTATCTATGAGCCGAGGTAAGATATTTTCTAGATGTTTAGATAAGAACGAAGCAAATATTTTATAATCTAAATTTAATATAGAGATGGGACGATACGAGCTGCATTCTGACTTTTCCTTCCCCTGTTTAAATATCACTGATATCAGGGCGTATTTCCAGGATGCCGGAGGCGTTCCTCCCTCTGGTACGTGGTTGAAGCATTGACATAATAAAGGTGTTAAAACCTGTCCGAAGGATATGTACCACTCGGAAGTGGGAGCTGATCGGTGGATTCCAGTATCCCTCTTCTTTCCATGTCTGCTGTAGCATCGAGTATGTCCTTGTAGGTTACTGGGCCTGATGCATAGTAGACTCGCAGACGCACCGGGTAGAGGATCTGATTACGCACGTCTTCTTCCATGCCTTCCTCTTCGCCAGCACCTCTGTTGTATGGTCTTGTTCAAAAAAGATTATTTTCTCATTGTGCTCGATCTCTTTTTTTCCCCATGCTGTGCGTAGTACCATTTCTTTAGTTTTATACTCCAGAAAGCAAACGATAATGGATCTTGGGTTGCGTCGGGGGAGGTTGTGGTCCCAGGGATCAGTGACATCGCTGTATCCCCAAGTGTGTATCTCACAGTCCCAACGCTGTTTTTATGAAGGAGTTGATGAAGGCGGAGATGTTTGTTCCTTCTGCCCCCTCCAGCACGCAATGTATCCGAATATTGTTTCTGCGCGACCTCGCCTCTAGGTCCGAGATTTTAATCTGGAGTAGTTCTTGGGTATCTAATGCTTGAGTGAGGATTTCGTGGAGATCCACACAAAATTCCTCTGTTTCGGTTGTTCTCATCTCTGCCTCCTCCACTCTTTGAGACATTTCCTTTAAGTCGGTTGATATCATGTTTAGTTTTCCATTCATTTCTTCCTTAAGTTCTGTTTTGTCAGTCTTTTTTCAGTAACCCTGATACGGCGCCGACTTCTTTTTGGACGTCTGCCCGTGTTTCTTTGACTTCAACAATAATGCTCGCTCTAATAGCATCCATGCTTTCGGATTTGGTTAGCTTACTGTCGTTAGCCTTGTCTGGTTCACCTTTTCCCGATGGAGAGGCTTGTTTATGCATCTTGTTTTGCATGTTTCCTCTTGCCTTTCTTTTAGCTCCCCCTTCCATACTATGGTTTGCCCATCCAAAATGGTAATTGTTGGGGGAGTGTTGAACCCTGCTCGGAGCCGAAGGATTACACAGCCTCTCGCCTCTCCGCCATACTGGAAGTTCTTCATTCACATTTCTGCCATAGTCCAACAGACTGAACCGACTCAGATACGTACAAAAGTCTGAGTCGTGAGCAAAACGGTTAATCGGCATAATCTTTCTGCTGCTTTTGGAGCAAACATGGAGGACAGGAACCACTTGGACATCAGGGTTAAAATTCCTAACAAACGTTCTGGCCTTCCCCTGCACAGCTGTCTCTCCTCATCCCAAATGTTATTGTTACCGCCGCTAACCGCTTCAGCAGACTGTTGGTACACAATCAGCAGTTGCTAGGTTATAAAGCCTGAGAGGACACAACCCTGAGGCGTTTATGTGATAGCTGCTGGAGCAGCAGCCAGTACACGTCAACATGTGTTGGTGTGAGACCCCATCACTCCCTGTAATCTCACCGTCTGACAGATAAACGGGTCGGTTTGCAGGTTGCTGCCCGATAAGGCCGTTTGTTCTGCCTGAACAGGATTTATTTAGAACCTGGGTTTGTGTGAAGTTCATCACGGTCACTCGCTGCAGTCCGAAACCCTGGAGATGCAGCTCCGATGGGAACGTCGGCTCGGCTTTTGGATACTCACGTTAGAGGAGGAGATGCTCAACTTTCGTAACTAATTTATTCACTTAAATAATTCAGGAGGAACCCGCTGTGAATAATGTTATTCCTGCACAGTCGGTCTCTGTTGGAGACGCAGAACTGCAAGGAAAAGGAACATTTTCCATTTGGATTCAAAGTTCATTATGATGTTTATGTTTATGTATTTAGCAGATGCTTTTGTCCAAAGCGACTTACAAGTGATAATCGGCATGTTGCCCTTGAGGCTAACAACAACAATGATGGAGAGTAAACAGGAAGATTATCTTATTGATTCTTATTTATTTGTCTAAATGAAAACAAAGTGAACCCCGATGATCGCTGCTGTCTCCTGATGAACGACTCTTCAGCAGATGTTTACACGACTGGATGTGTGAAGGACGTGTTCAGACGCTCCAGCCACCGTCTCTTCCTGTTATACATCATGCTTTGTGTTCTTTTTGCTGTTTGAACAGACCCAGAACACAGATTTACCTCATGTGTCATCCATATGCACCCCACTGACACCCGTGTTTGTCTGCAGAGAGCACACGGCAGCGGGCGTACAGCCTGGTGGCTCAGGCGTACACGTCCATTGCTGTGGAGGACTTCGCTGCCTTCGTGGGCTACTCGGTGGATGAGGCAGTAAAAGGTGAGCTCATGTTTACACCTGTGTTGTTTTAACAGTGATCCACACGTGTGTTTAATTCTGTTTACTGATGTTTTCTTTGTGAAGGAGTGTTGAGTCAAGGCTGGCAGGCAGATCCCACCACCAGGATGGTCATGCCCAAGAAGCCAGGTAGGGGGCGCTGCTGTCTTAGTCAATCTGTCTTCTTCTCCCTTGTAATCCTTGTGAGAGATTTATGGATTTTTCCCTTTAGAATGTTTAATTTTTCAGAACTTTCCAACATTTTGTCTCCTAGTTCAGATAATTTATCAAGATTTAAAAACTGTTAGAAGTTAGACGGATTCGTCCTCACTAGGGTGTAGGGAGGAGGAATTAGTCATGTACATACACAGGTTACACACACACGTGTGTGTACACATACACACGCACGCACACACACATAAACACACACACGCACACACATGTGTACACAAACACACACACGCATGCACACATACACGCACACACACACACGCACACACATGCACACACAAACACATGCGCACACACATACACATGCATGCACACACACGCACACAAACACATACACACACGCATGCACACACACATACACACGCATGCACTCACACACACATGCACACACACAGTCTCCAAGAAAATTTTGACTTTGATTTTCAGTTTCAAAATAAATTGTTATAATCAAATTTAACTCATTCACTGCCAATACTGTGTGGGCATCAGGACGAGCCCCCGCACCGTGAGAACAAACATCTCAGCTCTAAAGCTGATCTTCATCTGCATACGTCACACGTCACGTGATCAGGAAGCAGAACATCCATGTGTTAGGAGATCGTTTTGGGCCCTTGCTGTAAAAAAAGTGAGGCACGAACTGGAAAAGCTTCTGATCACAATTCAACAACGATTTATGAAAGAACGGATAACGCTCGAAACGCGCAAATTCTCCCTCATGTAACTCTGCTCCAACACACCTGATTCCAGTCGGCAGGTGATTAACAGGCTTCTGCAGAGCCTGATGAGCTGCTGCAGGTGATTCAAGCACTGAATCAGCCAACCCTGACCGAGCACGTGACCGAGCACTAAAACGTGCCGGTACTGCCCTTCGAGGCGTAGAATTGAATACCCCAGCTTTATAGTTTATAGAAAAGGTTTGTAGGTAAAACTGCTGCGAGGAATTCTGGGAAGTTTTTTACGGCTAAAGATGGAAGTTAGCGTTTGAGCTTAAAGAATTTCTTTGTTACACAGCAACCTTATTTTGTGAAAGGTTTGATGTCACAATCTCCTTCTGTGTGTGAGTAGGACTTGTGAGACCGTAGTTCTTTCACAAAAGGCATTCTGGGATTTGTAGGTTGTTGCATCTTTCCTGTTTTATTTCACTTTTTTAAAACTTTTATTTTGACATTTATTTTCCTCACAATAAGTTTTTTATTTCTCATATTTTTACAATTTTTTAAATCAGACTTTAGACATTTTTGATAGTTTGTTTAACATTTAGACTTTATTTAGATCCCAGCTGATCTCTTAGTGGCGTGTTTTTAGCGCTGCCTCTAGCGTGCTCTGTGGTTTTCTATGTGAGGTCCCTGCCTGCCCGTGTGGTACCAGACAGGTTAAACGGCTGGTTGTAACTGGAGCCTGAACATGTGGGCCGTGGCTGCAGAGTTGAAACCAAAGAGCGATGGGATGTTATCACCCCTCCACCTCCGTCTGTTCCAACAGATCCTCCTCCGGT
Source organism: Nothobranchius furzeri (assembly GCF_043380555.1). Classification (NCBI taxonomy): domain Eukaryota; kingdom Metazoa; phylum Chordata; class Actinopteri; order Cyprinodontiformes; family Nothobranchiidae; genus Nothobranchius; species Nothobranchius furzeri. The sequence goes on along the minus strand of NC_091747.1, from coordinate 24,681,877 downwards.
CGCCCTGGTTCCAAACGAGCAGCAGTTGGCCAGACTCACCGACTATGTGGCCTTCCTGGAGAACTGAAGCTTCAGCTGCAGAGTTTCACCTGTTTGGTACCGAAGAAGACGGGTTTGGACGGACTCTTGGTCCATCCTGAAAGACCTGGCTCTCCCGGTGGAGAATGTTCTGGTTCACTTGGAGTTTATCGAGTCGGAGACTCGTTTTTCTCCTCTCCCTCTTGTCATGATGTGTACATTTGGGTCTGAGCTCAAAGTGTTTCTGACTGTTTTTGTTTCCAGCATAATAAACTCGTCCCTCACAAATGCTTTATTCAGGTTCAGCAGCTAAAAGTTAGCAGGAGTCCTTCCTGACCTCGTATTTAAGTTGCTGTTGATGAATAAATATTCTGCTGTTTCTAACCACTGACTGGTCGTGTCTCGCTCGGCTCAGCACGTTGACTTCACTGACACAAATGAGTCACATACAAGGCCATAAATGTGTTGGTAAGTGGATATTGGAGCTAATTATAAAACAAAATCTGATGAAGCATTGGTGTAAATACATCTGGCCACCGGCTGCTCATCACTGCCACATAGAAGGAAAATCTGTATTTTTAGTCCTCTTCAGACCGTTTGTAAGCATCGTGTCAGAGCTGGGAGAAGATGTGGTTTAGTGTTCATAACTCTAGTTACCGCCTGATATGTTTTTATAATCGCACATTTAAATGCGGACGATTTCCTTCTGCATGGATCCTTCTTAGAAATACGATAAGTAAAATGTTTTCTCGTTTATCTCCTGGTATAAATCCGTTTGATTCTAACAGCAGATCTGATCCAGGATCTGTCTGTGCTGTTCTCACAAATAGGAAGTCACTCGTGTTGAGACATGTTTTACAGCAGCTTGCCTCCAGATCTGAACTCAGACACAGCTGGGTCACGTGGGAAACCATGCTTGGAAGAATCCTTTATAATCTACAACAGCAACACCTGAAGCCAGGCTGACCACCGGCCAATCAGCTGAGCTGGTTGGAGCGCGGTGTTGATGGGTCACCGGTTCCATCCCTGTACGGGTCAAAACGATCTCAAATGAACTGAAATCTGGGGAAAAGTAGACATTTCCTGAACTAAAGAGGAATTATCAGCATCCACGGTATGAGTCGGAACTTCCTCTAACCCTCCACGATGAGTCTCAAACACACATACCTCAAAAGAATCCACTTCAACAGTAGCTGAGCTATGAAACTCAAGCAGAGATCATATTTTAAGGACTTGTGGGTCTCCAGCCCTGGTCAGCTCAAACACTTAACAGGTGAATCAGTCGCGGAACCATGTGTGGGCAGAGAAACAACTAAAACGTGCAGGTTGTGGGGGCGCCTGAGGAGCAGGGTTGGAGCCCCCCGTTGAGGAGCCTGTACCGGTTCCTCTGCTGCAGCAGGAGACAACCCAAGCCCCACATCTCATTATTTATGGTTTGAACTACAGAAAGGCCAGTAACTGGAGAGGATGGAGCACCAGGGGGTCTGACTTTAATCTTTACTCAATCTTTTTCTTCACAACTGACTAACTGTTGGAGTCAGCTCAACTGGCTGCTGCAGCTTATTGACAGTAAAATCTATCATTATTCAGTTGGTTTAAGTAAGTAAGTAAAGTTTATTTATATAGCGCCTTTCACAGATATAAATCACAAAGCGCTGTACAACATGAGTAAAAGAGACTGAGCAAACGTCCGGTACAAACTGACGGGTTTAAAATGCTCCAAGCAATTCTAGACTTTTATTTTGGTAGTGCTGACCATTATGATTCTGTGGTTTTAGAAACAACCGTCTTCAGGGGTCCAAATCAAAAACGAATCATTTTAAATCAAGAGATGACTGCAAACATCCTCCTGAGTTTAGCAGCACGTTTGTTTGTGGGAGCAGACGTGAACGAGATAGCTGCTCACATCAAAGCATTCCTCTGCACTTTTAGGGCACAAACCACAGAGGGAATGTTGGCTTTTGCACTGGCGACGTTCATTCTTCCACTTCCTTTCTGCCCAGACTGTTTTTGAGGCCATCATGAAACAAGCTAATGAGAAAGTCCTGAGTCGATACTAAATCAGCCTCCTGGTCCAGTGGAGCCGAGCTGTGATCTGGGAACTTTTACTGCTTCAGCTCCAGCAGCAGGTCAAACCTTTCTGACCACTTCCTGTTTCCTTCACTGCTCTTCAGCTTCAAACCCACAAAAAACAATCCTGGCCTCAAATCTGCTGGTTTACTGTTTAAAAACAAGCAGCTTCCACTCCTCTTTTTTATTCAACATAGCAAAAAAGTGGAGTCAAGCCTGCAGATTTAATTTCTGCAGGTTTGAAAAACTCAAATGATTTTTTCACAATCTCATCTCTGTCCTTCCCGCCAGTGGAAACGGTTTCATTTGTCATACGACAGCAAACACTTTTTAGCATCTGAACAAATAACACAATAAAAAACAGAGATTTAAAAGACTGAAAGTCAGAAAAGCACGAAGGTTTGAGACGCAGCCTGTAGTTTATTCTATTTGACCTTCAGAGCGTTGCTCCTAACTCTGAACTGTTCGGATTGGTCCCACCAGAGCGCTAACACGTTTCAGCTGCTGCTACAGAAATAGCCTTCGTTTGCTGAGTTGCTCGCTTCTTACATGCGAGCTGCTCCACATTGCAGAACTCTTTCTGATGTTTCCAGTCTGGCCTGCTGCTGCGTTTGAAGTGGCTGAGATCACTGCTTCAGATTTTCTCTCCTGCTCTGTTTGCTCCGAGCCGCCAGACGGATTCCTGCAGTTCTCCCAAACAGAAGAATCAAAGAGCAGAAAATCTGTCTCTCTGCTCCTCTTTTAAATGAAATTCAGCTTAAGTGAAAATAACAACATGGTGCTTTAGGAGGCTGCTCTGGGTCTGGAGCACATGTTATGTTTTCCAGGTACTTAAAAAGCGACTGCTTCACTAAATCACACATTCCTCTGACGTGATGTCATAGAGCTGCAGTTCCGTGGGGCGGTACACTGACTTGTGTTTATTTAACCTTCCATTTCTATAAATCTCCTCCTTTACTCAACACAGCTCAGAAAACTGACTCAGTGCTAAACTGCACTTTAATCGGCTCCGGTTTTCCTTTGTTGCATCTCTGCTGATTGGTGCCAATTTCTGTTTTAGGAACGTTTTCTCTCAAGTGAAGTTTGAGTTCGGCCCGAGGAAAGACGCTGACTCATTAACCATTTCATGGCTTTGGAGAAACATGTTTTATAGCACAGAGGTCAGTCAGGATGACCTCTGTTATGTCTGAGAATGTAGTCAAATGGTCACTGGTTGCTCCTCGCTGTGCATTCAGTGACAAACTGGAACTTCAGACTTTTTATTATCTTTCCTGGCTAATGAAGTTGCCGTTTCTGATCAGAATTAGATCATTTATTTTATACTTGCACAAAGGAACCCAGAACGTTCTGACACTCAGTGAATGCATCATGATAGAAAGTGACCTGTTGTACACAAACAGACCCTTCAAAACCAGAATGTCAGCGAATTAGATTGTTTCAGGGGTGAGTTCATCATGTTTTTAGTGGTGGAGACTCAAAACAATCCTCCCAGTCTAAGAAACGGCTGTCAGGGTGCAGCCTGCTGCAGAGTCCGTAGGGGGCAACCTCCACCAGCTCGTGGTGTCGTCCCAGTGCCTGTAAGCACTTGTGTTACTGCATCACATAAGGCATAAAACCTTCATCAGACTAAGCTTGGTTCCATTTTTATAAAGCGGCGGGACCCGGGAATGAAAATGTTAACGGCGGTAAAAACAACCTCCTCCAGGTCATCAGAGAAAACGTTTCCATGTGGGATGATGAGTCATGAGCATGGGACCGAGGGGAGGGATCCGGGAGGATGTGGGAAACAAACTGGTGATGAGAAAAAGGGAGGAATTAGGGAAAATCGGGAGGAGGGATGGTGTAAAGATGGGAGGTGAAATGCTGTGGAGGCGTTTCTGAACCAGCGCCAGGTGGACTAAAATTTCATGGACATTCAGAAACAGGCCGAAAGCATCTGGAAGCTTTAAAGCACAATGTAAAGTTTCTGTTCCTGCTGCATTTGCTGAGCTCTTCAGCAGTTTTAGACCCAATGTCCCGTTTCAGATGAAGAAAGTTGTCAGAATGACCCAATCCTGGATGTAACCCCTGCAGGAACAGAAGACTCTTTCAGTGCAGATGTTTTCTTGGCCCTTGGACCTCTCTCACTTCTCTAATCCAAGAGGTTTCCTAATCTGTTCATAAAAAGTGGAGATCAGCTTGAATTGTCCTGCTGCCAGTTGATCCTGAATGCATCCTTTATGAGTTCTCCATGCAGCCTTTATTCCGATATTCTTCACCTCCAGAGGCTGTGTGAGGGGAAATTAGAGGACTGGACGGTAGCAGCAAAGGAACACAAAGCCTTGTTTTCCCTAAATATGGCTCCAATGTTGACTTTAATTTGAAGGGAAACATGAAATTTCCTTCTACTGCCAAAAGCGTTCCTAAATGTGACATGGTGCAAAGCTGAGACTGAAGGAATGACACGACAGAGAAAAAGCTGGAGCTCAAACACAATCCGTCTTTGTCAGAGGAATGACTCGGATCCAAACATCAGCTTTGAGCTTCTCTGGGAAGAAAATCCTCCTCCAGCCAACAGAAATTGTAAATCATTTTTATTGATAAACGTTTGTGCTGCTGGAAGTCAGACTGGGTTTTTATCTGAAGATTCAATCAGGTTGAAGGTTGAGAGTTCCATTCCCAACCAAGTGTCCTTGGAGTGGCACCAGAAACCTCTCAGATGTGAGTGACTCCTAATGTTTTTGACTTTGTTTTAGCTGAAATCCTCCTGGATGGACTTGAACCAAACCCCCAGAAAGTTCTGATCAGCTGTTGGAGCCAACCCAATTCAAGATGGCCACCACAGCTAATCAGCTTTCCCTCACATCCCACTCTGAGCACTAATGGATCCATCAGTCCATCAATAGATGGTCTTCATCAGTCCAGCAGAGACCATGAGTGAGGAAGGATGAAGCAGAAGTATAGCAGCAAGTTGGTGTGAAGTCCTGGAGCGGACTGTATGTTTTACTTACAGGTGATTCAACCAGTGAGAAACCACTAGAACATGCTGGATACCAACCCTCCAGGACCAGGAGTGGCACCCCTGCCTGAAGGAAGCTACAGTTTCACACCAGGAGCTCACCAAGAGATATAATACAGAAGTTACAGCAGAACATCTGGTAATGAGCTTAAAAAGGAAATGCAGGTTCATCAACTAACTCAAATGGTGGGCATCAGCAGTGAGATGGCCAAACAGTTGGCTAAGCAGCCAAAACGGTAAATGGCATGTGTATAGGGCCTTCTTAGGATTCTCCAACCCCCCAAGGTGCTTCACAACACAACCCATTCACACACTGGTGGGGATGAGCTACGAAGTAGCCTCAGCTGCCCTGGGGTTCACTCCATCGGTCCCAGCGTGCTCTCTATAATTAATGCTTCTCTGGTTTCTGGTCAGGTCCCTGCTTACTTTAAGAACACTGTAATCCACCCGCTTCTTAAAAAACGAGTCTTGACCCCTCTCTCCATAGCAGCTTCAGACCCATCTCTAAACTTCCGTTCATCAGCAAGATCTTGGAAAAGGTTGTGGCTAAACAACTCACAGCTGCTCTTGATGAACATAACATCTATGATAGCTTCCAGTCAGGTTTTCGTAGAGCTCATTCTACTGAAACAGCTCTTCTTAGGGTCTCTAATGACCTTCTGACTCACAGTGATGCAGGGGACTGTTCTGTTCTGGTCCTGCTGGACCTGACTGCAGCCTTTGACACTGTTGACCATCACCTGCTACTGGAGAGGCTGAGAGACTGGGTAGGCCTATCAGGAACTGCTCTGGAGTGGTTCTCCTCTTATTTATCTGAGCGCTCCTTTTCTGTGGCCGTCTCCAAGTTTAGGTCCTCCACCACCTCTCTTACCCATGGTGTCCCACAAGGTTCTGTGCTGGGGCCTCTGCTCTTCCTCCTCTATCTGCTTCCTCTTCAGCACATCCTGAGCTCCTTCAAAGGAATCTCCTACCATCTTTATGCAGATGACATCCAACTGTACATCTCCTTTAAGCCCCATGAGATGTCTAAGCTGCAGCTGTTACACACCTGCTTAGACTCTATCAAAACCTGGATGGTGGGAGCTTTCTTCAGCTGAATGAAGATAAGACTGAGATCCTCATCTGTGCCCCAGACAAGCTGGTTCCCAAAGTCAGAGACTCTCTTGGTCAGCTTGCTTCTCACACCAAACCTTCTGTCAGGAATCTTGGCGTGACCTTTGACCCAGCCCTCACCCTGGATTCTCATGTCAGTTCTCTTGTTCTCTCTTCCTTCTTCCATCTCAGGAACATTGCTAAGCTGAGTCCCATTCTGTCCCGCTCTGAACTTCAGATTGTGTCAGTGCAGAATTTTGTTAAGGCATGAAGCTTGGAGGCTCACAGCCAATCAGAGAGCAGGAAAGCAGCAGGTGTCTGATAGACCAGAGAAACTGATGCAGTCACTGTGGCAAAACTACACATCGTATCAAAATAAAATTGAGAAGTGAGCATTCCGAGGGTCTGATGGACAGATTTGGGAAGTTTTATGTGTCTAAGTTGTTTTTTGTAAGAGTTACGCTGAGTTAAAACATTAGTGTTCAACAGTTTTGATACACTTAAGTGGAACTTGTTCATAATGAGCGTCAGCTGAGTGGTTTAGGGGGTTGCTGCAGTCTGGGACTCACTGCAGGAGATCCGGAGGTCGTGTCTAAATGAGAGTGATGCTGGATGAAAGAAAACAGAAAATCCTGTTTTGAATCATGTTAATGTGTGTACCCCTGAAGATGTGGGAGTAGTATCCGTTTGTTTGAGGATGTTCTTCTTAAATCAAATCACTTGGGTCATGTGACGTAGAAGGTTGGAGGTGAGAAGAAAACATGAACCTAAGGCAGGAGTTTAATAAGAGGAAAGGAAATCAGCCACAAATTGTAGATGCTGTCTCTAAACACACGTTTCTGCCTCATGACGTGGTTTATAGCAGCAGAATAAAGGTTGGTTGATGCTTGACGCGTCCGCGAGGTCCGCACGGCTCCACGCGGAAAAGTTGCGTCATTTTAACAACCACGCCCCTCCACCGCACCTCCGCACGGCCCAGAATTTCCGCAACGCGCACCTCGGAAAATTTCTAACCACGCGGACGGTCGGACGCGGTAAAACATGGTGGACTGGCAAGAAGTAGTATGGCAGAGGTTCGTAAATACAGACATTTGTATGATTCAGCTCTCAGAGATCACCGTGATCAACATGTTGTTCATAATTCTTGGAGAGAAATCGCTCGCACTGTCGGAAAAGACGAGGACGCTGTTAAAAATGCTGGAATGCCATGTTGTAAACAGTAATTTCTACTTCTACTATGATGTAGTGTTGGATGCATGCCATAGAGCTCCATGCTGCCCCCTACAGTTTGGGAGAATATTGGCTCACCGCAGAGACGAGCCGCACGAACCATAAACGCTGCGAGTTGTGAAGCGCGTTCCATCCGCGAGCCGCATCACCGCGTGGAAAGTGAATGTGTCAAGCATAAACCAAGCTTAAATCCCTCCTGGATGAGGGCTCTGCCTGGGCTCTCGTGTCACCATTTAAGAGGAACATCTGCACACAATTTTTGGATGTGTTTTAAGGACCATTTGTTTGAATGACATCCACATAACGTTTGTGGAATAGATTTCTGGGAAAAGTGACAGAGTGAAGTGAACAAAGCAGCAGCTGAGTAAAACGAGCACATTTCTTCTGGAAGGAGAAGCCTGAGAGCTGCCAGTTAGACCTTAATGGGATGTAGTTGTTTGTTTTAGATTACAATTATCCTTGGATTATTGACCAGTTAGAGCTGCAGAACTCCCAGCTAGTGTCACGTGTGAGCCAGGAGGAGGTTAGGACCCAAGATTGCAGAAACCTAGAACGACACAAGGCAGGAGCGAAATCAAAGTAAAATCCTTTATTTAGGAAGAGTCCAAAATTCAAAAATCCAAAAAGGGGCAGGAAGCCAAGCCTAAAGTCAGTAACCCCACTGACGAAAACAAAAAGCTCTTTGATGAGGTTAAAACATAGAGTCTCACGAGGAGGAACAGAACAACACAGACAACAACAATGGACCGACAAACATTGAGACACAGACAGGTTATATACACAGGGACTGGGTGATTAGGAGATGAGGAGCAGGTGCGTGGGGAATAGGGCACAGGTGAAACAAATGAACTGAGGGAAGAGGCAGAAATTAGCAGGGGAGAAAACTATATCTTAAACCTGTAAACCAAAGCTACTAAAACAACCCAAACTAAACTTAAACACTGTAGAACAAAGACACGGGGGAATCTAAAAATAAGTAAACAAATGATCTGAGTGGGCAGCGAGAACTGAGGAGAGACTAGGAGAACATGAGGAAACCCTGGAGGAGCTGGGGACTAAAAGGGCTGGGGACAACAAGGAGCATGGTACCTGAGGGGATACCTGGAGGGAGAACAGGAGGTGGATGGGGACGAAAGGGACACAGAATCTGAGGGGACACCAATGGGCCATTCCCATCTGTACCGGGTCGGCCCGGGCCGGGTAGCCCCAGTCGGCCCCAGCCTGGCCCGGTTGATTCCACACATCCTTGTCTTAAGCCCATGTGGGCTGATTCTACCCACCAATCAGAGGCTTGCTCTAATGGAAGGTGTGAATGGGCTGATTCTACCCACCAATCAGAGGCTTGCTCTAATGGAAGGTGTGAATGGGCTGATTCTACCCACCAATCAGAGGCTTGCTCTAATGGAAGGTGTGAATTTGCTGTCAGCAGTGGGCGTGTTGGCCCTGGTCGGCCTGAAGCAGTACCCCTCGGGAAGAGGGCCGAGAATGAGCCTTGGTTGGCCCGGGAAAATTCCAGGCCACCCAGATATGTAAACAACCTACGCTACCCGGCCCGGGCCGACCCGGTACAGGTGGGAATGGGGCTCTAGAGGGAACCTGGAGGGGGATGGAGAAGACAGGGACAGAGAACATCAGCTAGAACTTCAGATCTCCCAGTTAGAGCTGCAGAACTCCCAGTTATAGCTACAAAACTCCCAGTTAGAGCTGCAGAACCCCCAGTTATAGCTGCAAAACTCCCAGCTAGAGCTGCAGATCTCCCAGTTAGAGCTGCAGAACTCCCAGTTAGAGCTGCAGAAATCCCAGTTAGAGCTACAGAACTCCCAGTTAGAGCTGCAGAACTCCCAGTTAGACCTACAGAACTCCCAGTTAGAGCTACAGAACTCCCACTTAGAGCTGCAGAACTACCAGTTAGAGCTACAGAACTCCCAGTTAGAGCTGCAGAACTCCCAGTTAGACCTACAGAACTCCCAGTTAGAGCTACAGAACTCCCACTTAGAGCTGCAGAACTACCAGTTAGAGCTACAGAACTCCCAGTTAGAGCTGCATAACTCTGTTATAGCTACAGAACTCCCAGTTATAGCTACAAAACTCCCAGTTAGAGCTGCAGAACTCCCAGTTATAGCTGCAAAACTCCCAGCTAGAGCTGCAGAACTCCCAGTTAGAGCTGCAGAACTCCCAGTTAGAGCTGCAGAGCTCCCAGTTAGAGCTGCAGAACTCCCAGTTAGAGCTGCATAACTCCCAGTTAGAGCTGCAGAGCTCCCAGTTAGAGCTGCATAACTCCCAGTTAGAGCTGCAGAGCTCCCAGTTAGGCATACAGAACTCCCAGTTAGAGCTGCATAACTCCCAGTTAGAGCTGCAGAACTCCCAGTTAGAGCTGCAGAACTCCCAGTTAGAGCTGCAGAACTCCCAGTTAGAGCTGCAGAACTCCCAGTTAGAGCTGCAGAGCTCCCAGTTAGGCATACAGAACTCCCAGTTAGAGCTGCATAACTCCCAGTTAGAGCTGCATAACTCCCAGTTAGAGCTGCAGAACTCCCAGTTAGAGCTGCATAACTCCCAGTTAGAGCTGCAGAGCTCCCAGTTAGGCATACAGAACTCCCAGTTAGAGCTGCATAACTCCCAGTTAGAGCTGCAGAACTCCCAGTTAGAGCTGCAGAACTCCCAGTTAGAGCTGCATAACTCCCAGTTAGAGCTGCATAACTCCCAGTTAGAGCTGCAGAACTCCCAGTTAGAGCTGCAGAACTCCCAGTTAGAGCTGCAGAACTCCCAGTTAGGCATACAGAACTCACAGGTAGAGCTGCAGAGCAGAATGTAAAACTTTGAATGAGGTTATTGAATAAAAACAGCACAGCTTCAGAAATATCATTTTATGTGAGTTTTGAAATGTAATGTTTGACTTTAAAAACTTTGAAATTTGACTTTGTGTTGTAAATAATTGCTTTAAACTTTTCTTTTTTCTGATTTATTTTTTCACTAAGATCAAACAAACAAAATCATTTATTTTATTTCCAACATTTCTGAGGCAGAGTCTTATAAACATGTCTGGGTTATTTATTTTTGTCTTTTTAAATTTTGGAAAAAGGAAAAAAATCTGTTCAGCAGGCTGGGATTTGACTTAATCTGGTATTAATATATGAAGTTGTTCAAATTACAGATGAAGATGAAAAAGAAGACACCAATCTCTTCCCTGGTTGGTTTATTACATCTGAGCATTTTTACCATTAAAGCCTTTTTTAATAAATCAACAAATTTCTTTTTTTAATAGTTGAAATTCTAAAATATTTTTGATGAATCATCAATATTCCCAGAAGCGATCAGAATTCCTTCCTGTTCCCTCTGAAATAGGAGCTGATAAAGTTATCTCATCCAGATAAAGGCTTTCTAATCAGATTAATGTCTCTCTGACTCAAACGGAAGGAATGTTATTTTCTGTCAGGAGGGGAAAGTTTTACAGCTCTCCTTTGAATTGCTAGGATGAGTTTAGCAGCGGAGCGTTGTGTTGGTCTGGGAGTTTTAAATCTGGGATTCAGTCAACAGGAGAGAAAGAAACAAACAACAAAACCAATGTAGATGAACTTTTCTGAGAAAGAGAAAATATAACCATCCATCCATCTGTTTGGTATTTGGGGTTCACCTAAAGCCTAATTTATATTTCTCCATCAGCTCCACGAGGGAAAGACACGCACGCAGGGACGGAGACATTTTGCCCTCATAGTTCTCCATCTCCTGGGGAGTATTGCAAAGCAATTCCCTGCCAGGACACCAGAGGGCATAGCTCTGTTCTGCGGTATCCTGTCATGGATCCGGCTGAAGATAGTGTGTTTATATTGTGTGTTTTATTTTTCTTTTTTGTATTTCAGAGACTTTTCAACACAGACAAATTTGTCCCTCATTCTCATTCACGTCTTCGTACGCTAGCCACCTCTAAACCCAGGTTTCCCATCATTTCTGTCCACGAATAAAATTCTTGCTTGCTTTTCACTCCTCCAGTCACGGGGGAATAAAACGTTCATATTTTAGAGTTTTTCCACGAGGTATTCTTTAAGCTGCCCCTTGTCTGCCGCTAGATATTCTCTGATCTCTTTGTTTTTGAAGGCGCAATGGTGGTGGTGTAGACGACAGCGGTGTCCTGACCAATCACATGCTTGCATTCTCTGGTTTGACGGACGGATGTCTAGAAAAGAGAGCTCGACTCCGTCCGTCTTTGCGAGGACCCTCCAGCAGGCTCGCAAGGATGGATAATGGCGTTGCGTGCGTCCGTCCCGACGCAGACGGAGAAGTATAATTTAGGCTTAACTCTGGACACAGGTGAGTCTGTGCCGTAGATCAGACCATCAATGTTAAACCCAGCAGCAGCTCTAATCTCAGCCGCTTTCACCTTATAACTAAAGAGGAAAGCTTTATCTGACGCCTTCGCACACCTGCTGATTTAGAGAAGGTCAAATAAAACTTAAGTTAAAGTGAGGGTCAAGGCATGGGCGGAGACGTGTTTAATCCACACTTCCTGTTAGGAAAATGCTTCTGAAAGAAGCCCTGAATGATCTGGCACCGGATTACCTGTCTGACCTTGTGACTAGTTGTCTGCCAAACCGGTATTGAGATCTGTTTGCTGCTTCACATTCCCACCATGAAATACAAAACGCAGGGGCAGCGTGCTTTTGTCTACGCTGCTCCGTCCCTCTGGAATGCGCTTCCTCTCTCAGTGAGGCTGGCACCATCCCTTCCCCGTTTCAAGTCACTGCTTAAGGCCCACTTTTACGACCAGACATTTTTAAACCCTTGTATTTTTATTAATTATTTTTATTATGTATTCTTTAATTGACTGTGATTTTACTGCTTTGTTGTGTACTGTGGTTTTGTTTTTATGTTGTGTTTTACTTTTTATCCGTACAGCACTTCTGCCATGCAGTTTTTAAAAGTGCTTTATAAATAAAGTTGGTATGGTGGTGTAAAGATCTAGCTTCCATTATAACATTCACACATCACATTAAATCACTCCACATCCACCACACCACATTATTCATATCTTGTCATGTATAAATTATTAGTTTAGGAAAAAGAATAAAATTCATTTTTATAAACTATTGATTTAATACTGACTCTGTCTGAATATGTACGAAGTGTGTTTATGGTCCCCGAAGGAGTAAAGAACCCTATAATCTTCTGATTAAACTTTCACAGATCAATCAGGTTGATATTTCATATTTATATGGAATATCACATCTTATTGGTCATAATTAACATATAGTGTCAATCATTATCAAGTTCACTTGGACGCTACACTAGTTATAGCTATTGGTACCTGATTTGGTACCTGACGCTCCCTGGTAGTAGTGTTGCACTACGTGTAGCTGTTTGGTGTTTGTGGCTTGCTAAAACTGATTTAATTTCTCTGTACTAGGGTTAGGGTTCTCTGAGTTATTGTAGCACATAAGCACACTAAAACACACATTTTTTGTTGTTCCTCCTAGCTTTTAGGGAACCATTTGAGTTTGCATGTAGTTTATTTGGTGTTGGAACAGTTTGCTCATCCAGTTAGCTTAGCCTCAGCACGGCTATGGCTACTTCTGTCTCTGCTTCTCCGTCTCCTATCTCTTGCTCTCTGTGTCAGATGTTTAGTTACTCCTCTGCCTCCTTTAGTGATAATGGTACGTGTAATAAATGTAGCATTTTTGTAGCTTTGGAGGCAAGGGTGTCGGAATTGGAGTCCCGGCTCCGCGCTGTTGAAAAGCCCGTAAATGGCCATAGCTACTTAGCTAGCGTAGGGCTAACTAGCTCAGAACCACCCCATAGCGATCCTCCAGCAGAACCCGAGCAGCCGGGACCTCAGGCCGGCTGGGTGACGGTACGCAGGAAGCACACAACCCAGCCCATGGGCCACCACCAACCCGTACGTTTCTAATAGATTTTCCCCGCTCAGTGACGCACCCACTGACAAGCCGACTCTGATCATTGGCAGCTCCAAAGCCAGAAATGTGGCATCTCCAGCAACCATAGTTAAATGTTTACCTGGGGCCAGAGCGGGCAACATTAAATCTTATCTGAAACTGCTGGCTAAGGATAAGCGTAAATACAGTAAGATTGTTATTCACGCTGGGGGTAACGACACCCGGTTACGCCAATCGGAGGTCACTAACATTAATGTTGCTTCGGTGTGTAAGTTTGCCAAAACGATGTCGGACTCCGTAATTTTCTCTGGCCCCCTGCCTGATCGGACCAGTGACGACATGTTTAGCCGCATGCTGTCCTTCAACCGCTGGCTGTCTAGGTGGTGTCCTGAAAACAACGTGGGTTACATTGATAATTGGAAAACTTTTTGGGGAAAACCTGGTCTGATGCGGAGAGACGGCATCCATCCCTCTTTGGATGGAGCAGCTCTTCTTTCTAGGAACATGGCCAGTTTTATTAGTCCTCCATGACTACCCAGGGTCCAGACCAGGAAGCAGAGTCATAGTTTAACCCACCCCTCTGCAGCTTCTGTACTGTTACCCACCCACTACCCCATAGAGACAGTGTCCTGCCCACGGCCAAAACCACACAGATTAAATATCAGGCTTAATAAAGCAAATCATGGAAATCTCATAAATATTAGAACAAATTCAACTGAGCAGAAAATTAGAAAAATTAAATGTGGGTTATTGAACATTAGGTCTATTTTTCTAAGACTTTGTTAGTTAATGACTTGATTTGTGATAATCAGATCTCTTTGCTCTCTCTCACAGAATCTTGGCTGCAGCAAGAGGACTATGTTAGCTTAAATGAGTCGACTCCTTCAAATTATTTAAATCATCATATTGCTGGAAGTACAGGGCGAGGAGGAGGAGTAGCAACCATTTTTCATTCGGAATCAATCCCTTACCAATTAATAGTTACAGTTCGTTCGAACATTTTATTCTTAGTTTTCCTAATCCAGATTGCAAAACTGTAAAACCACTGTTGTTTGTAGTTTTATATCGTCCACCAGGCCCTTACTCTGAGTTTTTGGATCAGATCTCTGATTTTTATCTGATTTGGTGCTAAATACTGATAAGGTCATTGTAGTGGGGGATTTTAATACTCATGTGGACATTGAAAATGATAGCCTCAATGTAGCCTTTAGTAATATCTTAGACTCAATTGGTTTTACTCAAAGAATACATAGCTCCACCCACTTCTGCCACTTATGTGAGCAAGGGCGTCAGTTTGTTTTCAGAATTGCTGGGGACAATAACCATACACTTGAGTGGGGTTTAAAAATTGCTGGGGACAATAAAGTAGGCTAGCACAGGGGTCGGCGGCTCTGGAGCCGCATGCGGCTCTTCCATCCATCTGATGCAGCTCTCTGTGCTTGTAAAATAATGAATGGATATTTAAATAAAAAGCTTTATATTTTACTGCATTAATTTTACATCTGTATGCCAATTCTAAATGTAAAGATTGTCTGCGTGAACCTGAACAGTTCCAACCCGGTCTTACTGTGAGACCGGGTTGACGCGTCACGCTTGTGCGTAATCAAATGCGCTTTCTGAGCTGACGAGGATGTGAGATTCTGGGATTCTCCTCAGACGGCTCCTGGATGTGTCGCCACATTGGAGACAGGAACAAGCGCTATTCAGCCAAAGTTTCATAATCAGGGAACATTTTCTAAGTGACAAGTCTCTGAGAGACAGGGTTTGGAAAACGCTCGCTTCAGTCCGAGGAATCTTCCCGCATGCGCTCTGGTTGTCTGGGTGGCTCTGGGGTTAATCAAGTTTAATTGTTTCTCTTTGCAACAATCTTCACAGGAAGGCAAAACAGTTAAACGGCAGGTTACATATATTTCCATTTGACTGTTTATTTTGACAGATGAACTCAAGGATGTTGCTTGGTTTGAAAGAATTACCCCGACGCACACTGATGCGCATGGATGAGCTGACATTTTAATCGTTAACGCACATCGCTGAGGTAAATTATTCCCATCAGAACATCAGAGCTTTATACTGGACACTGTGTTCAGCGCGGCTCGGAGCGCCCACGGTGGACAGTGAGCTGAAGATCTGGTTCACAGCGCAGTGCAGAACCACGGCGCATGTGATAAGATTTCCTCCCACTGAAACAGTCTGGAAACCCGGTCTCTCTGAGGGATGTGTCACTTGGAAAAATGTTCTTTTTATGAAATTATGAAACTTTGGCTGAACAGCGTTTGTTCCCGTCTCTAATATGGAGACGCATGATGCGTAGACATTTGATCACGCACAAAGTTTATGTGGAGCAGAAGCGGTCGGGCCACGGCAGGTGAAATGTTCCTAGCCTACATGAAGGGAAACTGTTTAATTGTAACATTATTGTGTTACTGGACACCCTGGTCTGGTTGGTTAGACCAGTGTTTGAAGTGGAAAACACACACACACACACACACACACACACACACACACACACACACACACACACACACACACACACACACACACACCAATTAAAATAATGCTCATAGCATGGACTTGAAGACAGGGGATGGTTTACGTATTTAAATGATGATCAGGCTGCTGTAAAATGTAATCTCCATCCACACCCAGACACAATTATCCTCTATTCTTTCTCTATTTGCTCTGCTCTTGTCTGGGCTGATCAGCTGATGGTGCGCGCGGCGCGCCTAACTAGCGGCTGATGCACATTTTACGCATTTGGAGAGGTGGGCTGGATGCTTTGCGTTTACTGGAAGATGGTCCACTTAACGCACGGGTGTAGACTAAATATTAATGACAAATGAATGAAAATTAAACTGTGAGTTTTTACTTCATATTTTATAAATAAAAATGACGGGGTAAAACATTTATGACATCTTTTTAAACTAAATTTTGTAGTGCAACCTGCCTGCTTCACTTAAGTCACTGCTTATTAAGGTCCGTCCAAAATTACCGTGGGAAATGGGTAATAATGGCTCTTTGATGGGAACAGGTTGCCGACCCCAGGATAAGATCTGAGCTAGTAAAACAAAAATCCTCATCAGCAGGCGTTTTTGAAAGTGGGGGGGACACAGCTGCCAATCACAAATTTTGCCGGGGACATGTCCCCGGCGTCCCCGGTTAAAATAACGCCTATGTATGTGAGGAAATAACGATGTTTCCACATAATCCAGTCCTCTCTGACCACTTTCTGATAACCTTTGAGTTTGTTATAAATGAGTTCTCAAGACATGAAAGTAAATTTCACTATAGTCGGTCTCTATCTGACAACGCTGTTGCATCTTTTAAATCAACAGTTCCATCTTTACTGTCCTCAGCATCTCAGAGGAACGTAGCAGAGGGCAGTATTTTCATTTCTAGCCCGCCTTAGTTCATAATGTTACTTCGTCTTTACGTGTGGCATTAGATGATGTTGCCCCTTTAAAAAAGAAGGTAATTAGGGACGGGAAGTTGGCTCCCTGGTTTAATTCTCATTTACGAGCTTTAAAACAAAACTCTAGAAATTGGAGAGAACATGGTGCTCTACGCACCATGAGGAGTCCTACTTATCTGGAAAAATAGTCGTGAGTTTTATAAAAATAAGCTTCAACAAACTAGAACTGCTTATTTTTCAGCATTAATTGAGGAGAATAAGCATAATCCTAAATTTATTTTCAGTACAGTTGCTAAACTTACACAGAATCATAGCTCTGAGCCATCTATTCCCTTAGCCCTCAGCAGCAATGACTTCATGGGATTTTTTACAAGTAAAATTAATTATATTAGAAACAAAATCTTTAGCATCCTCCCTAATGCGATTTATTCTTCCTCAGTAAGTGAGGCAGCATCAGAGGTGAATGTAGAACCTCATCTGTGCTTGAACCGTTTTGATCCAGTTGAGCTTTCAGAGTTATCAAAAATATTAGCTTCATCTAAACCTTCAACTTGCATTTTAGATCCAATCCCAACCAAATTATTTAAAGATGCATTTCCTTTGGTTACTGCCCCCATTCTAGATATAATCAATCTGTCCATAGGAAATGGATACGTACCACAGGATTTTAAGGTTGCTGTAATCAAACCTTCACTTAAGAAGCCTTCTCTGGATCCAGATGACCCAATGAATTATAGACCAATATCTAACCTTCCATTTTTATCCAAAGTCCTGGAGAAAATAGTGGTCATCCAAGTATGTCAGCATTTAAACACTAATGCTCTGTTTGAGGAATTTCAGTCTGGTTTTAGAGAGTACCACAGCACTGAAACTGCATTAGTGAGAGTTACAAATGATATTCTCATGGCCTCAGATAAGAATCTTGTGTCTGTTCTAGTCTTGTTAGATCTCAGTGCTGCCTTTGACACAGTTGATCACAATGTTCTTGCAGAAAGACTTGAACATGTTGTAGGGATCAAAGGTACAGCGCTAGGCTGGTTTAAATCCTACCTATCTGATAGATTTCATTTTTAAATGTACATGACAAATCTTCTTCATACTCCAGGGTTACTTGTGGAGTACCACAGGGTTCAGTGCTATCTATATATATATATATATATATATATATATATATATATATATATATATATATATATATATATATATATATATATATATAAGCTGGTTCCCAAAGTCAGAGACTCTCTTGGTCAGATTGCTTCTCACACCAAACCTTCTGTCAGGAATCTTGGCGTGACCTTTGACCCAGCTCTCACCCTGGATTCTCATGTCAGTTCTCTTGCTCGCTCTTCCTTCTTCCATCTCAGGAACATTGCTAAGCTGAGTCCCATTCTGTCTCGCTCTGAACTTGAGACAGTTCTCCACACCTTCATCTCCTCACGCTTAGACTACTGTCACGTGTCTGAGCAGAACCTCCCTGAACCGTCTACAGGTGGTTCAGAACGCCTGTGCTTGGCTTCTGACCAAGTCCTCCAAACACACCCACATCACCCCGCTTCTCCTCCAGCTTCACTAGCTGCCAGTCAACTTCAGGGTTCATTTCAAGATCCTGGTTCTGGTCTATAGGGCCTTCATGGACAACCACCATCTTACATTGGTGATCTTCTTAGTCCCTACACCCCCAGCAGGTCCCTGAGGTCCAGTGACCAAAGCCTACTGGTTGTGCAGCGCACCAGGCTAAAGACCAATGGTGACAGATCATCTGCTGCTGAGGCCCCCAGACTCTGGAACTCTCTCCCCCTGAGCCTGAGATCAGTGGACTCAGTGGTCTCCTTTAAAAAGCAGCTGAAGACTCACTTGTTCAAGCTGGCTTTTGTATGACCTTCTTCACCACTCTCTCTTTATTCTGCTCTCCCCACCTATTCCACCTTCCTCAGGATCCACTGATTTCCCTCTTTCCTGTTCACTCTCTCTCTTTCTTAACATTTTTTCTTTTAAATCCCAGTTGACTATTTTTGCTCATTTTTAAAATATTTTTAAACATTTTCTAAATGCCTTTTTATATTTTAACTTTTTTTTTGTTTGTTTTTGTGAAGCGCCTCGTGATTTTTATCTTGAGAGGCGCTATAGAAAAGATATTTTCTTCTTCCTTTTTTTCTCTTCTTCTTAACCCTGATGAACCTAATCGGTTGGGTACATTACAGGCTTGTCTTGAGGACATAAAAAATTGGATGACTCTAAACTTTTTGCTTTTAAATCAAGACAAGACGGAAGTTCTCATCTTTGGACCAGAAATCCAGAAAAGGAAATTGCTTAGTCAATCACCTGACCTGAATGGCATTACATTAATCTCCGAGAACAAAGTAAGGAACCTTGGTGTTATCTTTGACCAGGACATGTCATTCAAATCCCAGGTTAAACAGGTTTGTAGGATTTCCTTTTTCCACCCTCGGAATATTGTTAAGATTAGAAGCATACTTTCCAGGAGTGATGCTGAAAAACTAGTTCATGCATTTATTACATCAAGACTGGATTACTGTAATTCATTACTCTCAGGAAGTCCACAGAATGTAGTTAAAAGTCTTAAGCTTGTCCAAAATGCTGCAGCTAGAGTTCTGATGAGAATTAAAAAGAGAGATCATATCTCTCCTGCCTTAGCTTCCCTACATTGGCTACCTGTTTGTTCTAAAATAAAATGTTTTATTTTATTTTAATTACCTTAAAAGACTCAAAGTCTCTTTTTACACTTTATATTTATTTAATCAGGATCGTTGTCAAGTCGACGCCAGAAACAATGAAACACAACTTGAATATCAGATGAACAACAAGGCTTTATTCAACCGGCATTCATACAAGTTATCAATCATGAACGAAACATTTCTCTTACCGTTGCTTATGGGTGGAGAGCTGAACACCCCAGTTAGAAAACGTAATCCATGAACCTCGTCAAATAGAATCCTTCAAACAGCTCTAACAGCTCTGAGCTCTGCTCTGCTCCTTATACATTCCCTGATGTGCGTGCAAAGCTGCACACCTCCACCAAGATTACCTTGATTACATCCTCATGATCACATTATGTTCGGCTCTACCATGATTATCCTCATGATAAGTGTGATTGACAAACAGTAGTGATCAATAACTTGTATAAAGCAATTATACAACAGATGACAAGTTCATTTTTATTACATTCCACTCTTGAACTTTTCATCTAATTTATGTAACATCATGGATCCATCACCATTTCCCCATCAAAACCAACGTCATTTATAACATACCTTGTAGTTCCACTTTAATTTTCATCGTAGTCTTTGCATTATTACCCAATTTATTTCTCTTCTTAATTGAATAACATACACAATGTTAGAATGCTGATTATAATTAATGCTGCAATCATAGGTGGAATTAGCACTTTATTAGCGGTACTCGACATGCCTGTAAATATATCCCACCAATGATGAGCGGAAGCCTGTTCAATCAATGTAGCAACATGTTTTATTTCCCCTTGTGCCACAAGAGTAGACACCATGAGCCTGGAAAGGTTGGACCTATGAGAGTCAATCAATTTTGCCACTTCAGTGGAACCATCCAATGCGCATTTGAATTGTTCCAGTGAGAGTGTCCAAGGGGAGTGTAAAACCTCCCATTGTATCTTAGTCAGCCGACTAGATACAGTGTAATTACTCAACCAATAGGTCACGTTATTCCATTCCCACATATGTATACCCTTGAGACAACCTGAAAAGGGAACTGAAGGTACCTGTGGGGAATTGGTCATTGTAGCCACGCATAAGGTGTTAGGACCCACCTGCCAAAACTGTTCCTCTGGGGGTGTGACCGTCCAATCACAGAGTACGACCCTTGAATCAGTGAAACATGGATTGCTATGTCCTTTTACCAATGGGCAGGCTAAACCCTTATCAGTCTCATCACAGTGTTTTACTTCATATGTTCGATTTGTTTTAACATCCCACCACTCTCCACTAACATGGAGATACCAAAACCCTTTAGTGGTTATCACCGGCAGTATCTGATATCTACACACAGTCATTACTGATGTCATATTATACTGATCCCAGTATCCAGTACACATAGATTTATTACAAATCGTCATTTCTGCATGTAGCTGTAGCCATAATGAACTACTGATGTTCCATAATGTTCGCCATGCATGATAGTTATTACTCATTACCTGTATTTGAAACCTATTTCTCTGTGTCTCAGCATGAATAGTCTGCAAGGAACAGACTGTCCAATTACCTATGTGTGACAAATTATGCAATGCATCATAAGTTTCATTCCAAAGCTTTAGATTCCATTTAAATACACTTTTCCACACATCACTTCCTTCTAACTGACTAGATACAGTCGAAGGCATCCATCTTGCAGTCTTGGTGACAGCTTGTGCGGTGTATTCTCCAGTGTTGGACAGCATAGTTCGTGTCACCTCATTGTCTGCTGTGTTAGCCAGACCATACAAAGTTCCAGTTCCTCCTAGCACGGTGTCATACCATGCTCGCCTCCTCCTGTTACAAGGCGGAATAGGAGGGAATTTCACAGTCCATCGCACATATTCGGCTACCCTTATTTGTCCCATTTGTTGACAAGTGTGAACCAGGGGAGCTACAGCTGTCTGCGTAGCTCTAGCTGTGTCGGGCAGCACCCAGAATATGTACAAATAGGCGTATCCTCCTGTGATTACAGTTCCATTCCTGATCCGGAAATCGCGATCAACCTTCATACTCCAATTTGTGCCATTTTGTATGCAAGTACCATTCCCCTGATGGTATGCACAGATGCGCGCTGCAGAATTAAAGGTTACTGTTGATCCTTGAACCAACACCCCCGGGCTGATCACCCTTCCTCGGATTTCCTCTGCACCGGTACATCTTACCGGTAGATGTTAGGTTTCCCAAGTAGCAAGCGTCATTTGCTCTGCATGTGAATGTGCCTTGAGTGCGGTTGGACATACTGCTAACCAATTCCAGATGGCCCATGACCCCTTCTTCCAACACTTGTCCTTCCGTGAGCCCCCAACAGAAATGTGCCCTCAGTGCGATGACAGCGAGGACATGGAGGACGATGACCAAACATCCGACACCACCAGGTCCGCGGAGCCCATCCATCGCCTCGACAAGGGTTCAATCCTTTTGTAGGGGAAGGGGACCCAGTCAACCACCGTCACTCAGACACCCGCCTATGGGATACATACAAAACTGCAGATAGAATGACAAGCATTAATTTTCTCTCCTGTAACATTTGTTTATCGGAATATTAATCCATTTTTCCTCTCCGGGGAACAATACACTTACCACAGCATCTTTTCCCTGTGCAATAATCTCTCCAGCTCTGGGAGGACCATTGAGCTGCTCCACCCACACTTTTGCCCCCGCAGTAAAGTCTGATGATCCAAACCCAGTTTCACCCCTCTGAGTGATAGTGGTAGGTTTAGTAATCTCTTCAACTTTGGACATTACACACCGTTTGATTACTAACTGAGCTATCTTGTCTCCTTTTTCCAGTACCAACGGTTCTTTACCTGTATGCTGACACACCACACCTATTTCCCCTTGATAGTCTGAGTCTATTACCCCAGCTAAAATGGTTAGACCCCTCAAAGCTAAACCACTTCTTGGACACACATGAGCATAAGTTCCTGGTGGACATTGAATTCCCAATCCTGTTTTTACCACTGTCACTTTATTGGTTACTAAAGTGATGCTTTCCAAGATTTTAAGATCTAATCCCACAGAGCCCGCAGTTGCTCTAACAGGGAGTTCTGCCTCAGAAGTTAGTTTCCACATTCGTATAGGAGGGTCAGTAGAAGTTGTTTCCCTTCCTGCCCTGGCAACCATTAGCATCAGTGGAGTAACTCCATCCCCCACGGGTCTGTTATTTAACTGATGTACTGCCCTAGTCAGATTTTCTCTCCATTTGTCCAAAGAATTAGTAACCGATAGTTTCCTTAGTTTCTCTTTCAGTAACCCATTCATTCTCTCAATGAGTCCACTAGCTTTCGGGTGATATGCTACATGATAGATCCATTCTACCGCGTTGTTCTCTGCCCATTCTTTGATCTTATTTCCAGTGAAATGGGTACCATTATCAGTCTGAACCTGCAAAGGTAGTCCATAATAGGTCTCTATTAATGACAGACATTTCAATGTAGCCTCCTGATTGGCGTTATGACACGGATGCACCACCAGTACCCCTGACACCGTATCCCCGGCTGTGCATGCATACTTACAGTTTTTACTTTTTGGCAATGGTCCAATGAAATCAATCTGCCAACACTGTCCCGCTTGTTTACCTCGATGTATCTGTCCCTGTATATGTCGAGGGATTCTCTTTTTCTGATGTTGACAAGGTTCACAATCTTCTATGGCAGTTTTAATATCATCAATGATGAGATCTATTCCTCTGTCCCTCGCCCATTTCAATGTTCCCTGCACACCCCAATGTCCAGCAGTAACGTGAGCCCATTTGGCTAATCCAGGACTTGATTGTCTTACAGCCTGAATTTTCACTATCTTATCTACAGTCTGATTATGCAGGGATTCAGGATCATTGTTATTAGTATGAGCATCCACATGTAATACTGACACAGGAATATTTTGGCATTTCTCCCAAATGTCCTTCCATAGGTCAGCTCCCCAAACCTCTTTTGAATGTATCTTCCATTGTGTAGCATGCCAAGTTGGCATCCAAGTTAACATTCCTTGGGCTACTGACCAGGAGTCAGTATAAATACTTACTCCCTGCACCCCAGCCGCCATTATTACCATGTGTACTGCTTTCAACTCCGCCCATTGACTACTCTTTCCTGTCCCTGTGAGTTCCATAACTTGTTGTGTACCAGGGTTAAATGCCCCAGCCTTCCATTTCCTGGTTCCTGCCACATATTGACAGGAACCATCAGTGAACCAGGCTCGCTCCTGCTGCTCTGGGGTGAGTTCGCTCCATCTTACCCCCAGTTTCACAGGAGAATCCTGGATTGGTTTTACCTCAAAAGGCACTTCATCCATTTCTGGAACGTCTGCCACTTGCTCGTGGAGCATTGATACTCCTTTTTCTCCTGGTTTCATTCTCTCAGAAACATACCACTTCCATTTTATGATGCTAGCCTCTTGAGCTACCCCTATGCGGTGAGTTGTAGGATTGCTCATGACCCAAGTTAGAATGGGTATATGTGTTCTCATCATTACTTCATGCCCCACAGTTTGGGCTTCTGTTTCCAACAAAGCCCAATAACATGCCAACAACTGTTTTTCAAATGGAGTATATCTCTGTCCTGCATCAGGCAATTTCCTAGACCAAAAACCCAAAGGTTTTCTGCACCTATCTTGTTTTTGCCACAAACTCCAGTTAGCATAATCATTTACTGCAGAAACCTGTAACTCCACTGGTCCTGACAACATCTTCCCCAAAGAAACAGCTTGTTGGATGGCCTCTTTAGCTAGTTCAAATGACTGTTGTTGATCAGGCCCCCATTCAAACTGCTCCTTCTTCCGAGTGCATCTGTACAGAGGCTGCAAGATCTGTCCTAAATGAGGTATGTGGTGTCTCCAGAACCCAAACAACCCAATATACCGCTGAGCATCTGTCTTATTCTGTGGTATTGGGAACCGTGCTATTTTCTCTTTAGCTTTAGTTGTTATTTCTCTTTCCCCTCTATTCCAGATAATTCCCAAGAACTTCACTGACTGTGCAGATCCCTGCACTTTCTCTGGATTTATCTCCCATCCATGATTCTTCATATGTGTTATCAGAAGTGGGAGCAATTGCTCAACCTCTTCTTTAGTGTTTCCCTGAATCATGATGTCATCAATGTAGTGTGATAGCAATATGCCTGATGGGATCTTTAAAGTCGACAGATTTTCAGCCACTATCCTATGACAGATTGTGGGTGAATGCAAATACCCTTGTGGTAATCTGGTGAAGGTGTACTGTCTTCCTTCCCATGTAAAGGCAAACTGTTCCATCTTGTCCTCAGGGATAGGTATGGTAAAGAAAGCATTGGCCAAATCTATCACCGCATACCATGTACCAGAGTGATGCTGCACCCTTTCCACAATCGTGATAACATCCGGAACCGCAGACGTTAAAGGAGGAGTATGTTTATTCAGCGCTCTATAATCCACAGTCATTCTCCATGAACCATCTGATTTCTTCACTGGCCATAAGGGATTATTCCACCGTGTGGTGCATGTTTTCAAAACTCCTGCCTCCAGATATTCTTTAATAGTGTCCGTAATTTCTTTCTGACCCCCAGGCAACCGGTATTGTTTTTGTGATACCACCTGTGTTGCTTCAGGAATGGGAAAAGGTGTCATTTTGACCTTGCCTACCAAAATGGTGTGGATTCTGTTTATACCAAAACAAAATCGACCATGTTTCAGATGAAGAGTCATTCCGGCCAATATATCCATTCCAATAATCCATTCCTTTGCAGGAGCCACTACTACACTGTAATTTCTAATAGGTTGATTTCCTATTTTTAAGGGTAAAGTTACTCCCTTTCCTACTAACATCTGCCCCCCAAGTCCAGTCAAAGGTACAATGTTTCCCTTTATTTTATCAGGATTGCCATGAATTACCGAGGCCTCCGCCCCAGTGTCAACCAATGCCATTACTGTCTGTACTGATTTTTTCCAATAAATCTGTAATTCCACATGTGGTCTGATATCATTTATTGACCATCCTGAGGCACTGGCAACAACCCGAGCTTGACCTTCATCCTATTCATCATCATGTTCCCTTCGGTGCTGTTTTTCCTTTCTACGCTTCACTGCCGCCACCTGATAACACTCATCTGAACTCTCCTCCTCTGAAGATTCCTTGGGAGGGGCGGAAGGTTCAGCAGGCTTCGACGCCACCTCCCTGATCACATTCTGCAACATTCCAACCAATTCTGACACAGACATCCTGTCGTCCTTTTCAGGACAATGTCTGAACTGACAATGGACCTTCAGTCCCATTTGGCTGCATTTCTCCATCAATGCATTAGTGGGCAATCCATCAATCTCCTCAAACGGCACTCCCGCTTGTCGCAGTGCCCTCCACAGATCTGTTCTAGAGGGGCCCATTGCCCCCCCTTTACGACCCCTTGAATGTGGATCAATCCTGGGTTTATTTTCAGTTCTAGCTCCCTCTCTCCTCGTCTCAGACCAATCACCCAGCGTGGTGAGTTCGCCAAGACGATCTTTTATCGCGGCAAAAGTCTGGTCTGCCGCGCCAAACAACAAGCTGGTCACCATGGGTTTATAATGTGGTGGGGCATGTCTGATGAGGTGATCTCTAGTTGCCTTAGAGATGTTACAGTCCACCACTCCAGCTCCCCCGTTTCGAGCCACTTGCTCTCTAATAGTGAGTCTGGTGAGCCGCTGAATGGCATCTCTCACTGTCTGCCATTGCCCTTTAATCTCAGACCAGTCCGCCGTGGTAGGATAGATTACATGACATGCCAGAGCATATGCATCCCCCACATTGAAATCTTCATCAGCTGGCAATGCCCGGACTGTAGCCCGGTATTCAGCATTTATCTGTGCATCAGTACTTAATCCTGAAAATCTCATGGCATCACCGGCATCTATGGCTATATCACACGCGCCATCCTCCATAAGGCGATTAAGCCAGGAGTCAGTTGGTTCGCCTGGGCGCTGTTTCAGCTTCCCATTCATGTGATTTAACTCATCTTGTGAATAATCCTCTAGCGTTGTTAGCAGCCTAGGGGCGGGTTGTGGCTGCTGTTGTAACATCCTTCTTATATTACCCGCCTCATCGAGTTCCGGCCGTCCCTGATCATCCACCATATCTACCAGTATTGGTGGAATAATTTGCTGTTCTCGCCGACGCCTAGTAATAGGTCTTTGTTCTGACATCTTTATCCCCTGTAATGATGGATACAAGGGCTGAGGTGGTGGGTCAGGTTTAATCGCCCACTCCTCCTCCTCATCATCCCCCCAAAGATCCCCGTTCCATTTCTCTGGGTTCCAATCTTCACCAACATTCTTTACAAACGCCCGGATCTGAGCAGGACCTGCTCTACGAGGTCGCTTCTTTTCCTTCCTTTGCGCTCGAGACACAAAAGTCAGCATTTTATCCAAAACATTCTGAGCATGCTTTAGCTCTTTCCCCATCACACACACTCTCTGCTCAAACTCTGAGCATGATTTTTCAACTTCTTCAGCATGGATTTTCTCCTGCGCCGCTCGCTCTCTACAACTGCTCAATTCTAACTCCTGTTTTTTCCATGCTTCTGCAAAAAGCCACATCATATCTCTCACTCCTGCCAGCGGCGCTTTTTCTTTAACTTCTATCCGCGTCAAACGGTCCAGCACCACGGCGGGGCTGACCACTCCATTTAACTCTCCCCACGGCCCAGGGCGTCCACCGCGCTGCCTTAACATATCACCAATGGTTCGGAACTCCTCCGTTTCCCAGCCGGGAATCGGCACGGGAATCGGCGTTCCCTCCCCAGAAGCACTCGGCTCCTTTTTGCTTCTCCAAAAACACTTCATTGTTGCTGGAATAGCTTGACTGATCCTGTTCGTGACGCCAAAAATGTTCTAAAATAAAATGTTTTATTTTATTTTAATTACCTTAAAAGACTCAAAGTCTCTTTTTACACTTTATATTTATTTAATCAGGATCGTTGTCAAGTCGACGCCAGAAACAATGAAACACAACTTGAATATCAGATGAACAACAAGGCTTTATTCAACCGGCATTCATACAAGTTATCAATCATGAACGAAACATTTCTCTTACCGTTGCTTATGGGTGGAGAGCTGAACACCCCAGTTAGAAAACGTAATCCATGAACCTCGTCAAATAGAATCCTTCAAACAGCTCTAACAGCTCTGAGCTCTGCTCTGCTCCTTATACATTCCCTGATGTGCGTGCAAAGCTGCACACCTCCACCAAGATTACCTTGATTACATCCTCATGATCACATTATGTTCGGCTCTACCATGATTATCCTCATGATAAGTGTGATTGACAAACAGTAGTGATCAATAACTTGTATAAAGCAATTATACAACAGATGACAAGTTCATTTTTATTACACTGTTAAATTCAGAATAGATTTTAAGATCCTTCTTCTCACATATAAAGCTCTTAAAATCAAGCTCCATCATACATCAGTGATCTGATTGTTCCATATGTTCCTAACCGAGCACTTCGCTCTCAGACTGCAGGTTCCCTGCATATCTAAAATTAGGATGGGAGGCAGATCTTGTAGTTATCAGGCTCCTCTCCTGTGGAACCTGCTCCCAGCCTTAGTCCGTGAGGCAGACACCTTGTCTACTTTTAAGAATAGGCTTAAAACATTTTTATTTGATAGGGCCTATGGTTCAAATCTGATGTTAGCCTAGATCTGGACAAGTGGGGGAGTAGAGGGAGGTGGAGTGTACAGTCGGTAAAGACGGCTCTCCCTTGCCCTGCCTCCAACATGCCTCCATCTAAATAGGATACATTATCCTGAGTTATCTCTGTAGTTATGCTGCTATAGGCTTAGACTGCTGGAGGATACACTGACCACTTTTCACACTCTTCTACTTTCTTCTACAATCTGCTCTTTAGCTGTATTATTTTCTGCAATTTCAGCTGTTGTCTTAAATTTTTCTCTAAGTGTTTTTCTCCCCAGAAGAAGCTACAATGATGTTCTGCTGAGCTGTGGTGGCCTCATGGAGGGAGCCATCGTCTAGCACACTGCTGCTAACCACTTAAACATTCTCCCTCTCCTGATAATAACTTTTTGCTTTCCTTGACGTTGGATGTGCTACTCAAGCCACCACAGTGCGGGTGAAAAATTGAAGGAAATGCGGAAATGAAATAAATTGCACTTCCATCCCTCATTGACTCCCATGTTAAAAATACCAATTTCACAGCAGAAATAAACATGTTTACAGCCTGGTTCCAAAACATGTTTTTGTTTAAATGATCTAGTTTATACTCATGACAACTCTGAGGGGGGTGAATTTTTTTCTCACTCTTCTGTTTAAGTGTATTAAAAGCCTAAAATTCTGTATAATTAATGAGCATCAGACCCACGTGACCACAGAGCTAGCTCCATGGAAAGTACTCAGTACAGCCTCGGCCTGGCTTGGAAACTGTTCCGGGATTTTGAGTCTCTGTGTTTGTGTATTCTTTTTTTGGATATTTTTTGTGCAATTGTTGGACAAAATGACTTGCTGTGGCATTAATTGTACTAATAGAGCGTCCAAGGAGTCTCCACTTCATGTTTTTCGGTAAGTAAAATTATATTTATGTATTTTAGGTCACTGCCGAGCTGAGCTTAGATGTTAACATGTACTGTTTAACCATGAAATTTAAATGTAATATGGTAAAACCCAGTGCATTTAACATAATGCTGCACTTTAGAAAATGGGTTGAAATATAAAATGTTGGTGGAGCTGGGTTCCCACTATCCGCTTGTGGAGCTCTCGGGAGACCGATGTTTTCCACCCGGTTCTCGCCTCCCCGCAGCTCGGCGCATCTCTGTCTGATCGCGGCTTCTGTCTGCTGCGCGGGCTGCCGGCTTGTGGAGCTCTGGGATGGAAACCTTTCCACCTGGTTCTCCCCAGCGGCAGCTCTGCGCATCTCAGATCGCAGCGGCGCTTGTCTGCTGTGCAGCTGCCGGCTTGTGGAGCTCTCGGAGACCTCTGTGTTCCACCCGGTTTTACCCAGCGGTCAGCCCGGCGTATCTCTGACTCAGAAGCTCTGGTGTTGTGCACAGTTAACTCCGGTTGTAGCTAGGTTATACCTCCGTTAGCTTAGCTCCCACCTCCGCGTTAGCTTTGGGTTAGCTTCAGGTTAGCTTGTAGCTAGTTCGACCGGGTGTCGTCAGTTGATCCCAGCCTTACAGCCCCACCCTAAGCTCCACCTCTCTTCCCTTTTGTGGAATTGTCTGGGCTTGATGGAACCTGTGACACGGTCAAAATGGCGGTGGTGGCCACCTCCCATTTATCTTCAAAAACGTGTTATTGGAGCCTCTCTCTCATATCTCTCGCCAAATAGAATATTTACTAAGAAGGCACAATGTAACCATAGGCACATTGCTTGGTGAGTGTGTGTGTGTGTGTGTGTGTGTGTGTGTGTGCATGTGTGTGTGCGCGTGTGCGTGTGTGTGTGTGTGTGTGTGTGTGTGTGTCTGCTCTGTCTTCTCCATCCCCAGTGAGTCGTGGAGGATGGCTGCTTATACTGAGCCAGGATCCTCTGGAGGTTTCTTCCTGTTAAAAGGGAGTTTTCCTCTCCACTGTCACTTTATGCTTGCTTAGTATGAGGATTGCTGTATAGACACTGACACTAGTCAGTGACTTGATGCAATTTGCTGGGTTCCTTATATAGGAAACATTTTTTCTGATTGGCTTAATGAACCGACCTGAATTGGAATGTTTATTATGTGAAGTGCCTTGAGACGACTCTTGTCGTGATTTGGCGCTATATAAATAAACTTGAATTGAATAGGTCACAAATTAAGATGCAAGATTTTACAACCCTGTCCACTGTAAGTGATGAGTCCATTTTAACATCCAGATTAGAAACCATTTCACTCTCACAGGGAGCAAATGTTCCAAGGTCAGCTTTCTGTTCCATATCTAGTCTGTCACTTGGCTTAAAAAAGTTACATGTCATCCAGGTTTCGATATCCATCAAACAGTCCAATGATGGTTAAAGGGGAAATAAACCTGGCAATCATCAGTACAGAGGTGAAATTTAACCCCATGTTTGTGAAAAGGTCGCACAAAGGGTAGAATGCCTTCTCCGGGTCAGGGATGAGGTCCTGCCACAAGTGGAGGAGTTTAAGTATCTCAGGGTCTTGTTCACAAGTGTGGGAAAGATGGAGCATGAGATTGACAGGTGGATCGGTGCTGAGTCTGCAGTGATGCGGGCGTTGTACCGATCTGTCATGAAGAGAGAGCTGAGCCAGAAGGTGAAGCACTCGATTTACCGGTTGATCTACGTTCCTACCCTCACCTATGGTCACGAGCTTTGGGTAGTGACCAAAAGAACGAGATCACGGATACAAGCGGCCGAAATGAGTTTTCTCCGCAGGGTAGCTGGGCCCTCCCTTAGAGATATGATGAGAAGCTTGTTTATCCCGGAGGGGCTCAGAGTAGATCTGCTGCTCCTCCACATCAAGAGGAGCCACTTAAGGTGGCTCGGGCATCTGGTCAGGATGCCTCCTGGAAGTCTCCCTGGTGAGCTTATCTGGGCACATCCAAATTGGAGAAGACCTAAAGGGAGACCCAGGCTGCCTACGGATTGCTGTGGGATTCCCCTGGAAGAGCTGGCACAAGTGGCTGGGAAGAGGTCTGGGCTTCTCTTCTTAGGCTGCTGTCCCCGCGACCCGACTCCGGATAAGTGGCTCAAAATGGATGGATGGATGGATGGTAACTCAATGAACTAAAAACTGCAGATATATTTTTTAAACATTAGATCATTTCTTCCTTCTCTTTTTTCAGATCTCTTTCATCTTCTGACAGATTGTTCAGCATATCCTGAGTCCCCTCCATGACTGTTTGAGATGCCATGGAAAGCCCATTAGAACTGACCACATTGAGGTTCCTCGTGGTTCGGACCATGACTCGGGAGCTGCAGCCTGCAGGAGATGATTCTGCAGCTCGTTACCGACTCCTGACTTTTC
Organism: Nothobranchius furzeri; assembly: GCF_043380555.1. Lineage (NCBI taxonomy): Eukaryota > Metazoa > Chordata > Actinopteri > Cyprinodontiformes > Nothobranchiidae > Nothobranchius > Nothobranchius furzeri. The sequence goes on along the minus strand of NC_091747.1, from coordinate 24,650,525 downwards.
TGGCTGCTGTGGAAAGACAGATCCATGAGAGTGAGTCATCAGTGGGAGCATGTGTGCTGCTGATGCTGTAAAAGAAAAACAACTACTCTCCTTTTGTTCTTTTGGCAGCAAACAGAGAAAAGCCACCGAGAGTTCAACCAGCCGTCAGACAAGAACCAAACCAGAGACTTCAGCCTTTCAAAGCTTTTCTATGATCCTGTATCTGCTGGTCTGAACAAAAACGTCGTTTAAATCCTAGATGTGTTTTAGAAATCGTGAAGGAACCAAAAGGCTCGATGAACAAATGGTGGTTCAACTCTTGACAACTAAAACAACATGTGGCCTTTAGTTGGCGGCTAATGGCTAAAACAGGATTATTGTCACGTTCTGTGAGGGTTTGGGACCGTGGATGGGTTCTATGTTGGTTTATTATTTTGTGCCTGTATAGTTCTGTTGTTCTAGGAAGAGAGTTTAGAACATCGGGGATCTCTTGATAAATCCCTGCTTGACAAAGTGTTCCCCTTTCCTCCCGGTTTCGCCGGCTCCAAATGATTCTCAATCCCCTGTGATCCAAGCGAGGATCGGCTGTCAAGGCTCACGCACGTCCACAGGCAGACCCTGTTAATCGATGCTAGATAAATGAGAATGGAAGGAAAAGACAGAGCCTCGTTCTTTATACAGATGGAGCAAAAATTATTCATTCATGCCTACAAGGACTACATCGATATCAGAACTAAACCAGAGGCCACCAGCTGTTTGATTAAAGCTGTGTAGGCGGAGCTATGTAGTTAGAATGCTCAGCATTTACATGTTTCCATGGCAACTTCAATGCTTGTTTCTCCAAATATTTTATTAAAGTTTTCATCATTCATGTCGTTTTCATGTTCTGCTCCAGAGTCTGGATGTTTAGAGACTGGAGGACCTTATTTCTGCTGAGCAGCTGTGGGTTTTAAGAAGATATGTTTGTGGTCACATGACCCTAAAGTTAATGCTGTAAACCCTTTAGCTCTCCTATTACTCGCCTATTAGCGTGTCTGACTCGTGTGACCAGAGTAAATATATAGTCATACCAGTAAAATATTTCCTTTTACATGCATTATGGTAGAACTGTAAGCTAGTTTAAGGCTATTTTAGCATAAAGAGGACAGCATGTTAATGATACGGGTCCATCCCAGACTAAAGCTGATATATAATTAGACTTATTAATAATGCTGACATCAGAGGCAACATCAGTGGAATCAAACGAAGATTAAATACAACAAAGATGTAAATCCAGTTAGAGCTCGTGTTTGAAGTTTAAACTCCCCATTTAGGAATAATTTGGCCATCAAGAACGAAGCTGCAGCTGCTGCTATCGCTGTGGGCCAGCGGTGGCGCTGATTCACCGTCTCGTAGCTGCTGACAAGAAAAGGTGACTTCACTTACCTCGTCCAGTCATATTCACCAAGCTTCTGCTAACCCAGAGCTGTAGAAAGATTTCTTGTCATTCCTTAACAACAAAATTGCAAATGCTGATATAAATCAAGTGGAAATGAGCTGTTTTATGGAAAATGTCTAATTTGTAAAAGTTATTGTGTTCGACTACTGTTCTTGAAATATCGTAATTCTATTCTTATTACTTGAGTACAAAGTAAGGATTGTAAAATGTATTCTACTGAACATAATAAATCATCATTCAAAGCATGAACAGATACATGTTTTCTTCAAGGTCAGCTGGAGCAGAATTCTAACTTTCAATAAACACTTTAAAATGGATTTTACAACTCGAGTTTAGGGCTTCTTGTACGACTTAGTTATTAAATATGCTTATATTAGAGCAGTGTGTTGCATTACTACATCAAATTTATTTCTATATTATAGTAATGTATGTAGTCTAAATGTATTCTTCAATATGTTACGACTGTCGTGTTCCTGTAATGTGGAACAGGGTGTCTATCTTCCAACAAATGCTCGGAAAAATAAATAGGTTACTTTGTGAAGGAATTAGGACATGATATATAATATAATATATAATATTATTCAATAATTACCAAAAAAAATCGCCAGGGGAAATGTGACAATATTAAATGTTTGTGATTTGTTCCACTATACACCGTTCAAACGAACTTACGGCGCTGGGATGTGTGGTACTGTTGAGAGCTCCATGAACCACGCGACCTTCAGCTCACAGAGAAGTTTTGTTGCGTTCAGCAGCAGTGAGGTTATTTGTTTTTGTGGCTCTACAGTAGGAAAAAAAGATTTGTTTTGGCCTTTGCTGAAAACCTCATCGGTGAACCTCAGTGAGCTGCTGTTTCTGCACATTATAGAAACTTTGACAGGTTTGCTGTCTTGGAGCTGCGGCTGCAGCTGAAATGGGATTTTAATGGAGGGACATGACTAACAAATGGGAGAATGATCGAAAAGTTAATAAGACAGAGTTTTATAAGCTGTGAAGGCACATCAGACCTTTTCTACAACAACTTTTACAACACTGGAAAGTTTCACCTCCAGTGTTAACCAACAAACTGTAGACGTGTTGCAGTTACGCTGAAAGTCCGACCAGGGTCAGGATAAGAATCAGAATCAGGATCTGTATCGGGATCATAATCAGAATAATGATCAGAATGATAAATGATAAATGAGCCGCACTTGTATAGCGCCTCTCAGAGTAAGGACTCCAAAGCGCTTTACACTACAGTGTATCATTCATCCATTCACACACTGATGGTGATGAGCTACGATGTAGCCACAGCTGCCCTGGGGCGCACTGACAGAGGCGAGAATCAGGGTTAGGCATGTTTCATGTTCACGTGTGGGTTTTCATCCAGGTGATGTTTCCAAGTTGACCGACACCATCCCATTGGATGGAGCTCCTTGTTTCCTGGCATTGTCAAACCTAACGTGACATCATCTTCGACACCACAGATGAAGATGTGACCTCCAACATCTGTGAGCTGAGCTCATTCCTCATCTCATATTTTTATTACTCATCTGTTGATATGAAGCCTGAGAATTTGAGATGATTATCTGAGAACGGAGACAAAAAACCCAGATGACCCTGAGAGATCACTGTCCTCATGTTTAGATCATTGTTGTGGCTCTAAAACACTTTTAAAGCCATCTTAGATGTATTCCCTCTGATCTAACAGGGTCTGCTGGAGTCAAGGACCTGCTGAGAGATGATTTAAGCACTCAGATCAGGTGTGTTTGAGCAGAAATCATCTAAACATGCAGGATAGTGACAACGTCTCATTAAAAATCTCATTATGCCTACATGCAGCATCTTCTCCAACAGGAAGTACCGATAAATTCTTCTTATTTCCACTTACAGGAGCTGCCACATTGTTGTTGTTGGATTCTTAGAACAGTTCAGTTCCGATCAGAACCATCTAAACCCAAATCTAATAATAATACGGGTAAGTATGTTGTTTGCCTGATAGATGCAGACACAATTCAGGTTCAGACAGCCTCACAGAAGACGTTTTGGTTCTTGATGCATCTGTCCACAAGAACAGGACCTCACCCAGAGACAAGAGGGCTGCTCTGTAGTAAATATGTCATCTTTCACCATTAAATGTCAGCAACTGTTCTCAGCTGCGGAGCTGGAAGTGAGTCCCGCTCCTCTGGAGTGTTTAGTGTTTCGTTGGGTTTTTAGATGTGGGACGGTTTTAAAGCTCCGAGTCACACGAACCATATCCGAGGATCAGAACCGCCTCTGATGATCAGAGCAGTCATCATGACACATTTGTATGAAGGAAGTCAAGTCAGTGGAACATTTTCTTCTGAAGTGAATTCATCTGATGCAACAATAACTTTTATAAAACTGGAAGCCGTCTGTGGAAACTCGCTCCCTTTCAGTCACAGCAGGGTCTGTGTGGTCCAGCTGGGATGTGAGTCTTCATCCCAGAACTTCTGAATGCCTCAAAAATTCCACAATGAACTGGGGAAACAGTGTTTTCTCAGATCTGGTTAGAAACTTCATCAAACAAACATCAGAAGCTCCAACGCCAAAACTACTGAAGAGACAAAGCGGCGCTATTATCTTCTCTGGGCTGGTTTTGTCTTTAATTATGAGTTCAAACTCAGATTTATGTTCCTCTAATTATGACCACATGAACTTTTGTTCCCTGGGTAAAAAGCAGCCGAGTCTTAAAACAACTAATGTTAAAAATATTAAAGTTGTCATGAGCTGTGTCTCCTCAGCCCACCTGTTGGTCGTCAGTAATCACCTGCTCCTCATTCGAGGCCACCTCCCTGCGATAATGTTCCTCCTATTTCTCTCCTGTGCACCTTTCTGGTGTCGTCACCTGCACCTGGGTCCAGAACCAACCTAAATCATGACTACAGTGTTTTATATGAGCAGTAAAAACTGCAAATAATTATTATTTACATGGATTTAGTTGGTTGTAAACAGCTAGCTACCTTAGCACTTCCTGTTCTGAGGGAATCTCATGCAGGAAATCTCAAGTTTTTCACTGATGGTGGCTTTAAGGTTCATAAAGTTAGTTTCTGCATGAGCCTTTCAGCACCTGGTGGAGAACGTTTTTGTCCTGGTAGCTCATAGAAACATGTCCAAAGCTAGAAGACACATCTGGTCTCATCAGTTCATTATATTAAACCAATGGCAAAGATCCAATAATCTGACCCTTAAACATCCTAACAGCTCACATAAACCTGCTGGTTTCTCCTTGAACCAGTAAATAAACAGGATTTATTTTGAAGGTCTAAATCTGACCGCTCAAAGCAAAGAAATCAGTCAGTTGCTCAAGTTCATTAGAAAGTCTACTTCCTTTTATTTCCCACTTCCACACGTAAACTTCATGAAACCCAAAGGAAACGAGAACATTAAACCGTTTTACTTTACATTCTTTCTGACTTGGACGTTTTTCAGGAGGAAACAGATCGAGAAGTGCACTGAAACACCTGGGCAGGCAGGTGTGCAAACACACTCCTGATGTGGATTATTTAGAGATGTCAGGCTGAATTTCCACAGGGATCAAATACAATTTAAATCAAAGTTAAAATAACATGATGACTGCGTTTACTGATTTATCCACCATCTCAGTCCGATATATTCATATAAGTTTACTGCTGTCATAAAACAGCCCCTTTAAAACTTGTGTTACATCACGCTGCTGCACGTTTTTACTCCATTTGTAAAACAAACACACCAAATAGCACCAGGAAGATGAAACCATCCATGCAGCAAATCACAATTCTTTGATCTGGTTGTGAAAAAACAAAACAAACAAACAAACAAGCAAACAAATTAAAACTACTTCAAGACTTTGGGGGATAAAGTTCATGATTGTTGAGTCCAGTGCAGCCACCATTGCTTCTGCAATGCTTCCTTACAGTTTGGTTTTCCTAAAGAATTCCCCTAGAAACGGTTGGAATCTGGCCGTGTCCTATGTTTCCAGTGCGGGGACGATTCGCTGGTTGACTGGTGCTGAAGGGATGAGCGGAGGAGAGAAGGACATTTAGATTCTGCATCCCAAAAACAGCTCAGCTGGTTTCTTTATGTTAAATGCGGTTTTATTTTTGTTAGAAATGGTTCTAATAATTCATCAGAATTTTTTTAAAATTTTTTTACTCGTAGATAGCTTCCTGAACAGCCTCTGTTCAGTGAAATAGAGTTCATGCTCTCTAGGATTGATAAGCTAACTGCTAGCATTCATCATGTTGCTGATTTCTCACCAGGAGACTGATGGATGGAAAATAAACTCACCTGGTGCCCCACACGCCTTCTCACACTCCTCGTACGTGTCAAAGCGGTTCTGGTTGCCGCCACAGCCTCCGTACCAGAAACGGATGCAGTTCTTACTGGGAGCATCGTAGTGCCACTTCAGGACAAATTTGCCACACATTCCTTCATCTTTGGAAAGCTGACAAATGCCCACAGCTGTCAAAGACGCTGAAAGAAACACGAAAACGAGGTTGAATTCCTGAAAACATTCCCAGGTTCATACATCCTTTATTTAGCTTCAAGTAATTTGGAAAAACTAAATCATGAAGATCCCAAATTAAAGCTAACATCAGCGGAAGCATCGACTTGAATCTGGATTTTTCTACGAATTTGGTCGTCTGGAGACAAACGGAGGAGGAGAACCAGGGCCGTGCAGAGACCTTTGAAGGGGCGGGTGCTCAAAGTTCAAAAGGGCCACATATAGAGCAAAGATTTTAAACAGATTCACTATCCAACAAGTTAAAAATTTAGATAGGGAGACCCTTGGTTTCAAACAACATAATGTAAACTAGGAAAAATATGTCATTAATTAAGGTAACGTTATTTCATAAACAGTTGTTTTAGTTTTTAAAGCTGACTTATGTTACAACCACATTTTTCCCCTGATCTGAATCCAAGTTGTTTGATTTTTGATTATCTTCCAATACTGAGTCCTGTTCTGATACCAGGTGGTGATGCAATGCATTAAAAAAGAAGAAAAAAAATGGAGAAAGTCCCATAGTCATCATCACAAAATGGTGATCTCATTGGAGGGGAGCGGTGAGCTGCAGCAGTGGTTGGTGATTAAGGTGGATTTTCTTTGTGACGTTTCCATAATGTTATAAAATTTGCTGATGCAGATGATCAGTTATCTCCTCCGTTTCGTTCTCCGCTCTCCCGTCGCGGTTCGCTCCGTTTCCTGTGATGCCGAAAAGCCAGTTTCCCTCTAATAGGGATTTTCGGAATAACATGAATTACATTGTTAATACCTCGTTGGAAAGCTTGTTTCATGTGCTTTTAGAAACCGTTTGAGTTATTTTAACTCGATCAGCCATTCAGAAGTTATGATGTGGAGAATCTCGTGTGCTCTTTTCTGTCTCAGACATGCTGACTCTGCTCTACATGCACTAACCACGGACTCAAATGTTAATGTAAACAAAAGCTCTGATATTAAAATCCATCACCGGTTTCAGTCGTCTCCATGGCGAGATTTAGAGCGAAAGCAGGGACAGCCAATCACACGTTGGCATGACGCGGCAGAGCTAATCAGTGAGCTTGTGGGTGGGTCTAAGGGTTCAGCTTGAGGAGCTGCCTCCACATGGTCCTAGTGCCTATCCTGTATCCAAGTATGACAGTTTTGGACAGTAAAATCTGACGGAAGACCGAAAAACGGGCACTTCGGACAAAAGGGGCAGGTGCGCAAGCACCCCCCTCCCCCTCCCCCCTGCACGCGCCTGAGGAGAACAGAAACTTTTTCCATGTGTGTGATGGGACAGACAGATCTGGTCTGGTCCCATCTCAGTGAAGAGGCAGGTGGCGCACATTAGACGGATAACAGGGCGGGGCGAGCCACCCAATAAAAGGCAGCTGTCTGCTCCTCCAGCAGGACAGCTCTTGTGTGACACCTCAGGTGCTGGTGTGTGTTGGGACTCCAACTACAAGCAGCGATAGTACTCTCCCTCCTGTGTTTCTTGTGCGGCATTAGCTAATACTCGTTGCTCCATCTTAATGCGTTTGGTATCGTGTGATCGCAGACTGGATCACTGTGGATATGCTGTTACAGCGTTAAACTGCACCCAGGTACTCCTAATCAGATCTCTGCCTGTGTGTGTGGCAGCCGTATTTAGGCTGATCTGACTCAGCCGTGCTACAACCGTAAGTCTTTGCCTTTGATTGGGGAGGGTTGTACTGATCCAGGGGGACTGTCTTGTCTCTCGCCGGTGCTCACTAGTCCCGAAGAAAGGAGACAACGCTGCTTGTGTAACTTGTGCTGGAAGCCATTTTTATTTTCTCTCTCGCGCCAACCCCTCAACCCCCTTAGAGGGCGCTCTCGGCTAGCATGTTATTACAGCCACCACCATAACATCCCTCTTTCTAAGAATATAACATTACCTCAAAGCTGAACTCTGGAAACTATCGCTCGTTACATTGACATATGTGTATATGGCTATAATAAACTTTGTAACACACTTTTCTCTCAACACCCACAATCATTTATTTGAACGTATCTCACAAACTAGTTATGAAGGTAGGGTAGACTTCCCATTCCTTCCACTGAGTGAGGGGATTATTATGCCCCAGGCTGGTCATTCAGTTGTCCAAAGCTACATTCTACCTAACAACAAAGTCTTTAAAGTACCTCGGAGGATTCCGGTCTACCCCCGGCATGTGAACCAGGTGTAGGGTTGGCTTCAGGCAGAACAGTACCCAACTCGTCCTCTGGACCAGTCTTAAGTCCCCTTTAAAGGAACCAGATGACTCTTGTTCCGTTGTAAGACTCCACTTGGCGCCTGGACCAGATAAGAACGTGGAGCGTCTGTTCTGGCCGTAACAGTCCCACTTTCTATCAGGTCCGTAATCCAAACCTGGTCCCCTAGATGAAGACCCGGGAGATTGCGGGCTCGATGTCTGTGGTTGAACCATCTCCCCTTTTTCTCTCTCTCTTTCCGTTCTCTCTCTCTCAAAGAGCCGATATCAGGCCATCTTGGCCCGAGGCAGGATGGGAGAATTAGCACAGTCGTCCGAAGTTGTCTTCCCATCTGGAGCTTGGCAGGGCTGTGACCATTGGCTAGCGGTGTGGCCCTGTATGCCAAAAGTGCAAGGTATGGATCGCTCTCTTTCTGCAGGAGGTTTTTTACCGTCCTCACGGCTCGCTCTGCCTCTCCGTTGCTCTGAGGAAACCTTGGACTAGAGGTGGAATGGACAAAGCCCCACTTGGAAGCAAACTTCTGGAAGCACTCTGATGAGAACTGTGGTCCATTGTCACTCCGAACCTCTCCTGGAATGCCATGTCTCGCGAACATAGACTTCATAAGTTCAACCACTAAGAGAGACGTAGAATGTTTGAGCTTAGCTACTTCTATAAATCTGCTGAAATAGTCCACCACCAACAGGTACTGGTCATCCTTCCAGCAGAACAAATCAGCTCCCACCAACTCCCACGGACGTGTCGGGAAAGGAGTGGGCATAAGCGTTTCTCTGTGCAACTGCCTCTCCTTCGCACACACATCACATCCTAGCACAAGCTCCTGCAGTTGTGCACTGAGTCCTGGCCACCACACTGACTGCTTGGCTCTCGCCCAGGACTTGGCGATGCCCTGGTGTCCTGTGTGCAGTCTGTCCAAAATGTCTTGTTGCAGTGCCTTGGGAATGACTATTTGCGTCCCCTTCAGTAACAAATTATTGTCCACTGTGAGGTCCCCTATATGTTGATGATAAGGAAAACACATTCCTGGAACCTTGTGTTTATCCGGCCAGCCGGTCCGATAAAATTCTTTCACCAGTTTCAAGTTTCATGTTCGGGGGCGGATGAAATGCTGAAACAAAGCCTGTTAAAACAGAATCTCCCGAATGGTGCAATGAACGTCGTTAGTAGTGCCGATTCTCTTGACATCGGAATTTGCCAGAATCCTGAGTTCGCGGTGTGTTCTGAGAAGATCTTTGCGCCTTGAAGCTGACCCAACGTATGTTTGACTGATGGTAGCATGTGGTGCTCCTGCTTGACTGAGTTATTCAGTTTCGTCAGGTCGACACACACGCGTACCTCGTTCTCGGCTTGCTTCAGAATCGGAACCATTCCGGCACACCAATCTGTAGGCTGTTCCACTCTGGAAATCACCCCCAACTCCTCCATGTGAGTTAACTCTCTCTTAACTTTTGGTAGCAGAGGTAGTGGAATACGTCGGGGTGCTGTCAACGCGAATGGTTTGGCATCTTCCTTGAGTTCGATCTTGTACTCCCCCTCCATTTTGCCTAAACCACTGAACAGTTTTGGAATGCGTTGCTTCACTGCTTCTACTGACACTGCCTCTACTCTAGCCACTAACCCTAAGACTACGCTTGCAGGGCGGCTGAGTAAACCCTGTGTCAGGCCCGAAACTACATACACAGACTGAACTGAGGACTTTTTCCCAGTGCTTATGTTAGCTTCAAACTTCTCTTTCACTACTAGCTGTGACATTCCTGCTCCATATAGTTTCAGTTTGGTCGGCTGTAGCTGCGGTCTCTGTGCTAACGCATAGAAATTCTTTGGGAGGACTGTGACATCTGCTCCTGTGTCTATTTTAAGCATACAGTCTAGATTGTTTACTTTAACGGAAGTGATCCAAGCATCCTCTGACTGATATGAAGCTACCGAGCCTAAAAATGCGACTTCACCCTTGCTGTTGTCATCAAGGCCTGCAGCTCTGATTTCTCTGACTGCCCCTGACCTACACACTCGAGCATAGTGTCCTTTTTTCTTGCATACATTGCAGATTACTTCCCTGGCTGGGCACGTGTCTACTATGATAGGGTGTTTTACCACATCTGTTGCATCGTTGTGTATCACGTCCCCGTGTCCTTGTTTCATCAACTTCACTGGTTTGTGGAACGTTTTTGCAAACGGTTTCTTTTCGACTTTGATGCTATCCACATTGCAGGGGTTTTCCTGTTTGAAGTTATTTTTCATAAGGTCCTGCTGTTTCCTCACCGGTTCACTTTGACGGATCCTCGTGATCGCCTTGTCCAACGTGAGATCCGCATCCATCTGTAGTGACTCAGAAAGCTGCTTGTCCCTTATCCCGACTACCAGTCGGTCTGTAATCATTTCGCTGTGCAATGTCCTGTAACCACAGTGCTCCGCTAGGGCATACAGTGATGTAATAAAGCAGTCTGCTGTCTCTCCCAGTTCTTGTTGTCTTTGGTTAAACTTAGCGTGTTCAAAAATAACGTTTCCTCTCACCACAAAATGTTCCTCCAGCTTGGCAACCGTTGTGTCATAGATGTTCGCCTCCTCTACTGTCATGTTTAATGATGTGAGCACATCCTTGGCTTCTTCCCCCATTGTGTAGATCAACGTGTTCACTTGGTTTTCTTCTGGCTGTAACTCGATTCCAGAGGCAATCCTGAACCTTTCGAAATGTTTAATCCACTTCGGCCACTCTTCTGGCTTCTTGAAATCAAACTTCGGTGGCAGCGCGACCTGAAACGCCATTAGGCCCGCTGCGGACATATTGTTCCGTGCTAAAGCTAACTGGTGCAGCTAACTACTTATTAGCTCCCGTTCGCTTCGCACTCCAAGCTCTTCCCTTGAAGACAACGCAAGTACCTCCGGTCAGCAAGAACAAAGCCTCTCGCTACTCCGGCCGACTTCTGACACCATGTCTTGTCTCTCGCCGATGCTCACTAGTCCCGAAGAAAGGAGACGACGCTGCTCGTGTAACTTATTCTGGAAGCCATTTTTATTTTCTCTCTCGCGCTAACCCCTCAAACCCTTTAGAGGTCGCTCTTGGCTACCATGTTATTACAGCCACCACCATAACAGGGACCATGCCATTTTTTTTTTTTTTTTTTGCAGTGTGGCTGCCCATCTGTGTGTCGAGAGTCGCTATTCCATTCAGCTTTGCCCGCAGTGATGCCACCCAGAGTAGCGGAGCATTTGACGGTATCGGCGGCGCACTGGCCCTCCTGCTGCTCCATCTCGCCATCCCGCCGTGACCAATCTCATCTCCAGAGCCGGTTGAGGGCCCAGAGGGCTCTTCACTGCTGTTCTGTCTGTATGGATTTGTTTCGCCTACAGTGATTGGTGTTAATTAGTTGTCGGGCGTCGGGCGCCTGGTTGACGGGGCAACCACCAGAACGCTCACAGGGTTGAAAGCATGCATCCCGATTTTGTCTATGTATGACTGTATTTTTTATATGTTTTATTATTAGTTGGTGTGTTTGGTGTGTCTAAGCTTAGTCGGTTTAACTTCCTCCAGCATTTGTTGGCCCTAGGCCAACGTGGTTAATTCCTGTGAACGAACTGGGAATAATTGAACTCCAAGCCCGTAAACTCCACCTGTATGGGTTTTAGCTTAGATTTTTAATAAAGATGTGTTTATCTGAAAGAAACCATCTGTTCCCATTGTGATTTCCTTAACCTACGGGCCTTTTTCCCTTCCCTGGGGGGTGGGGGGGTTAACCCAGGGTGGCGTTGCTACAATATTTTTATCCTTAATTCATTTATTCCGCTATGTCTTTCTTGCCACATGTGGATTTATTATTTATGTTTGCTCTCTCACAAAGGTTAGTTAAGACTCAGAGGCCTCACCCGGAGATGGAACGATCTCCACCTGCTGCATCTGCTGCTCCTCCAGATCAGGCTCCACTGCTGCAACACCACGAAACAAGAGTGTTAGATTATATCGGAAGAGCAGACGTTCATTTAGGAGAAAGTAAAGATGAAGACTAAATCTTCCTGGAAGCTCCGATGGAAAACGTTTTCCGTCTGACGTTTGTAGCAGACTTGTAATTCCAGGACAAAACAGAAATGTTCTTTTGGGAAATGAGAAGTTATTTTTTATACATCTTAGCAAGCTGTTTTTCTTATGGTTCAATGAACATTTAACCCCACACATAAATAAATATTAGCGCCATGGATTCAATGTGAATCCACCACGGTGAACGGACACTCCTGCAGAATTCCCAGCAACAACTCACCTGACTTCACGCAGTTTTTCAAGCAACCAGCTTCTGTGTCGAACCTATTTTCATTTCCTCCACAACCTCCATACCAGAACTCAGCACAGAACCCATTTTTCCTGTCAAAGAACCACTTAGCCTGATAGGCTTTGCACGGCAATCCGGGATCATAGTCAAGAGAGCACGGGTCTGCAAGTTGGTTAGCTAGAACATGCAAGAACAGCATAAAACACAGAAGAAGAGATGGGACGAAGAACAGACAGGGAGAGAGTCTGGGTTAGGATTTAACGGAGATACAAACAAATAAACAAGCAGTTAAATGTGTTTTATTGTTTTTTATAACTGAATCATCCTGTGAAGAGAGAAAAAACAGCTCTGAATGTGAGGTTTGAGGAAAACGGCATCATTTTAAAAGCATTAAAATTCAAACTGCCAGCAGCGTGAAAGTGGATTAATTCTGAGTTTCTGTGAGGAAGTTGAGACGTTAGAGACCACAGCTGTTAGTTAGTCATCAGTGATGTGGTCTAGAGGAGAATTGAAACATTTACGGACTTTTGTTTGGGATCAAACAGAAATTCACCAGATTTAATGTTCTAATTTCCATGGGAATGTTTTGTTATTATTCCTAAGTATAGATGCTCTATAGCTGTGAAAGGAGGCAGATTTCAGCCCAAGTCAGATCAGATTTCCTCTAAAACAATAACGTTTGTTATTTTAATTCATCAGTAGTGTTGGGATGCTTTTACTCCATCTGCCTGGTTGGTCGCAGACTAAATATATTTTCAGCAAAAGCACTAAATAACCTTTGCTGCTGTTTTGTTTTCAGTCCAGAGTTTATTTTTTCTGAAACTGAACTAAATACTGCTAATAACTGATGATGTTTCTCAACACTCAGACGAGCGCTGCCTGCAGAGATGCTCACCGGTCTCCGGTGTCTCCAGTGGTGAGGTGTTTACGGTGCTGCTGCCGGGACTTGATGCTTCTGTCGGATAAAACACACTAGTTGACGTTTGTCATTAATGACTAAATAAACAACGAGGTAAATTATTTTCGGTCTGTTCTGCATCATTTGCTCGTCACTTACTGGTTTTCATTATTCCTTTGCGCGTGGAGACGATCTGGCCCTCGGCCGTGTGGGCCGTGACCACAACGTGGTAAGTCTGAGAACTTTCCAGGTTGTCCAAAGAGATCTCTGTGCCTGAAACGTTGGACTTCAGGACTAGAGCGTGATCCTGCAGGCGAGTCACAACTACCTCAAAGTAGACGAAGAGTTTGGGGTCAGCGTTGCTCCAACGCAGCTCCAGACTGTTGGAGGTGACGTTGGAGACGTGCAGCTCGTCTGCGTCTGAAAGGTAGAACACACAGTGTTACTGTTAAAGCTGCTGCCAGTGGCTAATAAGGGTCACCATGGTAACTGCACAATTGAAAATGAGCCTCAAACAAACAGCTGATGTGCAAAAAAATCAGTTGTATCTAAAAAACATCCTGAACCAGCAAAAAAGACCTTTAAATCAGTGCTAAGCTGCAAATGATCAAATATCTATCAGAAGTGAGATCTGGTTGCCATGGTACTGTATGACTTTCATGTAATTTTGAGGTTTTTAGGTTCTTAATCAAATCTGATCATTTAGAAAATTTGAAACAAACGTTTTTCTTTGTTTTGGTGCAAAAGTGAAGCCTGCTGAGCTGAAACGGGTCTTCCCGTTTTGGGTGGATTATTCCTGAATCAGAGCTTCACGTGTCTGAATAAATCCTGAGTTGTTTATATGTTGATGAAGACCTTCAGCTTATGGCGACTAAACAGGAAGTTAATCCTCACCGTTGTGTTTTCGTTCAATGACTGCCTGGTGGCTCTCATGATGTTTCTGAAGTTTCCTGGAAATAAAGGGTTAAAGAGTTAGAGGACAAGTAAACAGTGGGACATTAATGAGACATTTGGCGTCTCAGAGCTCACTCCTGCTGGTGCTGATGCTGCAATGGCGCCTGGGGGCTCTTTAACGGCTGGTCACTCTGTAGCCACTTGCAGTTTGTGGACTGTTCGGGGGGCGTCTCAACTACGACATCATAGAAGTTATAAAATATGGTTTTAGATCGTGAAACTAATGACATTCATGGAGAAATGATGAGTTTGATGTCAAACTTACTGCTGATGTATTTTGGCAACAGCTGGCCGAACATCTGGATGTGTTTGTCATAAAATTGAGAAATCTTGTCCAACCTCTTGAAGAAGACATCCGAAGGCTCGGTGGCCATTCGTGACAGGATGTGAACATCCTTCGGACTCAGCGTCTGACCCACACCCAGGATGACCAGGAAGTAGCCGCGGCACTTGACCTCTGTGGCGATGCGAATCAGCTGCGCCTCTTCCTCTTCTATGCTTCCTGTCACAAACAGCACAAGGACCTTCCTGTCCCGGTGGAGCGGTGCCTTCTCAAACACGTCCTCCACCGTGGATTCAATGGCTGCCGCCAACGCTCTTCCGCCCTCCAGCTGCTGTGTCTTCTCCAGCAGGAATTTGACGATGTCCTGAGCTGAATGGTGCTCAGTCAAACCGATGTCCACCTGAATGGGAGAGCCTGTTTTGTTGTGGACGAATGTGTAAGGAGCCTGCTGGATGACTGACACTCTGGCGTGGTGAAGGGACGACGTTGGGTTTGAAGACACGTGGAGTGATTCTACCATGTGAGCTATGTATCGCTTAATCTCAATGAAGAAGGATGGATAAGTGGACTCAGAGCTGTCCAATAAGAAAGCCATATCGATGTCAATGTCAGAGGTCACCGACCTCCGGTCCCGGCTGGCCGACGGGGGAATGTAGTCACACATTTGGTCCAGAGAGCAGAAATCTAAAATAAGACAGAAGGTACTAAGATTAATACAACCTTTCTATATTATAACACAAAAATCTTCTCCAATCAGAAAGCTCTTGCTTTTTAGAAAAGGTTTAAAAATAACAACTGGACTCTTTGTGCAGAGGCTACATGGTAGCTCTGCTGCCTCACTGAAAGTAGGTTACAGGTTCAACACTCAGCTGTGCTCTTCATGTGAAGTTTGCATGTAGCGTTCATGGGATTTCTGCAGGTACTCCAGGGGATGGATGGATGGATGGATGGGTGGATGGGTGGATGGGTGGATGGGTGGATGGATGGATGGATGGATGGATGGATGGATGGATGGATGGGTGGATGGGTGGATGGGTGGATGGGTGGATGGGTGGATGGATGGATGGATGGATGGATGGATGGATGGGTGGATGGGTGGATGGGTGGATGGGTGGATGGGTGGATGGGTGGATGGATGGATGGGTGGATGGGTGGATGGATGGATGGGTGGGTGGATGGATGGATGGATGGATGGGTGGATGGGTGGATGGATGGATGGATGGATGGATGGATGGATGGGTGGATGGGTGGATGGATGGATGGGTGGATGGGTGGATGGATGGATGGATGGATGGGTGGATGGATGGATGGGTGGATGGGTGGATGGATGGATGGGTGGATGGGTGGATGGATGGATGGATGGATGGATGGGTGGATGGGTAGATGGATGGATGGATGGATGGATGGATGGGTGGATGGATGGATGGGTGGATGGGTGGATGGATGGATGGATGGATGGGTGGGTGAATGGATGGATGGATGGATGGATGGATGGATGGATGGATGGAGGGTGGATGGGTGGATGGATCCTGGCTCTGCTATTGGCCCTTTCCACTACTCAGTACAGTTCTACTCAACCCTGCACACCATTCAGTGCCTGACACTTCCTGGCATGTTTTTGGTTCGGCTCGGTTTACTTGGACCCACTTTGAAGCAGGTACTAAAAACCGGGTGGAGCAACAAATAATTTATTACATGTCCACCTCAGTGGACAGCGTGCATTCTGAACATGAAATATGTTGGCTTGGCTTACTGAAGTCCAAATGGAGGGGGCTCGAATTCAATAAAGTCTTCAACAGCTGTGCTTAATAGCAAAACATAAATAAATAACTATTTTGAAATAGACAGACAGACAGACAGACAGACAGACAGACAGACAGACAGACAGACAGACAGACAGACAGACAGATAGATAGATAGATAGATAGATAGATAGATAGATAGATAGATAGATAGATAGATAGATAGATAGATAGATAGATAGATAGATAGATAGATAGATGATAGATAGATAGATAGATAGATAGTCCTGGCGAAAAGAAAACTTGTATTAAACAAAGGTCAGTTCTCTCTGTAAAGTCAGAGGTACAGAAGAGGATTAGAGCCACTGAAAAGAAAAGAAAAAAGAAAAGAAAGAGAATTCTGACTTTTTCCCTGAATTCCCCGTCAGAATTCTGAGATAAATGTAACAATTTTCTCTTTTCTTTTTTTTTTTTTGTTAGTGGCTCTAATCCTCTTCCATACAGAGTAGAAATAAATGAAGATAATCTAGAGCACAAAAAGTCTCAATATTAATCCCCCCCCCACACACACACACACACACACACACTCTATACGGTCAGCGAATTGTCCGCTCCCAACCCCATGACCCAGTCTCACTCTTTGAAATTTTCAAAAGTTGGCAGCGCTGCAGCTCATTACACATCTTACCAAAGCAAACGTGGCAGGTGATGATCTTCTGGAGGACTGTGTTGTACTGGGAGCTTCCAATGGCAGGAAGGACTATAACCTGGGCCAGAGCGGTGTTGTTGACCTGATGAACAGAGAAAAAACAGACATGTTTCAGCATGAAGGAGGGACTCGGTGTAGCGAGTAGTTTGGTCTGGTTCTACCTGCACTGCTCTGCTGAGGGCCCTGTCCTCTCGGTTCACCAACAACAAAGTGGCTATTCCAGCATCGTGGAGGCGGAGAGCTGCATTAGTTATTGCTTGTGTCGGACCGGTCCGAGGACCAACAAAGAAGACTGCCACTTTCCTCATTAGGAAACCACTGCGCACCCTTTTGAACGTGTTCTGGGCCACAAAGCTCATGGCGGTGTCCAGGCTCTGAGCCTTGGTGGACCTGGGATTCTGGAGACCCTCGATCCGCTCCACCAGCGCACGTTTCTTAATGGCATCAGCAAACCGGATTTCTGTGATCACATCGCTGCTAAAGAGGGTCAGAGCAACCCGAGCTCCTCTCGGACAGTTGCTCTCAGCGATGGTCATGTTTCTGACCAGGTGAGCCACCGTGTTACGCATGTTGTTGAAAACTGGGCGATCGACGCTCTGAGAGATGTCCAGGGCGAAGGCCAGCTCGGTGGGGTAGAGGGGGCATTCCTGCTGACCTAATAAACATAAACATCTGGTTTACTGAACAGCAACAGGGAAAACTGCAGGTGCCAAACGTCAATGTTCATTAAAAATATGGTATTTACTCACCATAACAGCAAGCTGATGGAGAAAAGTACAAAATATGTGTTTAGATGTTTTAACTCCATCACCTCGCAAGAACTTCCTCACATTTCTAAGCTATGAATAAAAATACTCACGGCAGTTGTCTCTGATCTTCTTAACCAGGTCACATTGCTGACGGAAACAAGAGAGAACAGGAATCAGTCAAGGCAGACGTGTCTTCTTAAGAAACATTTCCTTAAAGCTGGACTCACCACAACACCTGGTCCTCTGGGTCCTTTGGAGCCCTTCAGGTAGAAAAAGTGTTGCATTACTAGTTAAAGAGACAGACTAACATCTGGATCTGAACCAACAGGTGTCCAGGTGTCTGACAGCTCATGCTCTTTGTTTTTATACTGGCCAAGGTCTAATTTCCATCTGCAGTCCCAAAGGGCCAGTTCACACAATTACATAACACACACACACACACACACACACACACACACACACACACACACACACACACACACAGTTCTGTCTTCCTAAAAGATCATTAAAACATTTAAATGATGCCGGGCCTACAGATGAGCACATAACCAGTGTTGGACCTGTGCCTTAAAAGAGTTGAATGTAGAACACTCTCTGAGTTTGAGGGAATCTATTCCACAGTTGTAGCTCGCGTGGCCCTGTCCTGATTGTGTGTGCGTGTGTGTGTGTGTGTGTGTGTGTGTGTGTGTGTGTGTGTGTGTGTGTGTGTGTGTGTGTGTGTGTGTGTGTGTGCGCGTGCATGCGCGTGCATGCGTGTGTGTGTATGTGTGTGTGTGTGTGTGGTGATAAATGTTGTAAATGCTGTTATTTGATTGTCTCTAAAAGTCCAACCAAGGACTAGGTTTGCTAATTAGCCTCTGGCTAGAAAACCTCTGTACAGAACAATGGCTGCATTGCCCTTACATGTAACTTTGTCTTTTGTGCTGTCCTTGTCTATAAAAACAAACTGAACTAAAATTCCTTTTACATTTAGCGGTGGTGGGGCGAGGGAGTGTGGGACTCTACAAATCAGACGGAGTTTTTTTTTTAAGATTCAGCATGTAATCAATGAACTTGATACCGGCAGGTTCCTCTGCTGATCATGTTGATGTTATCAGGGTTTGGTCTGATTACTGGTGCTGCAGCGTTTTTGGTTGGGAATAAAGTCGTTTTCAGGTTCTTTTTACCAAGAAGCCATTGTCTTTGATTTGACTTAATCAGTTGTCTGGGGGGTTTCTCCCGCTGCATTACAGCTTTGTCACAGTTTTCAGTTTGTTTTACATCGTTGTTTGACTTTCACAACCACACACTCAGCTGTTTCTCCTTTTAATTTTATGTTTGTTTGATTTTTCTGTTTGTTTAGAATTATGTTTGATTTTTATTCCCCATTAAAAATCCAATAAAAATTTTGTAAACTTAATCTTTCTTGTTTATACAATGAACACTTTTATTAATATATTTTTTCTACAACAACTATAATAATAATAATAATAATAATAATAATGCTACTTGCAGGAAACACCTCCTTACAAGTCCTATCCAGTATAATTTTTCTTCATGAGGCATCATTCCCAGCTCCAGGTACTTACATAAGGTCCAGGATATCCAGGTTCTCCCCGCTGTCCTGGTGAGCCTTCATTCCCAGATACACCCTGTAAAGAGTAGATGAAATGACAAAATGTTCACTTCCCCTCTGAAGTGGGAAAATAACAATATAGGGGTTGAAAATAATGTTTAAGGGGTGAAAGAATGGTGCCCCTTCTGGTTTTAGGGCCTTACATGGACAAGCACCATCATACATTAGTGATCTTCTTAGTCCCTACACCTCCAGTAGGTCCCTGATGTCCAGTGACCAAAGCCTAGTGGTTGTGCAGCACCAGGCTAAAGACCAAAGGTGACAGATCATCTGCTGCTGTGGCCCCCAGACTCTGGACCTCTTTCTCCTGAGCATGAGATCAGTGGACTCAGTGGTCTCCTTTAAAAAGCAGCTGACAGGGTATCTGCAGGTTTAAGGGAGCCAAATTTAAGACTTTTTAAGACCTTTTTAAGGCCACGTTGACCAAATTTAAGCCATTTTTTTAATTTAATTTAAACTATAATTTCCAGCTATTGCCTGGAACCGATGCTAACCACATCGTGAACGTGGGATTAGCCATCCAGTCACCATTAAACTTGCACTTCCCCATGGCGCAAGCTCCCACTAGCTTAACCAGCTAATGTGCTCATCTAAAAATAGCCCCCTTTCACAACCAGCTGAATGTGTACGGTTCCACTTATGTCAACATCATACACAAAAAATGCTGAACACTAATTAGAAATTCACAAAAATTTTATAGAAATAACAGAATCTTGTTTATTGGGTCTTTGGTAATTTAAGACCATTGGAAACTGTATTTAAGGATCATTTGTCATTTTTAAGGATTTTTAGGGCCTTAAATTTGGAAAAGCTCATTTAAGACTTTTTAAGGACCCGCGGATACCCCGAGCTGAAGACCCACCTGTTCAGGCTTGGTGTGACTGTATTCTGCTCTTTCTACCAATACCGCTGTTGATACAGGATCTGCTCGGGTGCAGGATCGGCTCGGGGTCCTTCGACTGCCGATGACGTCAAAGTAGTTGATTGGCTGAACATGAAGCTTACGGAAATTACGTTATCACGTTATGATTTTGATTGGTCAGAACAAATTTGCGATCGTAGTCTTAGCGGTTGTAATCCTGTAATCCAAAAATCAACACTTTTTGGAGAAAATGTGTTTGAATTTCCAAAGGAAATGTAAAATATAAGCAAATGATAAACGGTGACCCTCAAAAGCTCTTCATGTTGATGAAATGGGGCAAAATAAAATATAAGAACTTTATTGAAATACACCAAGCAATATTTTGAGTCAAAGCATGTATTTGGATAACAACTAAGGAAATATACAGATGAACTCCACATGAATACAAACAGATATGGCTTCACATATAAGAACTGTTCTATTTTTTTGTCAGTCCGATGTTGGTTTTATGCAGTTTCACATTCTTTACAAAACTAAGATAATATGGTGTTTTATTAACAAATTACAATTATGAAGAAAACATTTGGGTGTTAACAAACAAGAATTTATTAACAAAACTGCTGATGTCTTTCCAAAACTTATGTGTGAAAGCCGAGTAGATTAGCAGTAATGTGACGTCATCCGCAGTCGAAGGACCCGAGCCGGCCTGCACCCGAGCCGATCCTGTACCCACACCGCCTTTCCTGCGATCCACTGATTTCCCTCTTCCCTATTCATTTTCTATCTCCCTTTCCTTGCATTTTAAAATCACAATTCTTTTTAATATTTTCTTCTTCTAATTTTAACCATATTTTTAATCATTTTTTGAAGATTTTTTGTATTTAGAAATGTTTCTTCTTGTGACCGGGATTTTTATCGCGAGAGGCTCTATATAAAAGATCCTTTTCTTTCTTTTTTTAAATTGATATTTTGTACGCTGGCGCGTGTTCTGTATACATTTGTGTTTGTTTGCTTTTGGTTTGTTAAATAAAGTTGTAAGAAAAAAGTCCCCACTCAGGCGATGAGTCAAGAATTAGTGTTTGTGTGTGAGACCGGCTGCCTGTAGAAGGGTTGCAGACGAACAAGAAATAAAAGTACCGGACCGCAAGCTGTGGATCTATCTGGCATTCATGTATAGTCTGGATTTTACCAGTATATCCTGGAACCTGAGTGGTGAGTGCTTGTTTTTCTCTCCTTTAACAGGGCTTTTGCTAGCTGAAGCTAACAGCTCTGGCTAGTGCTAACAGAGGCTCGGCTACACCAGCATAGGGTTTACTGAAGCTGAAGTGGGCTGGAAAATTAGAGTGGCTACCATGTCACACATTATCACAGAAGCTCAGAACAGGAGTTACCTCCCACTTTTTTATTTCTTTTCTAATTTACAGAAAGTAAATAATTAGTATAATTAGAAAGTAGGTCACACAGATTTGACTTTTGGTATGCTACATTTGATCACCCAAGTTGCTAACGATAATGGTTAGCTTCTGCTAGGTCGGACATGCACTGCCCTCTCCTGGAAACAAATAAACAAACCCTTCCAATAGGGAGCCCAAGTCACTTCTGGACCATGGATCCCTGGAAGAACGAAACATTAATGCTAGTCAACAGGGCTAAAAATGCCATTTTCTAATTCCGCTTGTTTTGTGCCATGGATTTCACATATCATGTCTGTGAATTTTAAAGACACATTTTGTCACATATACTAAGAACGTGCTTATTTTTTGAATAGGGGAAAACACTATTTTAGGTTTTGTGTGAAAATAAGTCCAGGACTACAAATGTGCTTCACGAAAGTGATGTCATTGAACCAGACACTGAGAAAACTGAGGGAAAAGGGCTGTAAGTTCAGCGAACTTCCCACAGGAGGAAAGAACCACCATAAATCTGGTCATGTGGTAAGTAGCAGCTACGCCAGGGGAGACCAGAATATGTGGTGACGTCACATATGCGATGTGCCGATTTCTAGTTTGTAGTCATGCTAAATACGAACCTTTACAAGCTAATAAATCTCAAAGTACATGACAGGTGCGGTCGAAACACCCATCGTTAGTTTTCATTTAAATTGCTGTAAAACATATGTGTGATCCAGGACCTAAGGCAAGCAGATTAGAAAATAGTGTTTTTAGCTTCGTTGACTTGCGTTCATATTTTCATTCTTCCAGAGACCCGTGGCTTTGCCTTAGGCCCTGGATCACACACATGCTGTACTGCTATTTAATTGAAAAGTAATTATGGGTGTTTCGACCACACCGTCACATACTTTGAGATTCATCAGCTTGTAAAAGTTTGTAATCAGCATGACTACACACCAGAGATCGGCACGTTGCATATGTGACATCGCCACAGAATCTCCTCTTCTCTAACATAACTGCTACTTACCGCATGACTAGATTTATGGTGGTTCTTTCCTCCTGTGAGAAGTTTGCTGAACTTTATTTTAGGTTTTATGTGAAAATAAGTCCAGGACTATAAATGCGCATCACCAGTGTGACATCACTGAACCAGACACGGAGAAAACCAGAGGGAAAATGCCTGTAAGTTCAACAAACTTCAAATCCTTCTTTCAGGAGGAAAGAACCACCATAAATCTGGCCATGTGGTAAGTAGCAGCTATGCTAAAGGAGAGTCTGTGGTGATATCATATATGCGACATACCGACGTCCGATTTGTAGTCATGCTGATTACAAATTAGGGCTGGGCAATAAATCGAAAATTTATCGGTATCGAAATTTCTGACTCTTATTGAGATAATTTTACGATGTCAATAAATTTGCTAAAACATAAATAAAGAAAAGATGTGTGTAGGTTGGCAACGTTCATGACCCTTTAAGAAGCTGTACCACCTTGAGTCAGGACAACTTTTGCTTCTGCACATACCTGTAGTTATCGTCTATTTGTCGTTATCAAGGTGAAATCCTCAATATATCGTGATATTGATTTCAGGCCATTGTGCCCAGCCCTATTACAAACTTTTTCAAGCTGATAAATTTCAAAGGACTTGACTGGTGTGATCAAAACACACATTGTTACTTTTCATTTAAATTGCAGTACAGCATATCCAGGGTGTAAGGCAAAGCGGATTAGAAAAAAGCTCTTTTAGCCCCGTTGACTTGCATTCACGGCGCTTCAAAAAGAACTGGCACCTATCTTCAGCACCTCGGCACAGACCGGCACTTGTGGGAATCGGCATTGCGCTTCCAGTGTAGTCACTCTCAGTAACTATAATGGCGGCTTTTTACAATGAGGTTGCTGTGCGTCTGTCTTCAGTATGCCCCAGGCTTAAAGAGCAAGTCATTCCCAATCACCATTTTTTTTGCTGATAAACTATATAAATGAGTGTCCGATTGTGCTGTAGACCAATGTATTCAATAATTCGGCACTTTAGTGCAACTTAGTTAAAATTTAAATATTCTGCCTAAAACTGTCAGCGATGCACCATTGTCAGGCAAAAACTCTGCACTGCATTTGAATTTAAATCCGCCATCGCTATTGGCTAAGAGGTACACTATGATGTTAGATGGTACATTATGATGTCACAATGTCGTGAGTGTGTGTATATGTTAGAGGCTCCGCCCTCTTGGTCTGCTAGGCAACAGCATTTGTTGCATTTTTCAAACAGGAAGTGGGAGTTGAGTAAGAATCTGGCAGGGGGTGACTTGCTCTTTAAGTCTCCTCCCTTTCCGGTCAGCTCATATTTTCAAATACTTGAATCAGACTGCTGTAAAAGTAGCAGGGAAAGACCAAAATATGACATCGGTCTCATTTACAGTGTCGGTACAGGATCTGCTCGGGTGCCAGATCGGCTCGGGGTCCAGCGCCCGCTGATGACGTCACATTACTGCAAATCTACTCGGCTTTCACACATACGTTTTGGAAAGACATCAGCAGTTTTGTTAAAGGGGCATTATGGAAGTGTGACAGCCAAAACATGTATAGAAATAATAAATGTCTTCTTCATACATTCTCCTGCAATGCCCTGGTCCTGTAGAATGAGCCCTGGCATTTTTACTGTGATTGCCTGTTTTTCTGTAAAATCACAGAAAAAGAGAGATGCTCGGGTCGAGCAGGCTGCTTCATGCGCGTTCACGCTCAGGCATAGCCCGTAGCATTTGCTATCCGTAGCTTTAGCAGCAAAGAGAGAGGCAGTGCCAACTCAGCGACTTTGTCGCTGTTCCTAACGCCTAGTGACAAAGCTAGCTACATTTCTGAGGACCCTTAGCTACTTTCTTCTAGATATTTCCTGCAAATTGGCAACAAAATAGCCATTTTCGCTCCGAACCCTTTTTTGAACGTTATCAAGGATATAAATGATACAGAGACAAAAGACATCACTGGTGCTGTAGCTCGCCTAGTAAGACGTCGGGCTCTCGTGCAGAAGACCTGGGTTTGATTCTGGATGTGAACATAGTTTATTCAGAGTTTATTTTTTACATTAATGGTATATTTTTTTTACAGTAAGATGCCCAAATTTTTATTTGAGACTCGCCAAACGGCATTGAATTCACAGATAAAAAAGATGTGGGTTCAACTTTCATTTTGGAACAATTTTTCAAGCAAGGGAAGGGAAAGATCTGAGCATGCAGGAGGACTGACCCATCATAAACCTTTGTCGGCTGTGCTGAAGAGAAAGGTACAGAACCAAATTATTTAATTAATTAGCTGCGCGTTCTCCTGTCCTCTGTCCTCCGGGCCACACACACACACACACACACACACACACACACACACACACACACACACACACACACACACACACACACACACACACACACACACACACAAGGGACTGTCTCAGCTGTTATTTTCGTTAAGGAGTGTGCACGTACAGCATGCGCGCCTCGTGCACGAGCCTACTATTGAAGCTGCCGTTACGCTTTTGGCCTGAGGGGGCAATCACGAGCATAAAAATTCAAAACTCCGTAAAGTCCCTTTAATAAATTCTTGTTTGTTAACACCTAAATGTTTTCTTTATAATTGTAATTTGTTAATAAAACACCATGTTATCTTTGTTTTGTAAAGAATGTGAAACTGCATAAAACCAACATCGGACTAGGGCTGCTCGATTATGGCAAAAATAATAATCATGATTATTGTGACTGAAATTGAGATCTCGATTATTTAAGACGAGTTTTCAATTTATGTTGATTTTATTTGTTTTTATTCAGTCATAAAATTTTTCAGGGCACAATCAGGACAAAAATAAACAAAAAACAAGATGATCACTAAAATAACTCCTGATTCCCAGTAGAGCCCTGCACGGGCCTAAAATCTGAGCCCGTGTCCGGCACGGCCCGAGAGGGTGGAGCCCCAGCCCGACCCGGCCCAAAAAGGTTTTCAGGATTCTCTGGCCCGGCCCGAGCCCAAGCCCGACTTTTTTTTTTAACCAACTAAATGAAAACAAAGTGCGTCAATCCCTACCAATGTGTTAAAAGACGTGCAGGATCCGAGCGTCGCAGAAGCGCATGCGGGAAGCTTCCTCCCACTGAAGCAAGTGTTTTCCAAACCCTGTCTCTCAGAGAGACTTGTCACTTAGAAAATGTTCCCTGATTATGAAACTTTGGCTGAATAGCGTTTGTTCCTGTCTCCAATGTGCGACACATTCTGGAGCCGTCTGAGGAGAATCCCAGAATCTCACATCCTCTTCAGCTCATATAAGCGCATATGATTACGCACAAGCGTGACCCAACACGGACTCACAGTAAGACTGGGTTGGGTCTGTTCAGGTTTACGCAGACAATCTTCACATAGAATTGACTTACAGATATAAAATTAATTCAGTAAAATATAAAGCATTTTATTTAAATATCCATTCAGCCGCATCAGATGGATGGAAGAGCCGCGGGTTGCCGATCCCTGCTCTAGTTCAAGATATCATTAAAATTCCAAAAGTGCTGAAAAGATTAAAAATGGGGCTTTTCGTGCACATACAATACATTACGGTAGCCACCGGGATTCCCTGTCTTGAGCGCAACTAATCACAACACAGATTCAGAGACGTGCAAGTTTGTCATCCCAAATGCTCCGTTTTATAACTTTTGAATAGCTGATCGGATTCAAATAATTCCAACGGTTCCTAAAAGTACATAAAAGCAGCTTTCCAACGATCTATAGCATGAAGCAATCAGAGTTAGAGGAAATATCGCTATGAGGGGAAATCCTGCTGTACAGCCTGATTGAAACGGAGCGCAGCGCTGCGGTGAAAGCGGATAGCCTATAAAATGACATGTTGAGGACGCAAACTCAATACATCTCTTTTATTGTGAGGTAATAATTTCTCCGAGTTTTGCTGTTGCGGGCGGGAGTAGACATGTACGCTGCAGGTGCGGGTGGGAGTGTAACACACACACGTTGCGGTTGCAGGCAGTAATGGTCCGAAATTCAGCCGGAGCGGGCAGGAGCGGGATGAAGAAAACAGTCCCGCGCAGGGCTCTACTGCTGCGTTTAAGTGTTTTAATTTTTTTAATGATTTTGATTAAAAATAAAGGCGCCCGGCCCGTGTCCGAGGTAATTGCACAGTCGTTGGCCCGAAGCCCGGCCCTCGGGCCGTCGGGCCGGGCCGACCCGAGGGCCTAGGCTTCAGTGCAGGGCTCTAATTCCCAGTATAAAAAGACCAATATACTTATTCTATGACCCAAGGGCTACAGACGTTGGTTTAACTCATTTAAGTGTAACCAGTACAGACCCAAATACCAATATCTTGCAAATACTGACAGCAAGAATTATACAGTGGCATTTATAACAAATAACTGCAAATAAATTTATGTTCACAAAATTTTGCATAATATGTATTTAGTCATGTCAAGGTGCTGTAGGAGAGTGCACTAGCACCAAGGCCGGATTAACCATATGGGCAACTGGGCAATTGCCCAGGGCCCACGAACTCTAAAGGGCCCAGGGCAGCAAGGGCACGAGCAAAATACTGTATCTGTAATCTCCTGCTTTATATTAAACTAGTGTGACCATACGTCCTGTTTTCCCCGGACATGTCCACTTTTCACTCTCTGTCCGGGGCGTCTGGACTGGGGGTTCTTGTATTGATGAAAATGTCCGGCTTTTCATCCAGGAGCAGGGATCGAATTATGGGGGAGCTGGATATCCTACACATCCAGGGGAGCCGGAAAAATTTTTTCTACCTATATTACATCATTTATGGACTCTTTTGAGCAGAGAGCACAGAGAGCGGCACAGCGCTGCGTTGTTGCGCAGCCCTCCAGGCTGCTGTTTCCAGCGCACGGTCCATTCTCAAAGTGGCGCAACCAAAAAACTATAATTAGCACATGATCGTTCATGTCCGCACATGTTCTCTATTTTCTGTCTTATTTGTGCCTGAAGCGCTCTGCTGCTGCGGAGCTCATCACCTGTGCTGTGGTGATTTCACCTCACTGATGCAGCATCGAAAGGCACACTCCGCTTTGTGGTCAGGAGATCTTTGATCTGTTTAAAAGTAACTGATGAGGTGAAAAAGTAAGAATCCAGGCAGCAGTTTTTCTGGAGAGTTTAGAGGAGATGCAGGAAGATGAGAGACAGACAGGACAGGAAAATCGTTAAATAAAAACAAGAAAACTAAACAAAGTGTTGAAAAGTAAAATGTAGGTAGATTTATCTCCACTACACGTTTCTACCTGTATAAAACAATAAGTTATACACATGTAATATTTATACATCTGATACAATTCAAATCACCTTCAACACTCAGTCACACACCCAGGGCCGTTTCAAGACATTTTGGGGGCGAAGGCAAAATGACACCCCCCCCCCCCCCCCCCCCCCCGTATTGAGAATATTTACTGCATATTACAGTAAAATATTCTGTATGTGACCATATTATGGTGATCCTTGGGTCGTGATGATGGGGCCCTTTAATATTGTTGCCCAGGGTACAACAAAGTGTTAATCTGGCCCTGACTGGCACCATGTCCTCAGAGAGATTAGTTATTATTTATCAGCGTGAGGAACTTATTTCTATCTATGTCTACCTTATTTATAAACTATTTATTTACAAGTCCATCAGTTAATGTAATAATTGTCCCAACCACAGCTGCACCCCCCACCCCCCAACCTGGTCTCACAGCAATCAGGGGCAAGCTGCACGTGTGTTTAACGCACCGCACGCGCACATTTAGCTGTTTTTAGCAGCTCAGGAGCCCGCAGGTACGGTGTGTGTCACTCACTCTGGTTACTCCAACAGGGAGCCGGCTCCGAGAGCTGTTTCTTTAGCGACTGACACATCACTACATCATTCCCTTTCCTAATGTCCTGAAGAACGGTCCGGAGCGCAGGCGGAGTGTTTAGCTAACCTGCAGGAAATGTCGACGACAGTTATCCAGAAAGTAGCTAAGGGTTACCAGAGATGTTTCTGAGGTGTTCGCTAGGTACTTTTAGGATTTAAAAAGTCAAGAAGGGGGTCTGAAAAGCTGCTAGAAATAGCGTCAAAGTCGCCAAGTTGGCAACACCCTAGAAGGAGCGCTTCAATTGCAACTCAGGGCAGCGCAAGTGGGAGGGGCAAATAATCTGCTTGTTTTGTTTTTAAATCGTTCAAAACTCAGATTGTGATTGGGATTAAAATTTGATGTATTGAGCAGCCCTACATCGGACTGACAGAAAATAGAACATTTCTTATATGTGAAGCCATATCTGTTTGTATTAATGTGGAGTTCATCTGTATATTTCCTTAGTTGTTATCTAAATACATTCTTTGATTCAAAATATAGCTTGGTGTATTTCAATAAAGTACTTATATTTTATTTTGCCCCCTTTCATCAACATGAAGAGCTTTTGAGGGTCACCGTTTATCATTTGCTTATATTTTATATTTCCTTTGGAAATTCAAACATATTTTCTCCAACAACTGTTGATTTTTGGATTACAGGATTACAACCGCTAAGACTACGACCGCAAATTTGTTCTGACCAATCAAAATCATAACGTGATAACGTAACTTCCGTAAGCTTCATGTTCAGCCAATCAACTACTTTGACGTCAACGGCAGTCGAAGGACCCCGAGCCGATCATGCACCCGAGCCAATCCTGTACCAACAACGGCATTATATAATTATTCACAGAGAAAAGAACTGGGTCAAGATTTGACCCAGAAAACATTAACAAAGGACCTAAAACTTACTCTCTGTCCCCGGTTTCCTCTGGGTCCAGGTCCACCTCGGGTGCCAGGATCTCCAGCTGCTCCCTAAAATAGTAAGGTAAAAAATAAAATATGAAGATTAATTTTATTACTAATTCAGTTCTCATTTGAATTTATAATCCTGTGTTTTCATTACCTTAGGTCCAGGAAATCCGGGGAAACCTATATCACCCTGTAAAAAATGTGCAGTAAACAGTTTTATTTTATTGCAATAAATGGTTCTAGATCATTTATGTTTGACTGTATCAGGCAATAAGGTTTGTATCTGTGGTATCATGGAGCCCTCACCTTTCTTCCCTTTGGACCTGGAGAACCAGGCCCGTCTCTACCATCTGCACCCTGCGTGGGAAAACGGGACAAAAACATGTCTGAACACTAATCACATGCACACATACCAGGGTATCTGCAGGTCCTTAAAAAGTCTTAAATTTGCTTTTCCAAATTTAAGGCCTTAAAAATCCTTAAAAATTACAAATAATCCTTAAATAGTTTCCAAAGGTCTTAAATTACCAAAGACCCAATAAACAAGATTCTTTTATTTCTATAAAATTTTCGAGAATTTCTAGTTATTTCAGCATTTTTGTGTACGATATTGGCATAAGTGGAACCGTACACATTCGGTTGGTTGTGAAAGGGGGCTATTTTTAGAGGAGCACGCTAGTAGGAGTTTGCGCCATGGGAAAGTGCAACATTAATGGTAACTGGATGGCCAATCCCACGTTCACGACGTGGTTAGCACCAGTTCCAGGCAATAGCTGGAAATTATAGCTTACATTTAATTAAACAGAAAAATAGCTTAATTTTGGTCAAAGTGTCCTTAAAAAGGTCTTAAAAAGTCTTAAATTTGGCTCCCTTAAACCTGCAGATACCCTGACATACTCAAAAATATTGATCTTTTATTATATCTTATAGATTTTGAATTAGGGCTGGATGATAATTCAATAGATCAATATATCTATCGATAGACATATGGTGCGATAGAAAAATTAATTGGTAGATAAAACTTTGATAAAAAAAAGTTTCCTTTTATCATTAGAAGCTATCAGGTAGCAGCATACTAGACTCACTACTTACTCCTAACCAATCGAAATCACAGACTCGGGCACGCCACGTCACCAGGCCCTCCCCTCTCAAACCAAAACAGAGCATGAGGCAGCAAGATGTCTAGGGTTTTAGGTGCTTATCTCCACCTGACTGCAGCATTTGTATTAACAGGTTACAAAGTTAAGTTGTTTGATAAGCTATCATCTTGTCTTTATAATTAGATGGCTCATAGCTGATCACACTTCAGAAGCTAATGATGGTATTTTAGAGCGTCCTGGTGCAATAAGCTAAACCTTTATGAATGACACGATTAGTCGACTACTAAAATAGTCATCTGTGGCAGCCCTAAAGATGCTGCAGCGAGAAGAGGCAGAGAAAAAATACAAATTTTAAAAATAAAATGGCCAGGGTTGCACGTAAAATATATTTTCTACAATTGTTAACATTTGTTTCAATCATTATATCGATCAATATAACAAATGTTTATTGATATACTTTTTTCTATATCGTCCAGCCTATTTTGAATATCACAAATGGAAAACTAAAAAGTAAACTTCAGATGGGCTTAAAGCTTTGCTTCCAATAAACTCACCCAGATCATTTGGCCAAATCAGGCCTTTTGATTTGTGTAACAGTGTTTATCTTACTCAGCAGAAATGGGAAGTGAGATGTGACTTTTTTCTTACAGGCTCTCCATGGGGGCCAGGGGGCCCAATAGCTCCACTCGGTCCTGGGTCTCCTGGTTCTCCCTACAAGAGTCCATTAGAAACAGAAAATCAAGAGAAGGCAGAAAAGAAAAAAATACTATAAATTTAAAATGTTCCTTTAAGGTGTCAGGTCCACTTCTGCTAATTTAATAAAGTTCTTCAGATTTTATACAACTAAAGCTTCGTCTTCTTCCTGTTTGAGCAAAAAGACTCAAAATGTGTATCCAGTAATCTGAGAGAACTTGGCCTGGACCAGTGTGTTTAGAAATGAAACGGTACCTTACGACCAAGCGGTCCTTTTCTACCTCTCTCCCCAGCTGGACCTGGTACTCCTCCAGAACCCTGCAGAATAAACAACAGGACAGCAAGGTTACGTTTGTAGTGATTTATCCATAGAGGGCAAACATTTAGGTTTACTCACTCTTGGTCCAGGATTTCCATCTTCACCTCTTGGTCCTGGGGTACCGATTGGTCCTCCTTTACCCTTAAAGGAGGAAACGGATGACTTGTTTACAACTTTCTTGTGCTCTAAAGTTGCAGATTTTGACATGTCATTAAAACTGCACGGAAAAAATTCTCTAAATCCAGTTGCTAGAGAAGTCTAAAACCCATTTTTTTATCTGAAATATGAAAAACTTTGGAGGAGCTGGAGAAACAAAAAGAGAGGTGATGAAGAAGAATGGAGGAGGAGCGAAACAGGGTGGGATTTGGAAAACTGAGGATCTTAGGAGGTAGCTTCATGAAGCCTCAGAACTAACGGGAACTCGAAAAGAGCATTTTTGTGAATAATTTGTTAATTACAGTTTGGTGAGATGCTGAATTAATGACGGAAGTCATACTTTTGTCACATAAAAGGAAAAATATAGATCACATGTATGTTTGCATGTATCATAAACATACAATCTGCCATAACAGAAGATAAAGTGACAAACTCACTCTGGATCCTGCAACACCAGCCTGGCCCGGCAGACCTCGGTCTCCTGCAGCTCCTGGACGACCCTGAAAACAATCCCAGAAATGTTACAGCTACAGGCAACTCCACACAAACGATAATGAAATACTTTATCACAGAGTAAGAGACTCACAGGTGGTCCAGGTGGGCCTCTTCTGCCATCCAGTCCCTAATAATAAATCAGGTATGAAGTTTAGATTGGGTTTAAAAGAAAAACAGATTTATAACACAACAGTTAGTTACCCTCCTTCCGATTTCTCCGGGCACTCCGTTCCGCCCATCCTCTCCAGGAACTCCCTATCACAACAAAACAAATTCCAGTCAAACCAACATTTATAACACTAAACTTATCAAATGTGTTTTATGTAGATCTAGAGTAGCATTACCACTGGTCCAGCATCTCCAGGATCTCCTTTAGGTCCTGCCTGGTTGTTATCCCGTCCACTCGTTCCCTGTTAAACAGACAAGGATCACATTTACAAGAAAACCTGACTAATTGAGATACGTTTGTTTTTAATTCAGACAAGCACAGCCTTAGCACAAGTCTGAAACCATTATCATGTGACGATTACTTACAGGATCTCCTCTGATTCCTCTTTCTCCTATGTCTCCTGCTTGTCCTTTGCTGCCTTTTGGTCCCTAAAAATGAACAAAGCAACAATGATCATACCAGTATTTTCATTTATAGGAAAGTAAAGACAATTGCATGAACTCTCTTACTCTTCTGCCAGGGTTTCCTCCATCACCTGGAGGCCCAGCAACTCCACTTTTACCCTGAAAACATGTTAAAACCAACAGTTTTAGCCTGGATTTCTGCACAGACGTATATTATCAGTAAGTTAACCATAACTAAAGAATTAAATGGAAGACACATTTACCTCCTCTCCGTTGATGCCATCAAGTCCAATTTCTCCTAATTCACCCTGAAAAGCAGCAGCCTTTGGTCAGACTATTAGATTTTCAACATAACATTTCCTTATACAGTTGTGGAAAACACCCACCTTTTCTCCTGAGAACCCACGGGAACCCTACGAAGAAGAAATCATTTGAAATCATTTTATTGCAGCAATAAAACAGCCTTTTGTTTTTTAAGAGGAATGATAAAAGATGCATTCAAACTACCTTCAGACCTCTCTGACCAGGACATCCCTGGAAACCCTGAGTTCCGTTCACACCGGGAGGACCTCTTTCTCCCTGGAATTAAGGAAAATTAAAAAAAGTTGCATCAGTTGAACAGAAATTAACAAAATACAGGTGACAAACAAATAAAATAAATATATAAAGGATGGGAGAGTAAACATACTGGTCCTCCCTCATCGCCGGGATGCCCTGGGCTTCCAGAAAACCCTGGACTACCCTTAGATCCTGGCTGTCCAACTGCTCCTCGGTCTCCTCTGGTACCGGTACATTTACACGGCACTCCGCAGCACTCCCGCTCCGCAATATTGTCCTACGAAAGAAAACAAAATAAACACATTGCAGATATCCTTTCTAACATGCCAATGTCACAGTACTTACCAACTCCTCCATAAGCTCATAATCCAAGTCCATGACATTGAGTCTTAAGGGCCTAGTGTACCTAAAGCCACGACCAAACTCCAACAGCAAAGCCTCCTCGAAGTTCTGCACCCGCTCCAGCCCAACCAGAATAAAGCTGTTCACTCCTGATGAGGAAGTGGTTCAACAACATGCTTATCCTTGTTATGTCTATGACGGATGTGTCATGTTTGTTCTTTTACCTGATCGACGAAGTTCTTCAACTCTTTTCTTCATTTCAGATAATGGAGCATCAAGACCATCAGTCAAATGGATGATCACCTTTGGGAGAAAGAGGACATATGAAGTTAAGTTTTCAAATCTTCTTTGAATTATTAAACAAGCAGATTACAGTGGCTCTGAAAGTTTAGTGACCAACCTTCACAGTGTCGTCCTGCCTAACTTTGAACCTGTTGTTGTAAGCTGCGATTGTCTTGCCATCAAGAACAAAGGGGCCGCGGCTCCGTAGGGCTCTGAAGTCCTCAAAAAGCTCATTAGGATTGTTTGTGAAGTCTAACTGAACCGGCTGAGAGGCAGAATCCATGGCCAGCAAGCCCACTTGAACTGTGGGTTCCTGCCCACCTGAGCAGCTGATAGATGCCATGTTGGAAATCCTCTGCAGAATAGCACCCATCTTGCTCTGGAGGTTGGTCTGAGCAGTGAAGATGTTTTGTGCAGACACATCAAAGCCTACCAACACCTCAACGTTGCAGGCTGTAAAACATCAATGTAGTACTTCAATTTATGTTAGTAAAAACATCTAAAACATTGTAGACAAATGAGTGTCACTATAAAGTATGTTAGAAGAAGAATTTCTCACATCTAGCCTCTTCTCCCACATCAACACATGACTTCCCACGTATTTCGTCATCCAAAGCCTCCAGGATTTGTTCATTCAACTCTGACAGCCCCAGATAGTTGTCTGCGCGGGCCACAGTGGAAGAATGACTTGCTAAGTTCTCTAGCTCATCCTGGATGTTCCCCACTCCAACAGCAAAGATTCTTACACCCTTGTTTTTTAGACTCAGGGCTGCTGTTTTGCTATCATCATCTGAGCGTCCTCCCGTGACAAGCATGAGGATCTGAGGAGTTCCTTCATCCTTCCTGCTGCCTTTCGCCTTAGTAAAATGGACATCTTGAACATGTTTAATAGCTGCACCTGTGTTGAGTCTACCTCCACGGTCGTATTGTACTTGTTCAATGGCAGCTAGAATAGAATCTCTGTCTTTGAATGTGTTGAGATAAAAAGCATCAGTCACATCTGTGGAATATTGTGCAAGGCCAATCCGAAGGTTGTCTCTCTCAGTGTAGAAGAGATCAATCAGGTTTACTATGAAATCTTTGACTGTTTTGAAGTTGTCTGGTTTCACTTTAATGGATCCATCCAATAGAAACACTATATCAGCCTTTTTAATAGGAATACTGGGATCCGCTGAAAAACAGACAGAGAGAGACACAAAGGTTTCATGAATAAAATATGAGCAACGACAGTTTCCAACAACAGCAGGTAATCAAGGAAATGCAGCTTGAAACAGTGAGACAAGCTCAGACAGGTGAGGGTTTCTATGTGGTTTTGACCATTAGATGTATGATTTGATGTAAAACAAGTGAATATCATCATAACAGATGGGCTGCATGGTGGCGCAGTTGTTAGCACTGTTGCCTCACAGCACGAAGGTTGCAGGTTCGAAACTCGGCTGCCTTTCTGCGTGGAGTTGCGTGTTCTCCCCATGCATGCGTGGGTTTCCTCCGGGTACTCCGGTTTCCCCCAAACCTCCAAATGGTCCCTTAGTGTGGTTGTATCTGCAGCTCACCGCCCCCCCAGGGGATGGATCAAATGTGGAGAACAAATTTCACACACTAGTGTGATAACTAATGGGACTTTAACTTTTAAATTGGACCTGCATGCAGAATAACTTCATTTATGGTTGACTTTTTTAGTAAATTCATTGTTCTTGAATCAAAAGCATGCTATTATATTCTCCATCAAATTCTCGCAGAACATCTCCATTACTAAAACTATAAGTAGAAGATGGTACACAGCGTAACCACTCTATAGTTTGTTAAAAATGTAGTCAAATAAAATCATGTAAATAATGACAAATGACCTGCACTCGAATAGCGCCTTTCAGTCAGAGGACTCCAAAGTGCTTTACTCTACAGTGTATCATTCATCCATTCACACACACATTCACACGCTGGTGGGGTTGAGCTACGATGTAGCCACAGCTGCCCTGGGGCGCACTGACAGAAGCGAGGCTGCCGAGCACTGGCGCCACCAGTCCCTCCGACCACCACCAGCAGGAAAGGTGGTTTAAATGTTTTGCCCAAGGACACAACAACAGGATTCTCTGTCCGGAGCCGGGGTCAAACCTGCAACCTTCTAATTACTGCTGTCCCATGTACACCTACTGTCTAACATAAAGAACAAATACTCACTATAAAGACTGTGGTCCTTGTGGAGTGCTCTTATTTTTGTTCTTCTGAAACTGCATACTAAATTACTGAACAAGTTTTTCCTGCCTTAGTCTTCTTATCCATATTGTAAGTTTTCTATATCTTATAAGTTATGAGTCCATTTATTTATTGAGCCTAAAGCATTTATTAAAACAATGATTTCAGATGCATTTTTCTGTAATCACAGAGACATAATAAGTAAAGTTTGTGTAACTTACTAGGAGGATCAGGGTCTGGCAATATTTGTGTGCTCCCAATAAGTCTGGCAATAAACTTGTCCTTTACTGATGGCAGGTTGGGGAGTGTAGGAACTTTAAGAACATCTTCAGAGGATGTGGCTATTTGCCTCAGCTGATTTACATCAGCATCACCACCTCCAA
This sequence comes from Nothobranchius furzeri, assembly GCF_043380555.1. Taxonomy (NCBI): domain Eukaryota; kingdom Metazoa; phylum Chordata; class Actinopteri; order Cyprinodontiformes; family Nothobranchiidae; genus Nothobranchius; species Nothobranchius furzeri. The sequence goes on along the minus strand of NC_091747.1, from coordinate 24,614,086 downwards.
CACCAATGCAGTTCACACGTTTGTTCTTCAGCAGAGGTCCAGAGATAGAAACTGACTGTGTGGAAGGTCCACCTGTGAGGACTACAAGATGCTGGGAGGCCTCTGAAAGACGAACGCCGGCTGATGGTTTTACTTCATTCTCCAATACATAATCAATGGCATTGGCTAGTAAAGAGGAACGTCCTCCCATCTGACGAAGTCTTTTGATAGCAGAGATAACAGCTTGCTTGTTGTTGTGGGAATTAAGTGAGAACTCTGTTTTCATTCTGTCTGCATACTGGACAACAGCCACACGCACTTTATCAGGCTTCACATCCAGCTGTTGGACAATGCTGAGGATGAAGTCCCGAATATGAGCAATACCAGCAGGACCAGTGGTGTCTGAGCCATCGATAAGGAAGATGATGTCCTTTTTCCCAAGATCCAGTGTGACTCCTGTACAATTACAAAAAAGTGAAAGATGGAAAAAAGGTTGACCTTTTATCCTAGCACTACAGTAGTATGAACATTATTAAAATCAAGAAAACAAAAGAACAACTTGGATAACCAATTTTAGCTTTGAAAAAATGTTCAAGCATGAAAACGTTTTACCTGTCTCCACAGTGTGTATATACTTTCTGATGTCAGATGTTGATATTGTTTCAACTGAATTAAGAAGTTGTGGCTCCACTCTTGAAATTTCTTGAAGACTATCAACAGAAAATGCAAGGTCTGGCCTTAAGGAAATACTTTGCAGTTCACTTATGTCAGCATTCCTTGAGCCAATGGCAAGGGGTGCAACCTGACTCCTCTTGAGCTGATCAGCTTGTGTGTGCACATCATCTGACGATTTTCCTCCTGTAACCAGAATCAGGAATTGAGGCACCCCTTCTTCCACACGGCTTCCTGCAGACCTCTGGTAGATGTTTTTGGAGACCCACTCAAGAGCACGACCCGTGTTAAGCAGATTTCCACCTTTGCTTCTAAGCTTTCCCAGGGCTTGGCGCACCTCATTCTTGGTGGAGTGTGCATTAAGAAGGAATTCTGCCTTGGGATCTTCACTGTACTGCACCACTGAAACTCTGACCCTGTCTAGTCCTACATCCAACCTGTCCACAACTCTTCTTATCATGTCACGAATAGATGGAAACTCGCTACGTCCTGCTGTTGTGCCGTCAATGAGAAATACAACATCTCTCTTATCTCCCATTGGTGGTGGTGTGAAATCTGTTTAAAAAATCAAAACACAATATAAATAAACAACTTATATTGACTACATATAAAATTAATAATAGAATATATGCTTTAGACAAATTTGCATTTAGACAAATTTAATCAAATTACCTTCATAAAATGGAAACTCTGGCCTCAACCTTGAGATGTCATCATCTGATAACTCTGTTAAAGTATTGATTAGGGGTTCTTGGACTCTGTACAAGCCAGGAAGGTCATCCACGGGGAAGGCATAACGAGACACATATGACACAACCTGCAGCTCTCTTTGGTTGATATCCCTAGTACCAATACTGAAAGGAATAATCCTAGACTGTTTAAGGGAAGAAGCTGCTTGACTGAAATCATCTGTAGAGGGCCCACTGGAGACAACAATCACAAATTGAGGCACACCTTCTTGACTCCTGCTACCTCTTGCTGGCGTTAAAGCATTCTGTTTGAGAAATTGTAAGGCCCGGCCCAGGTTACGCTGCCTTCCTCCTCTTTGCTGCATTTCTCTGATGCCATCCAAAACACCCTCTTTTGTTGTATGCATATTCAGATGCATGTCAGCCTGAGCAGAGTCCCCATATTGAACCACACCAATCCGGATCTTGTTTTCACCCACATTGAGACTCTCAACCACCCTGCGAATAAACTCCTGGATGATGGCAAATTCCCGTCCAACACTATCAGATCCATCAACAAGGAAAACGATATCCTTCTTGGGGCCCTGTGATACAGCTGAATGAGAAAAAAGAACTATTCTCAGACAAAAAAAAAAAAACTTTTGATGACATTACATAAAAATCATTCAAGAAATATTTCATAACATTGTAACATTGTTAGAGCCATTTTGTGTGAGAGCCGGAAAGAATAGGTGGTTGAAATGTGTTAACTGACGAAAACTAAAACTAAAAAACTAAAAACTGATACTCTCGTGTTCTGTGCGACATTGAAGCAATAAAAACTATGATGTTCAACAAAACAAAACGTGAAAAAGGACAAGGGCTTGAATAAGATATTTATTAAAGAATATTGCAGGAAACAAAACAATCAAAACAATTTTAGCACTGGATGATAAAATGTACCTACATGAGAATCCAATATTGAAAGCTAACTACTTGCTTAGAAATTTGCCTCTTTCTACTAGAATAGTTACTTTCTAAAGAGTTCACATATACAAAATATACAATTTTGACCCAAATATAGGATGACCCCGATTATAAGATGACCCCCACCCCCACCCCACCCCCCTTTCAAAGACTAATCTTCAGGAAAAGACAAAAAAAAATAACTTTTGGGAAAAACTATTTTTATTGAAAATTTGACAAAAAATACCGACAAAAAATATTATTTTATTGCAAACTATCAGAACGTTGCTGACATGAAAAAGTCATATGAGGCTTTTATTCAGACGCCCTCTACCTCGCTGTACTCACTCACTCTCATTCTCACTCATGCTGCTGCTGTCCGGGTGTACCATCATATCGCTAAACCTGCTGACTCCTCCCAGTACATCATCCTCACTGTCATCCAATGCATCCATGTATGCAATGTTTGACGCCTCTGCTAATTTGACAACTGCCATCTTAAAATTTGCATAACTCTGGCTTATAGCTTTTTAACTTGTCCGACTTTCAGTCCACTCTGCCCGGAACCTGTCGTCTCCATTTTTTTCTCTTGTTGAGAACATGCATCGTGGCGACCTCTGCTGTTACGGGCGTGTAATGGTTAGTAGGGATGCACTGATCAGGTTTTTTGCTGCCGATACCGATATCAAAGAATGCTGATCACCGATACCGATCACCGATACCAATCACATGGATTGGCCAGAAATTTTCTACAACATTATAATGAGTGCTACAAACTACATAATCTGGGAATAAAGGAAATGCAATGTAATCTAAAATGGTCTGTATTAGGGTTGTCACGGTGTGAAAATTCAACCTCATGGTTATTGTGACCAAAATAACCACGGTTTTTGGTATTATCGCGGTATTTTTTTAAAATGTGCTACATTTTCACACAATTAAATAAACCCTGTATGTCAGGAAATATTGTCCTCAGTTTGTGTCAAAATTTTGCCTAAAATGTGTTATTTTGTAATGATGTTGTTTATTTGTTTACATTTTTTCCCTTTAGTCTTTAAAATACCAATATTCGCCCATAACTTCTTATTTTATGTCTGTTTGATGTCATCATTTTAAAAATATTAGTTCAGATGATACTCAGTACTCAAGTAGCCTTCTAATCAGATACTTTTTTTTACCCTTACTTGAGTAATGAACCCTATATCAGGAAAATATTGTCCTCGGTTTGTGTCCTTCCAGTGAGCTTTGCAGATGTGGGAAAATGTCATCAGGCAGTAATCGTTGTTAAATTCATAATTATTCTCGGAGAGAGACCAACTCTTATCTGCCCCTGGGAGCCCCGTAATGCATAGCGTCATTTCAACATGGGGGTGTCCGCGACACGGTTTATATGCAGGTAGCAGCGCTGCGGCTGCTTTATATAGCAACTCGTTGCATTCTCCCTCAACCCAAATCCTCGGATCACGCATTTTAGCTAAAACGCTAACGTTAGCTTGCCTTGCGTTGACTGTAGAGTTGTGGGTGATGGTCACGCAGATGTGTCATGAGATTTGAAGCGTTGCTGCCTTTCACAGACTCTTTTTCTGCACTTGCTGCAAACAGGATAGCCGTCTTCTATAAACTCCCTCGGCATTCTTCAGATATCTAAAAGATGCCCGTACTTCCCACTTTGTCTTCTTTGAGGGATAAAAAATGTCCTCTTGAGCGCTGCCGTCTCCTCCTTTGGCCATTATTTCAGCTTTGTCTTCAAGAAAGTCTTGGTTGTAAACAGCAAAGCGTGCATGTGCTGCCGGTCCTGCAACTTCAGCAGATGATACGGTGGCTGGTAAGGGTCACCACTCCTACACCGCAGCCACGGTAAACCCACCAAGAGAATATAGTTTTTTAAAAAAACAAGACGGTTATTATTATTGTCAACTTTCTTTTTTTTTACCGAGGTTTACCGCTACACTGGTTACCGTGACAACCCTACCTGATCAGTCTGCTTTGATCTATTTTGGAAACTCCGATCAAAACCGATAGGGGCGCTATCGGCCGATTGCGATCAAATGCCGATTCATCGGTGCATCCCTAATGGTTAGGCCCCGATTATAAGACGACCCCACATTTTAAAATAATTGTCAATGACAAAAACCTCGCCTTAAATTCGGGTCAATACAGTAGTTTACAATGTGTTTTGGAAAGATCATAGAAGATGTATTGAGTCACTTTCTTACCAGTCACTACTGGGGTCAAAGGTGTAGTAGGCCTCAGTTGAACCATGCTGATTACTGAAGAGAGCTGTTCTTGGACACTAGGCAAGTCAGTGAACTCGGACACTTCGAGAGCGTATCTAGGCTCATAAGATAACCTCTGCAGCTCTCTACTGTCAGATGTCCTGGTTCCAATGCCAATCACAAAGACACCCTGCTGTTTGAGAGCATTGGCCGGGGCATCTATGTTGTCAAAAGACCTTCCCCCTGTTATCAGGACCAGCGTCTGTGGAACACCCTGATGGTGCCTACTCCCTGAGGAGTTTGTCAACACATTGTCCCTGACATATTGGAGGGCTGCCCCCGTGTTCAGGGGCCTTCCTCCTCTGTGCTGTAGTCTTCTCACTGCATCCACAATGTCCTCCCTTGTTCTATGTGCATTCAGATTAAAATGGACCTCAGCGTCTCTGCTGAACTGAACAACGGCCACACGATCTCTGTTGTGGTCCACATCGAGTTTCTCCACCACTCTTTCAATAAAATCACACATGGCAGGGAAGCCATTCCTTGTGCCATCTGAACCATCAAGGAGGAACACAACATCCTTTTTGGCAGTGTGAACTAAGAGAAAAGAGTTTACAAAAGTTAAAGATCTTTGTAAAAGAAGCCTCATCTGCTAATGAGCAATCGTGGGACTGCATCTACAAAGGCATCTCGTCCTTTTTAGATTGCAAGTAAGCAGATGGAAACCCCACCATCAGTTGTCATAAAAGGCTCACAGAGAAGTAAGTTTGCATAAGACCTTGTTTTCTTTCTTGTCACAATTAAAACAAAACATGCAGCTATTTGGTCCATCAAGACACTACGCTTCACAACATACCAGGTACATGGGAAGATTCTGCTGTGGCGTCAGTAACCACAGCGTCTACGAAGGTCAGAAGCTGCTGTTGAACACTCTGAAGGTCAGTTAGCTCGGGCACAGATACAGCGTAACTGGGTTCGCTGGACACTTTCTGCAGTTCTCTAATGTCAGAGCCTCTACTTCCAATTGCAAAGATCAAAACACCCATCTGTTTGAGAGCAGTGGCTGGTTCGTCCACACTGTCAAAGGATCTTCCACCACTTAGCAATATTAGCACCTGTTGAGCTCCTTCCAGGTGTCTGCTTCCAGCAGAGGCAGTGAAGACATTATCCTTCAAGTACTGGAGAGCTGCTCCAGTATTGAGAGGTCTTCCTCCTTTGTGCCTCATACCTCTGACAGCTTCAAGCATCTCGCTTTTGGTTGTGTACGTGTTAAAATAGAACTGGACAGATGGATCTCTGCTGTACTGAACCACTGAGACACGGTCTTTGTTTTCATCCACATAGAGTGTCTCTACTACTCTCTGCACAAAGTCTCTCAAAGCTGTGAAGCCAGTTCTAGTGCCATCAGATCCATCAAGCAAGAAGACCAAATCCTTTCCAGCTGGTTGTCTCACCACTAGGGAACATAAGAATTAAAACATTCTTAGCTATGCATGATAAAACGTACCTACATGAGAGTCGAATAATAAAAGCCAACTGTTTGCTCAGAAATTTTGTCTCTTTCTACCAGAACTGTTACTTTTTTAGAATTTCACATGCATAGGCAGAGTTAAACAAGTCTAAAAAAAATTATAGTTTACTATGTGTTTTGGCAAGATTATAGAAGATGTATTTAATCACTGTCTTACCAGTCACTACTGTGGTCAAAGGTGTAGTAGGCCTCAGTTGAACCGTGCTCATTACTGAAGAGAGCTGTTCTTGGACACTGGGCAAGTCAGTGAACTCGGATACTGCGAGAGCGTATCTAGGCTCATAAGATAATCTCTGCAGCTCTCTACTGTCAGATGTCCTGGTTCCAATGCCAATCACAAAGACACCCTGCTGTTTGAGAGCATTGGCCGGGGCATCTACGTTGTCAAAAGACCTTCCCCCTGTTATCAGGACCAGCGTCTGTGGAACACCCTGATGGTGCCTACTCCCTGAGGAGTTTGTCAACACATTGTCCCTGACATATTGGAGGGCTGCCCCCGTGTTCAGGGGCCTTCCTCCTCTGTGCTGTAGTCTTCTCACTGCATCCACAATGTCCTCCCTTGTTCTATGTGCATTCAGATTAAAATGGACCTCAGCATCTCTGCTGAACTGAACAACGGCCACACGATCTCTGTTGTGGTCCACATCGAGTTTCTCCACCACTCTTTCAATAAAATCACGCATGGCAGGGAAGCCATTCCTTGTGCCATCTGAACCATCAAGGAGGAACACAACATCCTTTTTGGCAGTGTGAACTAAGAGAAAAGAGTTTACAAAAGTTAAAGATCTTTGTAAAAGAAGCCTCATCTGCTAATGAGCAATCGTGGGACTGCATCTACAAAGGCATATCGTCCTTTTTAGATTGCAAGTAAGCAGATGGAAACCCCACCATCAGTTGTCATAAAAGGCTCACAGAGAAGTAAGTTTGCATAAGACCTTGTTTTCTTTCTTGTCACAATTAAAACAAAACATGCAGCTATTTGGTCCATCAAGACACTACGCTTCACAACATACCAGGTACATGGGAAGATTCTGCTGTGGCGTCAGTAACCACAGCGTCTACGGAGGTCAGAAGCTGCTGTTGAACACTCTGAAGGTCAGTTAGCTCAGGCACAGATACAGCGTAACTGGGTTCGCTGGACACTTTCTGCAGTTCTCTAATGTCAGAGCCTCTACTTCCAATTGCAAAGATCAAAACACCCATCTGTTTGAGAGCAGTGGCTGGTTCGTCCACACTGTCAAAGGATCTTCCACCACTTAGCAATATTAGCACCTGTTGAGCTCCTTCCAGGTGTCTGCTTCCGGCAGAGGCAGTGAAGACATTATCCTTCAAGTACTGGAGAGCTGCTCCAGTATTGAGAGGTCTTCCTCCTTTGTGCCTCATACCTCTGACAGCTTCAAGCATCTCGCTTTTGGTTGTGTACGTGTTAAAATAGAACTGGACAGATGGATCTCTGCTGTACTGAACCACTGAGACACGGTCTTTGTTTTCATCCACATTGAGTGTCTCTACTACTCTCTGCACAAAGTCTCTCAAAGCTGTGAAGCCAGTTCTAGTGCCATCAGATCCATCAAGCAAGAAGACCAAATCCTTTCCAGCTGGTTGTCTCACCACTAGGGAACATAAGAATTAAAACATTCTTAGCTATGCATGATAAAACGTACCTACATGAGAGTCGAATAATAAAAGCCAACTGCTTGCTTAGAAAGTTTGTCTCTTTCTACCAGAACTGTTACTTTTTTAGAATTTCACATGCATAGGCAGAGTTAAACAAGTCTAAAAAATTATAGTTTACTATGTGTTTTGGCAAGATTATAGAAGATGTATTGATTTACTGTCTTACCAGTCACTACTGTGGTCAAAGGTGTAGTAGGCCTCAGTTGAACCGTGCTCATTACTGAAGAGAGCTGTTCTTGGACACTGGGCAAGTCAGTGAACTCGGACACTGCGAGAGCGTATCTAGGCTCATAAGATAACCTCTGCAGCTCTCTACTGTCAGATGTCCTGGTTCCAATGCCAATCACAAAGACACCCTGCTGTTTGAGAGCATTGGCCGGGGCATCTACGTTGTCAAAAGACCTTCCCCCTGTTATCAGGACCAGCGTCTGTGGAACACCCTGATGGTGCCTACTCCCTGAGGAGTTTGTCAACACATTGTCCCTGACATATTGGAGGGCTGCCCCCGTGTTCAGGGGTCTTCCTCCTCTGTGCTGTAGTCTTCTCACTGCATCCACAATGTCCTCCCTTGTTCTATGTGCATTCAGATTAAAATGGACCTCAGCGTCTCTGCTGAACTGAACAACGGCCACACGATCTCTGTTGTGGTCCACATCGAGTTTCTCCACCACTCTTTCAATAAAATCACGCATGGCAGGGAAGCCATTCCTTGTGCCATCTGAACCATCAAGGAGGAACACAACATCCTTTTTGGCAGTGTGAACTAAGAGAAAAGAGTTTACAAAAGTTAAAGATCTTTGTAAAAGAAGCCTCATCTGCTAATGAGCAATCGTGGGACTGCATCTACAAAGGCATCTCGTCCTTTTTAGATTGCAAGTAAGCAGATGGAAACCCCACCATCAGTTGTCATAAAAGGCTCACAGAGAAGTAAGTTTGCATAAGACCTTGTTTTCTTTCTTGTCACAATTAAAACAAAACATGCAGCTATTTGGTCCATCAAGACACTACGCTTCACAACATACCAGGTACATGGGAAGATTCTGCTGTGGCGTCAGTAACCACAGCGTCTACGAAGGTCAGAAGCTGCTGTTGAACACTCTGAAGGTCAGTTAGCTCAGGCACAGATACAGCGTAACTGGGTTCGCTGGACACTTTCTGCAGTTCTCTAATGTCAGAGCCTCTACTTCCAATTGCAAAGATCAAAACACCCATCTGTTTGAGAGCAGTGGCTGGTTCGTCCACACTGTCAAAGGATCTTCCACCACTTAGCAATATTAGCACCTGTTGAGCTCCTTCCAGGTGTCTGCTTCCGGCAGAGGCAGTGAAGACATTATCCTTCAAGTACTGGAGAGCTGCTCCAGTATTGAGAGGTCTTCCTCCTTTGTGCCTCATACCTCTGACAGCTTCAAGCATCTCGCTTTTGGTTGTGTACGTGTTAAAATAGAACTGGACAGATGGATCTCTGCTGTACTGAACCACTGAGACACGGTCTTTGTTTTCATCCACATTGAGTGTCTCTACTACTCTCTGCACAAAGTCTCTCAAAGCTGTGAAGCCAGTTCTAGTGCCATCAGATCCATCAAGCAAGAAGACCAAATCCTTTCCAGCTGGTTGTCTCACCACTAGGGAACATAAGAATTAAAACATTCTTAGCTATGCATGATAAAACGTACCTACATGAGAGTCGAATAATAAAAGCCAACTGCTTGCTTAGAAAGTTTGTCTCTTTCTACCAGAACTGTTACTTTTTTAGAATTTCACATGCATAGGCAGAGTTAAACAAGTCTAAAAAATTATAGTTTACTATGTGTTTTGGCAAGATTATAGAAGATGTATTGAATCACTGTCTTACCAGTCACTACTGTGGTCAAAGGTGTAGTAGGCCTCAGTTGAACCGTGCTCATTACTGAAGAGAGCTGTTCTTGGACACTGGGCAAGTCAGTGAACTCGGATACTGCGAGAGCGTATCTAGGCTCATAAGATAACCTCTGCAGCTCTCTACTGTCAGATGTCCTGGTTCCAATGCCAATCACAAAGACACCCTGCTGTTTGAGAGCATTGGCCGGGGCATCTACGTTGTCAAAAGACCTTCCCCCTGTTATCAGGACCAGCGTCTGTGGAACACCCTGATGGTGCCTACTCCCTGAGGAGTTTGTCAACACATTGTCCCTGACATATTGGAGGGCTGCCCCCGTGTTCAGGGGCCTTCCTCCTCTGTGCTGTAGTCTTCTCACTGCATCCACAATGTCCTCCCTTGTTCTATGTGCATTCAGATTAAAATGGACCTCAGCGTCTCTGCTGAACTGAACAACGGCCACACGATCTCTGTTGTGGTCCACATCGAGTTTCTCCACCACTCTTTCAATAAAATCACGCATGGCAGGGAAGCCATTCCTTGTGCCATCTGAACCATCAAGGAGGAACACAACATCCTTTTTGGCAGTGTGAACTAAGAGAAAAGAGTTTACAAAAGTTAAAGATCTTTGTAAAAGAAGCCTCATCTGCTAATGAGCAATCGTGGGACTGCATCTACAAAGGCATCTCGTCCTTTTTAGATTGCAAGTAAGCAGATGGAAACCCCACCATCAGTTGTCATAAAAGGCTCACAGAGAAGTAAGTTTGCATAAGACCTTGTTTTCTTTCTTGTCACAATTAAAACAAAACATGCAGCTATTTGGTCCATCAAGACACTACGCTTCACAACATACCAGGTACATGGGAAGATTCTGCTGTGGCGTCAGTAACCACAGCGTCTACGGAGGTCAGAAGCTGCTGTTGAACACTCTGAAGGTCAGTTAGCTCAGGCACAGATACAGCGTAACTGGGTTCGCTGGACACTTTCTGCAGTTCTCTAATGTCAGAGCCTCTACTTCCAATTGCAAAGATCAAAACACCCATCTGTTTGAGAGCAGTGGCTGGTTCGTCCACACTGTCAAAGGATCTTCCACCACTTAGCAATATTAGCACCTGTTGAGCTCCTTCCAGGTGTCTGCTTCCGGCAGAGGCAGTGAAGACATTATCCTTCAAGTACTGGAGAGCTGCTCCAGTATTGAGAGGTCTTCCTCCTTTGTGCCTCATACCTCTGACAGCTTCAAGCATCTCGCTTTTGGTTGTGTACGTGTTAAAATAGAACTGGACAGATGGATCTCTGCTGTACTGAACCACTGAGACACGGTCTTTGTTTTCATCCACATTGAGTGTCTCTACTACTCTCTGCACAAAGTTTCTCAAAGCTGTGAAGCCAGTTCTAGTGCCATCAGATCCATCAAGCAAGAAGACCAAATCCTTTCCAGCTGGTTGTCTCACCACTAGGGAACATAAGAATTAAAACATTCTTAGCTATGCATGATAAAACGTACCTACATGAGAGTCGAATAATAAAAGCCAACTGCTTGCTTCGAAAGTTTGTCTCTTTCTACCAGAACTGTTACTTTTTTAGAATTTCACATGCATAGGCAGAGTTAAACAAGTCTAAAAAATTATAGTTTACTATGTGTTTTGGCAAGATTATAGAAGATGTATTGAATCACTGTCTTACCAGTCACTACTGTGGTCAAAGGTGTAGTAGGCCTCAGTTGAACCGTGCTCATTACTGAAGAGAGCTGTTCTTGGACACTGGGCAAGTCAGTGAACTCGGACACTGCGAGAGCGTATCTAGGCTCATAAGATAACCTCTGCAGCTCTCTACTGTCAGATGTCCTGGTTCCAATGCCAATCACAAAGACACCCTGCTGTTTGAGAGCATTGGCCGGGGCATCTACGTTGTCAAAAGACCTTCCCCCTGTTATCAGGACCAGCGTCTGTGGAACACCCTGATGGTGCCTACTCCCTGAGGAGTTTGTCAACACATTGTCCCTGACATATTGGAGGGCTGCCCCCGTGTTCAGGGGTCTTCCTCCTCTGTGCTGTAGTCTTCTCACTGCATCCACAATGTCCTCCCTTGTTCTATGTGCATTCAGATTAAAATGGACCTCAGCGTCTCTGCTGAACTGAACAACGGCCACACGATCTCTGTTGTGGTCCACATCGAGTTTCTCCACCACTCTTTCAATAAAATCACGCATGGCAGGGAAGCCATTCCTTGTGCCATCTGAACCATCAAGGAGGAACACAACATCCTTTTTGGCAGTGTGAACTAAGAGAAAAGAGTTTACAAAAGTTAAAGATCTTTGTAAAAGAAGCCTCATCTGCTAATGAGCAATCGTGGGACTGCATCTACAAAGGCATCTCGTCCTTTTTAGATTGCAAGTAAGCAGATGGAAACCCCACCATCAGTTGTCATAAAAGGCTCACAGAGAAGTAAGTTTGCATAAGACCTTGTTTTCTTTCTTGTCACAATTAAAACAAAACATGCAGCTATTTGGTCCATCAAGACACTACGCTTCACAACATACCAGGTACATGGGAAGATTCTGCTGTGGCTTCAGTAACCACAGCGTCTACGAAGGTCAGAAGCTGCTGTTGAACACTCTGAAGGTCAGTTAGCTCAGGCACAGATACAGCGTAACTGGGTTCGCTGGACACTTTCTGCAGTTCTCTAATGTCAGAGCCTCTACTTCCAATTGCAAAGATCAAAACACCCATCTGTTTGAGAGCAGTGGCTGGTTCGTCCACACTGTCAAAGGATCTTCCACCACTTAGCAATATTAGCACCTGTTGAGCTCCTTCCAGGTGTCTGCTTCCGGCAGAGGCAGTGAAGACATTATCCTTCAAGTACTGGAGAGCTGCTCCAGTATTGAGAGGTCTTCCTCCTTTGTGCCTCATACCTCTGACAGCTTCAAGCATCTCGCTTTTGGTTGTGTACGTGTTAAAATAGAACTGGACAGATGGATCTCTGCTGTACTGAACCACTGAGACACGGTCTTTGTTTTCATCCACATTGAGTGTCTCTACTACTCTCTGCACAAAGTCTCTCAAAGCTGTGAAGCCAGTTCTAGTGCCATCAGATCCATCAAGCAAGAAGACCAAATCCTTTCCAGCTGGTTGTCTCACCACTAGGGAACATAAGAATTAAAACATTCTTAGCTATGCATGATAAAACGTACCTACATGAGAGTCGAATAATAAAAGCCAACTGCTTGCTTCGAAAGTTTGTCTCTTTCTACCAGAACTGTTACTTTTTTAGAATTTCACATGCATAGGCAGAGTTAAACAAGTCTAAAAAATTATAGTTTACTATGTGTTTTGGCAAGATTATAGAAGATGTATTGAATCACTGTCTTACCAGTCACTACTGTGGTCAAAGGTGTAGTAGGCCTCAGTTGAACCGTGCTCATTACTGAAGAGAGCTGTTCTTGGACACTGGGCAAGTCAGTGAACTCGGACACTGCGAGAGCGTATCTAGGCTCATAAGATAACCTCTGCAGCTCTCTACTGTCAGATGTCCTGGTTCCAATGCCAATCACAAAGACACCCTGCTGTTTGAGAGCATTGGCCGGGGCATCTACGTTGTCAAAAGACCTTCCCCCTGTTATCAGGACCAGCGTCTGTGGAACACCCTGATGGTGCCTACTCCCTGAGGAGTTTGTCAACACATTGTCCCTGACATATTGGAGGGCTGCCCCCGTGTTCAGGGGTCTTCCTCCTCTGTGCTGTAGTCTTCTCACTGCATCCACAATGTCCTCCCTTGTTCTATGTGCATTCAGATTAAAATGGACCTCAGCGTCTCTGCTGAACTGAACAACGGCCACACGATCTCTGTTGTGGTCCACATCGAGTTTCTCCACCACTCTTTCAATAAAATCACGCATGGCAGGGAAGCCATTCCTTGTGCCATCTGAACCATCAAGGAGGAACACAACATCCTTTTTGGCAGTGTGAACTAAGAGAAAAGAGTTTACAAAAGTTAAAGATCTTTGTAAAAGAAGCCTCATCTGCTAATGAGCAATCGTGGGACTGCATCTACAAAGGCATTTCGTCCTTTTTAGATTGCAAGTAAGCAGATGGAAACCCCACCATCAGTTGTCATAAAAGGCTCACAGAGAAGTAAGTTTGCATAAGACCTTGTTTTCTTTCTTGTCACAATTAAAACAAAACATGCAGCTATTTGGTCCATCAAGACACTACGCTTCACAACATACCAGGTACATGGGAAGATTCTGCTGTGGCTTCAGTAACCACAGCGTCTACGAAGGTCAGAAGCTGCTGTTGAACACTCTGAAGGTCAGTTAGCTCAGGCACAGATACAGCGTAACTGGGTTCGCTGGACACTTTCTGCAGTTCTCTAATGTCAGAGCCTCTACTTCCAATTGCAAAGATCAAAACACCCATCTGTTTGAGAGCAGTGGCTGGTTCGTCCACACTGTCAAAGGATCTTCCACCACTTAGCAATATTAGCACCTGTTGAGCTCCTTCCAGGTGTCTGCTTCCGGCAGAGGCAGTGAAGACATTATCCTTCAAGTACTGGAGAGCTGCTCCAGTATTGAGAGGTCTTCCTCCTTTGTGCCTCATACCTCTGACAGCTTCAAGCATCTCGCTTTTGGTTGTGTACGTGTTAAAATAGAACTGGACAGATGGATCTCTGCTGTACTGAACCACTGAGACACGGTCTTTGTTTTCATCCACATTGAGTGTCTCTACTACTCTCTGCACAAAGTCTCTCAAAGCTGTGAAGCCAGTTCTAGTGCCATCAGATCCATCAAGCAAGAAGACCAAATCCTTTCCAGCTGGTTGTCTCACCACTAGGGAACATAAGAATTAAAACATTCTTAGCTATGCATGTTAAAACGTACCTACATGAGAGTCGAATAATAAAAGCCAACTGCTTGCTTAGAAAGTTTGTCTCTTTCTACCAGAACTGTTACTTTTTTAGAATTTCACATGCATAGGCAGAGTTAAACAAGTCTAAAAAATTATAGTTTACTATGTGTTTTGGCAAGATTATAGAAGATGTATTGAATCACTGTCTTACCAGTCACTACTGTGGTCAAAGGTGTAGTAGGCCTCAGTTGAACCGTGCTCATTACTGAAGAGAGCTGTTCTTGGACACTGGGCAAGTCAGTGAACTCGGACACTTCGAGAGCGTATCTAGGCTCATAAGATAACCTCTGCAGCTCTCTACTGTCAGATGTCCTGGTTCCAATGCCAATCACAAAGACACCCTGCTGTTTGAGAGCATTGGCCGGGGCATCTACGTTGTCAAAAGACCTTCCCCCTGTTATCAGGACCAGCGTCTGTGGAACACCCTGATGGTGCCTACTCCCTGAGGAGTTTGTCAACACATTGTCCCTGACATATTGGAGGGCTGCCCCTGTGTTCAGGGGTCTTCCTCCTCTGTGCTGTAGTCTTCTCACTGCATCCACAATGTCCTCCCTTGTTCTATGTGCATTCAGATTAAAATGGACCTCAGCGTCTCTGCTGAACTGAACAACGGCCACACGATCTCTGTTGTGGTCCACATCGAGTTTCTCCACCACTCTTTCAATAAAATCACGCATGGCAGGGAAGCCATTCCTTGTGCCATCTGAACCATCAAGGAGGAACACAACATCCTTTTTGGCAGTGTGAACTAAGAGAAAAGAGTTTACAAAAGTTAAAGATCTTTGTAAAAGAAGCCTCATCTGCTAATGAGCAATCGTGGGACTGCATCTACAAAGGCATCTCGTCCTTTTTAGATTGCAAGTAAGCAGATGGAAACCCCACCATCAGTTGTCATAAAAGGCTCACAGAGAAGTAAGTTTGCATAAGACCTTGTTTTCTTTCTTGTCACAATTAAAACAAAACATGCAGCTATTTGGTCCATCAAGACACTACGCTTCACAACATACCAGGTACATGGGAAGATTCTGCTGTGGCGTCAGTAACCACAGCGTCTACGAAGGTCAGAAGCTGCTGATGAACACTCTGAAGGTCAGTTAGCTCAGGCACAGATACAGCGTAACTGGGTTCGCTGGACACTTTCTGCAGTTCTCTAATGTCAGAGCCTCTACTTCCAATTGCAAAGATCAAAACACCCATCTGTTTGAGAGCAGTGGCTGGTTCGTCCACACTGTCAAAGGATCTTCCACCACTTAGCAATATTAGCACCTGTTGAGCTCCTTCCAGGTGTCTGCTTCCGGCAGAGGCAGTGAAGACATTATCCTTCAAGTACTGGAGAGCTGCTCCAGTATTGAGAGGTCTTCCTCCTTTGTGCCTCATACCTCTGACAGCTTCAAGCATCTCGCTTTTGGTTGTGTACGTGTTAAAATAGAACTGGACAGATGGATCTCTGCTGTACTGAACCACTGAGACACGATCTTTGTTTTCATCCACATAGAGTGTCTCTACTACTCTCTGCACAAAGTCTCTCAAAGCTGTGAAGCCAGTTCTAGTGCCATCAGATCCATCAAGCAAGAAGACCAAATCCTTTCCAGCTGGTTGTCTCACCACTAGGGAACATAAGAATTAAAACATTCTTAGCTATGCATGATAAAACGTACCTACATGAGAGTCGAATAATAAAAGCCAACTGTTTGCTTAGAAATTTTGTCTCTTTCTACCAGAACTGTTACTTTTTTAGAATTTCACATGCATAGGCAGAGTTAAACAAGTCTAAAAAAATTATAGTTTACTATGTGTTTTGGCAAGATTATAGAAGATGTATTTAATCACTGTCTTACCAGTGACTACTGTGGTCAAAGGTGTAGTAGGCCTCAGTTGAACCGTGCTCATTACTGAAGAGAGCTGTTCTTGGACACTGGGCAAGTCAGTGAACTCGGATACTGCGAGAGCGTATCTAGGCTCATAAGATAACCTCTGCAGCTCTCTACTGTCAGATGTCCTGGTTCCAATGCCAATCACAAAGACACCCTGCTGTTTGAGAGCATTGGCCGGGGCATCTACGTTGTCAAAAGACCTTCCCCCTGTTATCAGGACCAGCGTCTGTGGAACACCCTGATGGTGCCTACTCCCTGAGGAGTTTGTCAACACATTGTCCCTGACATATTGGAGGGCTGCCCCCGTGTTCAGGGGCCTTCCTCCTCTGTGCTGTAGTCTTCTCACTGCATCCACAATGTCCTCCCTTGTTCTATGTGCATTCAGATTAAAATGGACTTCAGCGTCTCTGCTGAACTGAACAACGGCCACACGATCTCTGTTGTGGTCCACATCGAGTTTCTCCACCACTCTTTCAATAAAATCACGCATGGCAGGGAAGCCATTCCCTGTGCCATCTGAACCATCAAGGAGGAACACAACATCCTTTTTGGCAGTGTGAACTAAGAGAAAAGAGTTTACAAAAGTTAAAGATCTTTGTAAAAGAAGCCTCATCTGCTAATGAGCAATCGTGGGACTGCATCTACAAAGGCATCTCGTCCTTTTTAGATTGCAAGTAAGCAGATGGAAACCCCACCATCAGTTGTCATAAAAGGCTCACAGAGAAGTAAGTTTGCATAAGACCTTGTTTTCTTTCTTGTCACAATTAAAACAAAACATGCAGCTATTTGGTCCATCAAGACACTACGCTTCACAACATACCAGGTACATGGGAAGATTCTGCTGTGGCGTCAGTAACCACAGCGTCTACGGAGGTCAGAAGCTGCTGTTGAACACTCTGAAGGTCAGTTAGCTCAGGCACAGATACAGCGTAACTGGGTTCGCTGGACACTTTCTGCAGTTCTCTAATGTCAGAGCCTCTACTTCCAATTGCAAAGATCAAAACACCCATCTGTTTGAGAGCAGTGGCTGGTTCGTCCACACTGTCAAAGGATCTTCCACCACTTAGCAATATTAGCACCTGTTGAGCTCCTTCCAGGTGTCTGCTTCCGGCAGAGGCAGTGAAGACATTATCCTTCAAGTACTGGAGAGCTGCTCCAGTATTGAGAGGTCTTCCTCCTTTGTGCCTCATACCTCTGACAGCTTCAAGCATCTCGCTTTTGGTTGTGTACGTGTTAAAATAGAACTGGACAGATGGATCTCTGCTGTACTGAACCACTGAGACACGGTCTTTGTTTTCATCCACATTGAGTGTCTCTACTACTCTCTGCACAAAGTCTCTCAAAGCTGTGAAGCCAGTTCTAGTGCCATCAGATCCATCAAGCAAGAAGACCAAATCCTTTCCAGCTGGTTGTCTCACCACTAGGGAACATAAGAATTAAAACATTCTTAGCTATGCATGATAAAACGTACCTACATGAGAGTCGAATAATAAAAGCCAACTGTTTGCTTAGAAAGTTTGTCTCTTTCTACCAGAACTGTTACTTTTTTAGAATTTCACATGCATAGGCAGAGTTAAACAAGTCTAAAAAAAATTATAGTTTACTATGTGTTTTGGCAAGATTATAGAAGATGTATTGAATCACTGTCTTACCAGTAACTACTGTGGTCAAAGGTGTAGTAGGCCTCAGTTGAACTGTGCTCATTACTGAAGAGAGCTGTTCTTGGACACTGGGCAAGTCAGTGAACTCGGATACTGCGAGAGCGTATCTAGGCTCATAAGATAACCTCTGCAGCTCTCTACTGTCAGATGTCCTGGTTCCAATGCCAATCACAAAGACACCCTGCTGTTTGAGAGCACTGGCCGGGGCATCTACGTTGTCAAAAGACCTTCCCCCTGTTATCAGGACCAGCGTCTGTGGAACACCCTGATGGTGCCTACTCCCTGAGGAGTTTGTCAACACATTGTCCCTGACATATTGGAGGGCTGCCCCCGTGTTCAGGGGTCTTCCTCCTCTGTGCTGTAGTCTTCTCACTGCATCCACAATGTCCTCCCTTGTTCTATGTGCATTCAGATTAAAATGGACCTCAGCGTCTCTGCTGAACTGAACAACGGCCGCACGATCTCTGTTGTGGTCCACATCGAGTTTCTCCACCACTCTTTCAATAAAATCACGCATGGCAGGGAAGCCATTCCTTGTGCCATCTGAACCATCAAGGAGGAACACAACATCCTTTTTGGCAGTGTGAACTAAGAGAAAAGAGTTTACAAAAGTTAAAGATCTTTGTAAAAGAAGCCTCATCTGCTAATGAGCAATCGTGGGACTGCATCTACAAAGGCATATCGTCCTTTTTAGATTGCAAGTAAGCAGATGGAAACCCCACCATCAGTTGTCATAAAAGGCTCACAGAGAAGTAAGTTTGCATAAGACCTTGTTTTCTTTCTTGTCACAATTAAAACAAAACATGCAGCTATTTGGTCCATCAAGACACTACGCTTCACAACATACCAGGTACATGGGAAGATTCTGCTGTGGCGTCAGTAACCACAGCGTCTACGGAGGTCAGAAGCTGCTGTTGAACACTCTGAAGGTCAGTTAGCTCAGGCACAGATACAGCGTAACTGGGTTCGCTGGACACTTTCTGCAGTTCTCTAATGTCAGAGCCTCTACTTCCAATTGCAAAGATCAAAACACCCATCTGTTTGAGAGCAGTGGCTGGTTCGTCCACACTGTCAAAGGATCTTCCACCACTTAGCAATATTAGCACCTGTTGAGCTCCTTCCAGGTGTCTGCTTCCGGCAGAGGCAGTGAAGACATTATCCTTCAAGTACTGGAGAGCTGCTCCAGTATTGAGAGGTCTTCCTCCTTTGTGCCTCATACCTCTGACAGCTTCAAGCATCTCGCTTTTGGTTGTGTACGTGTTAAAATAGAACTGGACAGATGGATCTCTGCTGTACTGAACCACTGAGACACGGTCTTTGTTTTCATCCACATTGAGTGTCTCTACTACTCTCTGCACAAAGTCTCTCAAAGCTGTGAAGCCAGTTCTAGTGCCATCAGATCCATCAAGCAAGAAGACCAAATCCTTTCCAGCTGGTTGTCTCACCACTAGGGAACATAAGAATTAAAACATTCTTAGCTATGCATGATAAAACGTACCTACATGAGAGTCGAATAATAAAAGCCAACTGCTTGCTTAGAAAGTTTGTCTCTTTCTACCAGAACTGTTACTTTTTTAGAATTTCACATGCATAGGCAGAGTTAAACAAGTCTAAAAAATTATAGTTTACTATGTGTTTTGGCAAGATTATAGAAGATGTATTGAATCACTGTCTTACCAGTCACTACTGTGGTCAAAGGTGTAGTAGGCCTCAGTTGAACCGTGCTCATTACTGAAGAGAGCTGTTCTTGGACACTGGGCAAGTCAGTGAACTCGGACACTGCGAGAGCGTATCTAGGCTCATAAGATAACCTCTGCAGCTCTCTACTGTCAGATGTCCTGGTTCCAATGCCAATCACAAAGACACCCTGCTGTTTGAGAGCATTGGCCGGGGCATCTACGTTGTCAAAAGACCTTCCCCCTGTTATCAGGACCAGCGTCTGTGGAACACCCTGATGGTGCCTACTCCCTGAGGAGTTTGTCAACACATTGTCCCTGACATATTGGAGGGCTGCCCCCGTGTTCAGGGGTCTTCCTCCTCTGTGCTGTAGTCTTCTCACTGCATCCACAATGTCCTCCCTTGTTCTATGTGCATTCAGATTAAAATGGACCTCAGCGTCTCTGCTGAACTGAACAACGGCCACACGATCTCTGTTGTGGTCCACATCGAGTTTCTCCACCACTCTTTCAATAAAATCACGCATGGCAGGGAAGCCATTCCTTGTGCCATCTGAACCATCAAGGAGGAACACAACATCCTTTTTGGCAGTGTGAACTAAGAGAAAAGAGTTTACAAAAGTTAAAGATCTTTGTAAAAGAAGCCTCATCTGCTAATGAGCAATCGTGGGACTGCATCTACAAAGGCATCTCGTCCTTTTTAGATTGCAAGTAAGCAGATGGAAACCCCACCATCAGTTGTCATAAAAGGCTCACAGAGAAGTAAGTTTGCATAAGACCTTGTTTTCTTTCTTGTCACAATTAAAACAAAACATGCAGCTATTTGGTCCATCAAGACACTACGCTTCACAACATACCAGGTACATGGGAAGATTCTGCTGTGGCGTCAGTAACCACAGCGTCTACGAAGGTCAGAAGCTGCTGTTGAACACTCTGAAGGTCAGTTAGCTCAGGCACAGATACAGCGTAACTGGGTTCGCTGGACACTTTCTGCAGTTCTCTAATGTCAGAGCCTCTACTTCCAATTGCAAAGATCAAAACACCCATCTGTTTGAGAGCAGTGGCTGGTTCGTCCACACTGTCAAAGGATCTTCCACCACTTAGCAATATTAGCACCTGTTGAGCTCCTTCCAGGTGTCTGCTTCCGGCAGAGGCAGTGAAGACATTATCCTTCAAGTACTGGAGAGCTGCTCCAGTATTGAGAGGTCTTCCTCCTTTGTGCCTCATACCTCTGACAGCTTCAAGCATCTCGCTTTTGGTTGTGTACGTGTTAAAATAGAACTGGACAGATGGATCTCTGCTGTACTGAACCACTGAGACACGGTCTTTGTTTTCATCCACATTGAGTGTCTCTACTACTCTCTGCACAAAGTCTCTCAAAGCTGTGAAGCCAGTTCTAGTGCCATCAGATCCATCAAGCAAGAAGACCAAATCCTTTCCAGCTGGTTGTCTCACCACTAGGGAACATAAGAATTAAAACATTCTTAGCTATGCATGATAAAACGTACCTACATGAGAGTCGAATAATAAAAGCCAACTGTTTGCTTAGAAAGTTTGTCTCTTTCTACCAGAACTGTTACTTTTTTAGAATTTCACATGCATAGGCAGAGTTAAACAAGTCTAAAAAATTATAGTTTACTATGTGTTTTGGCAAGATTATAGAAGATGTATTGAATCACTGTCTTACCAGTCACTACTGTGGTCAAAGGTGTAGTAGGCCTCAGTTGAACCGTGCTCATTACTGAAGAGAGCTGTTCTTGGACACTGGGCAAGTCAGTGAACTCGGATACTGCGAGAGCGTATCTAGGCTCATAAGATAACCTCTGCAGCTCTCTACTGTCAGATGTCCTGGTTCCAATGCCAATCACAAAGACACCCTGCTGTTTGAGAGCATTGGCCGGGGCATCTACGTTGTCAAAAGACCTTCCCCCTGTTATCAGGACCAGCGTCTGTGGAACACCCTGATGGTGCCTACTCCCTGAGGAGTTTGTCAACACATTGTCCCTGACATATTGGAGGGCTGCCCCCGTGTTCAGGGGTCTTCCTCCTCTGTGCTGTAGTCTTCTCACTGCATCCACAATGTCCTCCCTTGTTCTATGTGCATTCAGATTAAAATGGACCTCAGCGTCTCTGCTGAACTGAACAACGGCCACACGATCTCTGTTGTGGTCCACATCGAGTTTCTCCACCACTCTTTCAATAAAATCACGCATGGCAGGGAAGCCATTCCTTGTGCCATCTGAACCATCAAGGAGGAACACAACATCCTTTTTGGCAGTGTGAACTAAGAGAAAAGAGTTTACAAAAGTTAAAGATCTTTGTAAAAGAAGCCTCATCTGCTAATGAGCAATCGTGGGACTGCATCTACAAAGGCATCTCGTCCTTTTTAGATTGCAAGTAAGCAGATGGAAACCCCACCATCAGTTGTCATAAAAGGCTCACAGAGAAGTAAGTTTGCATAAGACCTTGTTTTCTTTCTTGTCACAATTAAAACAAAACATGCAGCTATTTGGTCCATCAAGACACTACGCTTCACAACATACCAGGTACATGGGAAGATTCTGCTGTGGCGTCAGTAACCACAGCGTCTACGAAGGTCAGAAGCTGCTGTTGAACACTCTGAAGGTCAGTTAGCTCGGGCACAGATACAGCGTAACTGGGTTCGCTGGACACTTTCTGCAGTTCTCTAATGTCAGAGCCTCTACTTCCAATTGCAAAGATCAAAACACCCATCTGTTTGAGAGCAGTGGCTGGTTCGTCCACACTGTCAAAGGATCTTCCACCACTTAGCAATATTAGCACCTGTTGAGCTCCTTCCAGGTGTCTGCTTCCGGCAGAGGCAGTGAAGACATTATCCTTCAAGTACTGGAGAGCTGCTCCAGTATTGAGAGGTCTTCCTCCTTTGTGCCTCATACCTCTGACAGCTTCAAGCATCTCGCTTTTGGTTGTGTACTTGTTAAAATAGAACTGGACAGATGGATCTCTGCTGTACTGAACCACTGAGACACGGTCTTTGTTTTCATCCACATAGAGTGTCTCTACTACTCTCTGCACAAAGTCTCTCAAAGCTGTGAAGCCAGTTCTAGTGCCATCAGATCCATCAAGCAAGAAGACCAAATCCTTTCCAGCTGGTTGTCTCACCACTAGGGAACATAAGAATTAAAACATTCTTAGCTATGCATGATAAAACGTACCTACATGAGAGTCGAATAATAAAAGCCAACTGTTTGCTTAGAAATTTTGTCTCTTTCTACCAGAACTGTTACTTTTTTAGAATTTCACATGCATAGGCAGAGTTAAACAAGTCTAAAAAAATTATAGTTTACTATGTGTTTTGGCAAGATTATAGAAGATGTATTTAATCACTGTCTTACCAGTCACTACTGTGGTCAAAGGTGTAGTAGGCCTCAGTTGAACCGTGCTCATTACTGAAGAGAGCTGTTCTTGGACACTGGGCAAGTCAGTGAACTCGGATACTGCGAGAGCGTATCTAGGCTCATAAGATAACCTCTGCAGCTCTCTACTGTCAGATGTCCTGGTTCCAATGCCAATCACAAAGACACCCTGCTGTTTGAGAGCATTGGCCGGGGCATCTACGTTGTCAAAAGACCTTCCCCCTGTTATCAGGACCAGCGTCTGTGGAACACCCTGATGGTGCCTACTCCCTGAGGAGTTTGTCAACACATTGTCCCTGACATATTGGAGGGCTGCCCCCGTGTTCAGGGGCCTTCCTCCTCTGTGCTGTAGTCTTCTCACTGCATCCACAATGTCCTCCCTTGTTCTATGTGCATTCAGATTAAAATGGACCTCAGCGTCTCTGCTGAACTGAACAACGGCCACACGATCTCTATTGTGGTCCACATCGAGTTTCTCCACCACTCTTTCAATAAAATCACGCATGGCAGGGAAGCCATTCCTTGTGCCATCTGAACCATCAAGGAGGAACACAACATCCTTTTTGGCAGTGTGAACTAAGAGAAAAGAGTTTACAAAAGTTAAAGATCTTTGTAAAAGAAGCCTCATCTGCTAATGAGCAATCGTGGGACTGCATCTACAAAGGCATCTCGTCCTTTTTAGATTGCAAGTAAGCAGATGGAAACCCCACCATCAGTTGTCATAAAAGGCTCACAGAGAAGTAAGTTTGCATAAGACCTTGTTTTCTTTCTTGTCACAATTAAAACAAAACATGCAGCTATTTGGTCCATCAAGACACTACGCTTCACAACATACCAGGTACATGGGAAGATTCTGCTGTGGCGTCAGTAACCACAGCGTCTACGAAGGTCAGAAGCTGCTGTTGAACACTCTGAAGGTCAGTTAGCTCGGGCACAGATACAGCGTAACTGGGTTCGCTGGACACTTTCTGCAGTTCTCTAATGTCAGAGCCTCTACTTCCAATTGCAAAGATCAAAACACCCATCTGTTTGAGAGCAGTGGCTGGTTCGTCCACACTGTCAAAGGATCTTCCACCACTTAGCAATATTAGCACCTGTTGAGCTCCTTCCAGGTGTCTGCTTCCGGCAGAGGCAGTGAAGACATTATCCTTCAAGTACTGGAGAGCTGCTCCAGTATTGAGAGGTCTTCCTCCTTTGTGCCTCATACCTCTGACAGCTTCAAGCATCTCGCTTTTGGTTGTGTACGTGTTAAAATAGAACTGGACAGATGGATCTCTGCTGTACTGAACCACTGAGACACGGTCTTTGTTTTCATCCACATAGAGTGTCTCTACTACTCTCTGCACAAAGTCTCTCAAAGCTGTGAAGCCAGTTCTAGTGCCATCAGATCCATCAAGCAAGAAGACCAAATCCTTTCCAGCTGGTTGTCTCACCACTAGGGAACATAAGAATTAAAACATTCTTAGCTATGCATGATAAAACGTACCTACATGAGAGTCGAATAATAAAAGCCAACTGTTTGCTTAGAAAGTTTGTCTCTTTCTACCAGAACTGTTACTTTTTTAGAATTTCACATGCATAGGCAGAGTTAAACAAGTCTAAAAAAATTGTAGTTTACTATGTGTTTTGGCAAGATTATAGAAGATGTATTGAATCACTGTCTTACCAGTCACTACTGTGGTCAAAGGTGTAGTAGGCCTCAGTTGAACCGTGCTCATTACTGAAGAGAGCTGTTCTTGGACACTGGGCAAGTCAGTGAACTCGGATACTGCGAGAGCGTATCTAGGCTCATAAGATAACCTCTGCAGCTCTCTACTGTCAGATGTCCTGGTTCCAATGCCAATCACAAAGACACCCTGCTGTTTGAGAGCATTGGCCGGGGCATCTACGTTGTCAAAAGACCTTCCCCCTGTTATCAGGACCAGCGTCTGTGGAACACCCTGATGGTGCCTACTCCCTGAGGAGTTTGTCAACACATTGTCCCTGACATATTGGAGGGCTGCCCCCGTGTTCAGGGGTCTTCCTCCTCTGTGCTGTAGTCTTCTCACTGCATCCACAATGTCCTCCCTTGTTCTATGTGCATTCAGATTAAAATGGACCTCAGCGTCTCTGCTGAACTGAACAACGGCCACACGATCTCTGTTGTGGTCCACATCGAGTTTCTCCACCACTCTTTCAATAAAATCACGCATGGCAGGGAAGCCATTCCTTGTGCCATCTGAACCATCAAGGAGGAACACAACATCCTTTTTGGCAGTGTGAACTAAGAGAAAAGAGTTTACAAAAGTTAAAGATCTTTGTAAAAGAAGCCTCATCTGCTAATGAGCAATCGTGGGACTGCATCTACAAAGGCATCTCGTCCTTTTTAGATTGCAAGTAAGCAGATGGAAACCCCACCATCAGTTGTCATAAAAGGCTCACAGAGAAGTAAGTTTGCATAAGACCTTGTTTTCTTTCTTGTCACAATTAAAACCAAACATGCAGCTATTTGGTCCATCAAGACACTACGCTTCACAACATACCAGGTACATGGGAAGATTCTGCTGTGGCGTCAGTAACCACAGCGTCTACGAAGGTCAGAAGCTGCTGTTGAACACTCTGAAGGTCAGTTAGCTCGGGCACAGATACAGCGTAACTGGGTTCGCTGGACACTTTCTGCAGTTCTCTAATGTCAGAGCCTCTACTTCCAATTGCAAAGATCAAAACACCCATCTGTTTGAGAGCAGTGGCTGGTTCGTCCACACTGTCAAAGGATCTTCCACCACTTAGCAATATTAGCACCTGTTGAGCTCCTTCCAGGTGTCTGCTTCCGGCAGAGGCAGTGAAGACATTATCCTTCAAGTACTGGAGAGCTGCTCCAGTATTGAGAGGTCTTCCTCCTTTGTGCCTCATACCTCTGACAGCTTCAAGCATCTCGCTTTTGGTTGTGTACTTGTTAAAATAGAACTGGACAGATGGATCTCTGCTGTACTGAACCACTGAGACACGGTCTTTGTTTTCATCCACATAGAGTGTCTCTACTACTCTCTGCACAAAGTCTCTCAAAGCTGTGAAGCCAGTTCTAGTGCCATCAGATCCATCAAGCAAGAAGACCAAATCCTTTCCAGCTGGTTGTCTCACCACTAGGGAACATAAGAATTAAAACATTCTTAGCTATGCATGATAAAACGTACCTACATGAGAGTCGAATAATAAAAGCCAACTGTTTGCTTAGAAAGTTTGTCTCTTTCTACCAGAACTGTTACTTTTTTAGAATTTCACATGCATAGGCAGAGTTAAACAAGTCTAAAAAAATTATAGTTTACTATGTGTTTTGGCAAGATTATAGAAGATGTATTGAATCACTGTCTTACCAGTCACTACTGTGGTCAAAGGTGTAGTAGGCCTCAGTTGAACTGTGCTCATTACTGAAGAGAGCTGTTCTTGGACACTGGGCAAGTCAGTGAACTCGGATACTGCGAGAGCGTATCTAGGCTCATAAGATAACCTCTGCAGCTCTCTACTGTCAGATGTCCTGGTTCCAATGCCAATCACAAAGACACCCTGCTGTTTGAGAGCATTGGCCGGGGCATCTACGTTGTCAAAAGACCTTCCCCCTGTTATCAGGACCAGCGTCTGTGGAACACCCTGATGGTGCCTACTCCCTGAGGAGTTTGTCAACACATTGTCCCTGACATATTGGAGGGCTGCCCCCGTGTTCAGGGGTCTTCCTCCTCTGTGCTGTAGTCTTCTCACTGCATCCACAATGTCCTCCCTTGTTCTATGTGCATTCAGATTAAAATGGACCTCAGCGTCTCTGCTGAACTGAACAACGGCCACACGATCTCTGTTGTGGTCCACATCGAGTTTCTCCACCACTCTTTCAATAAAATCACGCATGGCAGGGAAGCCATTCCTTGTGCCATCTGAACCATCAAGGAGGAACACAACATCCTTTTTGGCAGTGTGAACTAAGAGAAAAGAGTTTACAAAAGTTAAAGATCTTTGTAAAAGAAGCCTCATCTGCTAATGAGCAATTGTGGGACTGCATCTACAAAGGCATCTCGTCCTTTTCAGATTGCAAGTAAGCAGATGGAAACCCCACCATCAGTTGTCATAAAAGGCTCACAGAGAAGTAAGTTTGCATAAGACCTTGTTTTCTTTCTTGTCACAATTAAAACAAAACATGCAGCTATTTGGTCCATCAAGACACTACGCTTCACAACATACCAGGTACATGGGAAGATTCTGCTGTGGCGTCAGTAACCACAGCGTCTACGAAGGTCAGAAGCTGCTGTTGAACACTCTGAAGGTCAGTTAGCTCGGGCACAGATACAGCGTAACTGGGTTCGCTGGACACTTTCTGCAGTTCTCTAATGTCAGAGCCTCTACTTCCAATTGCAAAGATCAAAACACCCATCTGTTTGAGAGCAGTGGCTGGTTCGTCCACACTGTCAAAGGATCTTCCACCACTTAGCAATATTAGCACCTGTTGAGCTCCTTCCAGGTGTCTGCTTCCGGCAGAGGCAGTGAAGACATTATCCTTCAAGTACTGGAGAGCTGCTCCAGTATTGAGAGGTCTTCCTCCTTTGTGCCTCATACCTCTGACAGCTTCAAGCATCTCGCTTTTGGTTGTGTACGTGTTAAAATAGAACTGGACAGATGGATCTCTGCTGTACTGAACCACTGAGACACGGTCTTTGTTTTCATCCACATTGAGTGTCTCTACTACTCTCTGCACAAAGTCTCTCAAAGCTGTGAAGCCAGTTCTAGTGCCATCAGATCCATCAAGCAAGAAGACCAAATCCTTTCCAGCTGGTTGTCTCACCACTAGGGAACATAAGAATTAAAACATTCTTAGCTATGCATGATAAAACGTACCTACATGAGAGTCGAATAATAAAAGCCAACTGCTTGCTTAGAAAGTTTGTCTCTTTCTACCAGAACTGTTACTTTTTTAGAATTTCACATGCATAGGCAGAGTTAAACAAGTCTAAAAAATTATAGTTTACTATGTGTTTTGGCAAGATTATAGAAGATGTATTGAATCACTGTCTTACCAGTCACTACTGTGGTCAAAGGTGTAGTAGGCCTCAGTTGAACCGTGCTCATTACTGAAGAGAGCTGTTCTTGGACACTGGGCAAGTCAGTGAACTCGGACACTGCGAGAGCGTATCTAGGCTCATAAGATAACCTCTGCAGCTCTCTACTGTCAGATGTCCTGGTTCCAATGCCAATCACAAAGACACCCTGCTGTTTGAGAGCATAGGCCGGGGCATCTACGTTGTCAAAAGACCTTCCCCCTGTTATCAGGACCAGCGTCTGTGGAACACCCTGATGGTGCCTACTCCCTGAGGAGTTTGTCAACACATTGTCCCTGAGATATTGGAGGGCTGCCCCCGTGTTCAGGGGTCTTCCTCCTCTGTGCTGTAGTCTTCTCACTGCATCCACAATGTCCTCCCTTGTTCTATGTGCATTCAGATTAAAATGGACCTCAGCGTCTCTGCTGAACTGAACAACGGCCACACGATCTCTGTTGTGGTCCACATCGAGTTTCTCCACCACTCTTTCAATAAAATCACGCATGGCAGGGAAGCCATTCCTTGTGCCATCTGAACCATCAAGGAGGAACACAACATCCTTTTTGGCAGTGTGAACTAAGAGAAAAGAGTTTACAAAAGTTAAAGATCTTTGTAAAAGAAGCTTCATCTGCTAATGAGCAATCGTGGGACTGCATCTACAAAGGCATCTCGTCCTTTTTAGATTGCAAGTAAGCAGATGGAAACCCCACCATCAGTTGTCATAAAAGGCTCACAGAGAAGTAAGTTTGCATAAGACCTTGTTTTCTTTCTTGTCACAATTAAAACAAAACATGCAGCTATTTGGTCCATCAAGACACTACGCTTCACAACATACCAGGTACATGGGAAGATTCTACTGTGGCGTCAGTAACCACAGCGTCTACGAAGGTCAGAAGCTGCTGTTGAACACTCTGAAGGTCAGTTAGCTCGGGCACAGATACAGCGTAACTGGGTTCGCTGGACACTTTCTGCAGTTCTCTAATGTCAGAGCCTCTACTTCCAATTGCAAAGATCAAAACACCCATCTGTTTGAGAGCAGTGGCTGGTTCGTCCACACTGTCAAAGGATCTTCCACCACTTAGCAATATTAGCACCTGTTGAGCTCCTTCCAGGTGTCTGCTTACGGCAGAGGCAGTGAAGACATTATCCTTCAAGTACTGGAGAGCTGCTCCAGTATTGAGAGGTCTTCCTCCTTTGTGCCTCATACCTCTGACAGCTTCAAGCATCTCGCTTTTGGTTGTGTACGTGTTAAAATAGAACTGGACAGATGGATCTCTGCTGTACTGAACCACTGAGACACGGTCTTTGTTTTCATCCACATTGAGTGTCTCTACTACTCTCTGCACAAAGTCTCTCAAAGCTGTGAAGCCAGTTCTAGTGCCATCAGATCCATCAAGCAAGAAGACCAAATCCTTTCCAGCTGGTTGTCTCACCACTAGGGAACATAATAATTAAAACATTCTTAGCTATGCATGATAAAACGTACCTACATGAGAGTCGAATAATAAAAGCCAACTGTTTGCTTAGAAAGTTTGTCTCTTTCTACCAGAACTGTTACTTTTTTAGAATTTCACATGCATAGGCAGAGTTAAACAAGTCTAAAAAAAATTTTAGTTTACAATGTGTTTTGGCAAGATCATAGAAGATGCATTGAGTCACTGTCTTACCAGTCACTACTGTGGTCAGAGGTGTAGTAGGCCTCAGTTGAACCGTGCTCATTACTGAAGAGAGCTGTTCTTGGACACTGGGCAAGTCAGTGAACTCGGATACTGCGAGAGCGTATCTAGGCTCATAAGATAACCTCTGCAGCTCTCTACTGTCAGATGTCCTGGTTCCAATGCCAATCACAAAGACACCCTGCTGTTTGAGAGCATTGGCCGGGGCATCTACGTTGTCAAAAGACCTTCCCCCTGTTATCAGGACCAGCGTCTGTGGAACACCCTGATGGTGCCTACTCCCTGAGGAGTTTGTCAACACATTGTCCCTGACATATTGGAGGGCTGCCCCCGTGTTCAGGGGTCTTCCTCCTCTGTGCTGTAGTCTTCTCACTGCATCCACAATGTCCTCCCTTGTTCTATGTGCATTCAGATTAAAATGGACCTCAGCGTCTCTGCTGAACTGAACAACGGCCACACGATCTCTGTTGTGGTCCACATCGAGTTTCTCCACCACTCTTTCAATAAAATCACGCATGGCAGGGAAGCCATTCCTTGTGCCATCTGAACCATCAAGGAGGAACACAACATCCTTTTTGGCAGTGTGAACTAAGAGAAAAGAGTTTACAAAAGTTAAACATCTTTGTAAAAGAAGCCTCATCTGCTAATGAGCAATCGTAGGACTGCATCTACAAAGGCATCTCGTCCTTTTTAGATTGCAAGTAAGCAGTTGGAAACCTCACCATCAGTTGTCATAAAAGGCTCACAGTGAAGTTTGCATAAGACCTTGTTTTCTTTCTTGTCACAATTAAAACAAAACATGCAGCTATTTGGTCCATCAAGACACTACGCTTCACAACATACCAGGTACATGGGAAGATTCTGCTGTGGCGTCAGTAACCACAGCGTCTACGGAGGTCAGAAGCTGCTGTTGAACACTCTGAAGGTCATTTAGCTCGGGCACAGATACAGCGTAACTGGGTTCGCTGGACACTTTCTGCAGTTCTCTAATGTCAGAGCCTCTACTTCCAATTGCAAAGATCAAAACACCCATCTGTTTGAGAGCAGCTAGCTAGATCAACTTATAAGCTAGATAATCATTAAATAAACATTTTTTAATTGCTACTTAAAATAATTATGATATAATGAAAGGTTTCAATAATCTGTGCTCAGTGTTTGAAGTTTGAAATGAATGTTATGTTCTTCATATGGCAAGGTTATCACCATTTGCACTCACACAATAACAAGTAAGGTTAAGTAGAACTCGTGACACATAAATTGTCTTTTTCCCTAGTCAGAGCCTTCGTATAAAATAAGGCGTGTTTCTGAGGTTTTCTTGGTAACCATTCCTTAACTTCTCAACCTTTGGTTGGCTACACAAATCATAACATGAGAACATCAAAACTGGATCACAATCGGGTGATTTCAGTTCTAAAGACATTTTCAGACCGGCCAATTGAAACAACACCTCTTTAACCCATCAAAGATTTTGACACGTCGTCAAAACCTTGTTGCACCTTCAAAGCTGATAAGCAAATAGTTTCCTGCAGAACAAGCTGATATTGCTCAGACTGCCAGACACGCGGTTCCATCCATCTGTTATGACCTGGAGACAACTCTAAGACCGGTTTAGTAGTGCTGCAATTTTCTTCTACGGTCCTCGGTGCCTGGAAGTCCGAGGACTTCAACATTCCAGATCTGCCAAGCAGGTCTCAGAGAACGGGTGATGTAGACATTACAGATTGCGCCTGATGTGTTTTGATAACAACCAACTTCATAGCTTAATGCAAACCAAATTATTTTGCATCCAGAACTCAGCTCTCCTAGAAACAGAAATTCTGACTAACATTGCATTCACACATAGGTTTCATACATCACATCTAGTTCCATCCATCACAGTAAATGCTTAGTTAACTTGTCCTTTTTTAATTGTTGGTTAAATAAATTCTAGAGGTAATATACACTATTATATAGTATATATATGTAGGGTTTGGTAAATTGAGTGCTTTAAGAAATCAATGTACACTCAACAAAAATATAAATGCAACACATTTGTTTCTGCTCCGATTTTTCATGAGATGGACTTAAAGCTCTAAAATTCATTCCAGATACACAATATTACCATTTCTCTCAACCATTATTCACAAATCAGTCTAAATGTGTGATAGTGAGTATATGTGCTTTGCTGAGATAATCCATCCCACCTCACAGGTGTGCCACATCAAGAAGCTGATCTGATATCATGAGTAGTGCACAGGTGTACCTTATACTGCCCACAACAAAATGCCACCCTGGAATGTGCAGTTTTTTGCTTTATATGGGGTCTGGGGACTCAGAACCAGTCAGTATCTGGTGTGACCACCATTTACCTCATGCAGTGCAACACATCTTCTTCGCATAGAGTTTATCAGATTGTCAATTGTGGCCTGTGGAATGTTGGTCCACTCCTCTTCAATGGCTGCGCGAAGTTGTTGGATATTAGTGGAAACTGGTACACGCTGTCGTATACGCCGGTCAAGCACATCCCAATCATGCTGAACAGGTGACATGTCCGGTGAGTATGCTGGCCATGCATGAACTGGGACATTTTCAGCTTCCAAGAATTGTGTACAGATCCTTGCAACATGGGGCCGTGCATTATCTTACTGAAACATGAGGTGATGTTCATGGATGTACGGCACAACAATGGGCCTCAGGATCTCATCACGGTATCTCTGTGCATTCAAAATGCCATCAATAAAATGCACCTGTGTTCTTCATCCTTAACACATGCCTGCCCATACCATAACCCCACCATGGGCCACTCGATTCACAACAATGGCATCAGCAAAGCGCTCACCCACACGACGCCACACACGCTGTCTGCCATCTGTCCTGAACAATGTAAACCGAGATTCATCCGTGATGAGAACACCTCTCCAACGTGCCAGACGCCACCGAATGTGAGCATTTGCCCACTCAAATCTGTTACGGCAACAAGCTGGAGTCAGGTCAAGACCCCGATGAGGACGACAAGCATGCAGTTGAGCTTCCCTGAGACGGTTTCTGACAGTTTGTGCAGAAATAGTTTGGTTATGCAAACCAGTTGTTTCAGGAGCTGTCTGAGTGGCTGGTCTCAGACGATCTTGGAGGCGAACCTGCTGGATGTGGAGGTCCTGGGCTGGTGTGGTTACACGTCGTCTGCGGTTGTGAGGCCAGTTGGATGCACTGCCATATTCTCTGAAACGCCTTTGGAGACGGCTTATGGTGGAGAAATGAACATTCAATGCATGAGCAACAGATCTGGTTCACATCCCTGCTGTCAGCATGCCAATTGCACGCTCCCTCAATGCTTGTGGCATCTGTGGCATTTTGCTGTGAGACAAAACTGCACATTCCAGGGTGGCCTTTTATTGTGGGCAGTATGAGGTACACCTGTGCACTAACCATGATGTCGGATCAGCATCTTGATCTGGCACACCTATGAGGTGGGATGGATTATCTCAGCAAAGCAGAAGGGCTCACTATCACACATTTAGACTGATTTGTGAACAATGTTTGAGAGAAATAGTAATATGGTGTATCTGGAAAGAATTTTAGATCTTTAAGTCCATCTCATGAAAAATCGGAGCAGAAACAAAGGTGTTGCATTTATATTTTTGTTGAGTGTACATTGATTTCTTAAAGCACTCAATTTACCAAACCCTACATATTGGCGTGCCAGCTAGACTTTATTAGAATTGTCCACTTCGTGTTGGTTCTGAGCCATTAATTAATTCTTCAAAAAAACACTATTATTTTTTGTCTGGGTGGAAAATGAGGGCAATCTCGTTATTCACCACCAGGGGCGCTACTCTCCCTTGCCACTCAAAAGTCTATGAGTCTATAGCAAAGCAACAGCTAAACTGCAAGAGATGAACTGTTTGTTGATTTAAAGGTAAAAACATTTATGTGTGAGTTTGTCACGTCTGAGTGATTCAGTCACGTTTATATGTATATGTAGGGTTTGGTAAATTGAGTGCTTTAAGAGCTCAATATATATTACCTCTACTTATGACCAATAAGCTGTGATACTCTATATAAATATAGACTATCAACCCTGCGTGGTCTCTGCATGTTTAATCAGAAGATTCTACGATTCTTTAATTATTAGGGGATTGTACACACTTCATTTTGATTCAGAAAACAGTCAGGTTTATAAAAGTAAGAATTTATTTTACCAACAATGAAAACATGACAAGTTAACTAAGCGTTTACTGTGATGGATGGAACTAGATGTGATGTATGAAACCTATGTGTGAATGCAGTGTTAGTCAGAATTTCTGTATCTAGGAGAGCTGAGTTCTGGATGCAAAAGAATTTGGTTTGTGTTAAGCTGTGGAGTCGGTTGTTATCAAAACACATCAGATGCAACCTGTCATGTCTACTTCACCCGTTCTCGGAGACCCTCTTGGTAGATCCGGAATGTCGAAGTCCTCGGACTTCCAGGCACCGAGGACTGTAGAAGAAAACTGCGGCACTGTTAAACCGGTCTTAGAGTTATCTCCAGGTCATAACAGACGGATGGAACCACGCGTCTGCGGACTCTTAAAGAGTCTGAGCAATATCAGCTTGTTCCGCAGGAAACTTTGCTTATTAGCTTTGAAGGTGCAAAAAGGTTTTGACGACATACCAAAATCTTTGATGGGTTAAAGAAGTGTTGTTTCAGCGGCCGGTCTGAAACGTTCTCAAGAACTGAAATCACCCGATTGTGATCCAGTTTTGTTTTTCTCGTGTTTTGATTTGTGTAGCCAACCAAAGGTTGACAAGTTGAGAAATGTTACCACGACAACCTCAGAAACATGCCTTCTTTGATATGGAGGTTCTGACTAGGGTAAAAGTCTATTTATGTGTCATGAGTTCAACTTAACCTTACTTGTTCTTGTGTGAGTGCAAATGGTGATGACCTTGCCATATAAACAACATAACATTCATTTCAAACTTCAATCATTGAGCACAGATTAATGAAACCTTTCATTATATCATAATTAATATTATAAGTAGCAATAAACAAATGTTTATTTAATGATTATCTAGCTTATAAGTTGTAGAAGAAGTTCATGTTGAATTAGGAAATAATTTTTATTTAGCAACTGATCTGACTGATTCTAATCAGCTTTCTCTTACGCTCTGGATAACACATATTTAGTTCTTTAATTTTAATGAAAAGTAATGATGGGTGTTTCGACCACGCCAGTCACGTACTTTGAGATTTATCAGCTTGTAAAAATTTGTAATTCCTATGACTACAAATCAGACGTTGGCACGTCGCAAATATGACATCACCACAGAATCTCCTCTGCCCCAGCGTAGCTGCTACTCACCACATGGCCAAATTCATAGAGTTTCTTTGCTCCCGAAGGAAGACTTCAAAGTTTGCTAATCTTACAGCCATTTTACATCTACTTTTTCTCTGTGTCTGGTTCAATGACATCAATTTGGTGATTTGTAGTCCTGGATGTATTTTAACACAAAACCTAAAATAATCTTTGCTCCTGTTCTAAAATAAGCACTTTCTTGTTATCAGAATGTGTCTTTAAAATTCACTGATATCATATGTGAAATCCATCGCACATAACAAACGGGATTAGAAAATTGTGTTTTTAGCCCCGTTGACTTGTATTCATTTGGTTTTTTTCTTCCGGTGGGCATGACTTTGACTCCCTATGGAAACGCGCCTATTGTCCAGCTAATCATGTGTGATATCATAGACAGGAGGAGAACCTGGAGGAAGCAGATCTGGCACTCAAGTACATCTGGTTCTTGCGGTGGTACTTTGTATAAAAAGCTCAAGAACAGCAGTTCTAAAGTGTAAGTTTCCACAACTTCCATTTTTGACATGTTATTCATGTAAAATTAATTTTAATAAAATAAAATTAATATTTAAGCAATTTTACTGTCAATTTGAAAAGGTCTAATTACTGGTTACTCATTTATATATTATTTTTCTTACCTTCTTCACTTATCTGTCTTTTTATTTCATTGAAACGTTTCTTTAAACTTTGCTGAATTTGTGAAAGGTTCTTAAAGTCAGCGACTGAGTAAGTATAATCTGAGGTAGAAGAAATGGCTTGCATTTCTGCTGAATTGGTCAACCTTGATCCAATAGCAAATATCATGACCCCTGCATCTTTGAGAGCACTTGCTGGGCCTCGAGGAGAATCTCTTGACCTTGCACCAGCCAGTAATATCAATATCTGCTCAGTTTGTCCATGGGGTTTCTCTCTGGCTTTTAAAGCAAAGACGTTATCTTTCACAAACTGCAAAGCTTTTCCAATAAACTGAGGGCTTCCGCCTTTTGGTTTTAGCTTTGCAATGTGTTTAAGAACATCTTCTTCTGATTTGTAGGCATCAAGACCAAAGCTTAGTTCAGCATCTTTGCTGTACTGTACAACAGCAACTTTGTCTTTTTTCAGGTTCAGATCCAAACTCAGAATCAGGTTTGTCAGAAATTCACAAACATCACCGAATCTACTCCTCACATCATCAGATCCATCAATGAGAAAAACAACATTTGTCTTTATGGTGGAACTTGAACCTAGGAAATAGCATAATCATTTAAATTGTATTAGTTACTTTTTTAGCTAAATGTGTGTTACTTCTTTTTTAACAATATCAAAATGCATTCAGTGGCTGGTTAACTGTTTAAAATCTCTCACTCACCCACAGCAGGGACTACAAGGTCTTTCAGAGAGGAAATGGCTGAAAACATCTGTTCTGTCACGAGAGGGAAGTCAGAAGGCTCATTGATTAAAGACCATGCACCTGGAGCTAATTGCTCCATCTCAAACCTATCTGCAGTGTTCAGTCCAACTCCAAACACTGCAATTCCGTTATCTTTTAGCCTTTTCACTGGGCCTAGGACATCATCATTTGACTTCGTCCCACTTGCAAGAATCAGAAACTGAGGTATTCCCTGCAGGGCGCGGCTTCCAGATGAAGCCGTAAAGATAGAGGTCTTCACAAAATCAATGGCTCTGCCAGTGTTTACCGTGGCTCCTCCTTTCAGTTTTACATTAGTCAAATGATTCAAGACTTCATCATTTTGTGAGTATTTGTTCAGAACAAACTCAGCAGTGGGTTTCATGCTGTACTGGATTAAAGCAGCTCGTGCTTTATTTGGCCCAATTTCTATTTTCTTCATCAAGTGTTTGACAAACTCCAAAATGAGTCCTCCATTTTCTTTCATATAATCAGATCCATCAAGTAGGAAAACAATGTCAACAGCATCCTTGAGTTCAGCTTCTACAGCTGTAGAAGCATCTGAAAGGGACAAAAAAGTATTATAAGGAACCAGCTGATTTTTTGTAACAAAAAAAATACACCATAAAGCTGTCAAATCTACAAATAGAACTTTTTCTATGTCTTACCAATAGTTGTGAAATCTGTTGTTTCTTGTGTATCCCTCAATCTAGCCTCCACAGATGAATAAATGCTTGGCAGAAGGGCGTAGCTTGAAACATGAAAATAATATGCGGGGGTGTGTGAGATAGTTTGCATTTCCAAAGTGTCTGAATTCTTTGTTCCAATGCTAAATATCTTGATTCCGTTGTCTTTGAGGGCCTGTGCTGGTGCTCTGACATCATCTCCAGACCTGCCACCACTAAACACATACAGATACTGGGGGGTCATATCTGCCCTTCTGCCTCCAACAGAGGCATCAAAGACGTTTTCTTTGACAAACTCAAGTGCTTTTCCTATGTTAAGAGGCTGTCCCAGCTTATGTCTCATTGTCCTAATGGAGCTGAGCACATCATTCTTGGATGAATAGGAATTCAAGTAGAAATTAACTGTAGCGTCGCGGCTGTACTGAACAACAGCTACTTGGTCTCCGTTGTTGCTCACATTTAAATTTTCAACAATTCGTTCAACAAAGGCTCGTATCTCTCCAAAGCCATTCCTGGAGTCATGTGATCCATCGATTAGAAAAACTACATCACTTTTCTTTGAGGCTGCAGTTAAGACAAAACATATGAAGGAAAAGAAATGCCATGTGATTTAGTTAACAGGAGAGCCAAAACATTGTTTTGCATAAATTTATAAATATATCATTTGTAATAAAACAAAACCTTAGTTTGAAATCATCTTACCAAAATCTACCGTGGGACCAGCGTGCACAACGGGATGGGAAGCCTCATTTAACAACGCCAAGACATGCTGTTTAACTATAGGAAGTTCTTCATAATCAGAAATTAAAAGTGTGTATTTGGGTTCATGAGATATTGTCTGTAGCTCCAGGGTGTCAGCATCGGTTGTTCCAATGGCGACTACAATCACACCCATTTCCTTTAGAAGCCTTACTGGGGCTCTAACTTCATCGTCCGATCGTCCGCCACTCAGTAGTACCAGTATCTGTGAAACTCCCTGCTGGAGCCTACTTCCAGACTCAGGGGTGAATGCATGTTCTCTCACATACTGAAGAGCAGCTCCAATGTTTTTAGGATAGCCTCCTTTGTGAGTCAGACCCCTTAGGGCCTTCAGAAGATCATTTTCAGTTACATATCGCTTCAAGTCAAAGTTCATCTCAGCTGTGTTGCTGTATTGGACCACAGCCACGCGGTCTCTGTTTGAGTCAATGTTAAGCTCTCTCAGGATTGTCTGGACAATGTCTATAATATCAGGGAATCTTTGTTGGGAATCATCAGAGCCATCAAGTAAAAACACAATGTCTCTTCCGCTGGAATCTGAAATCACACAGAAATTTAAATAACTTTGCCTTGAAATCAAAATGCTGACAATAAAATTAACTATAATAAATTCCAAATAACACATAAAGTCAAATCATGAACTATTTTTATGAGTTTGTGAGTTTTGGGAGTGTTTTGAGGTTAACTTTTGGGACATATTCTTAAAAGAATTTATTATAGTTTTTATTTTATTTTATTTTATTTTATTACTTTATTGTAGAAGCTGCTGCAGGAGTTAAGACTGCACATAGTCTTATTCCTACAAAAACATCTTGTTTTTTTCAACCTTTATTTAACCAGGTCAGGTCTGATGGTATTTGTAGTTTACCCTGGAGACGCTAACCCAGGTTATGAAAGTATGAACATCCAGATACAGCAGGGTTAAGGAGAACTGTAGGGTTAGCTTCCTCACTTTGACTCAGAAGAAAACTATTTCAGAGTTTTTACCCAACATTCAGACAGCTTGCTCAGCATTTTAACTTTAACCTTTAAGCGGGGAAATACAAACTCTTCATCTTCAGCTTTTTATCTTTCTGAGATACTCAATACATCTCAATCAAGCATAGTGGGCAGATTGTGATAGCTCTAGATGCTAAAATCTTACCAAATGATGCCATTGTTGTTACAGAGTTCCGACTCCTCTCAATGGTGGAGAATATTTGTTCTTCAATGTCTGACAGGTCACTAGAATCTGCAGCCAAGAAAGCATGACTGGCTTCCTGTGAAATCAACTGCATCTCCAGGATGTCTGCACGTCTTATTCCCACCACACACACCTTCACACCAACTTCTCTCAGGTTTTCCACAGCCTCTCTGACATCATCGCTGGAACGTTCACCAGTGAGAAGAACCAGGATCTGGGGAACACCTTGCTGGAGCCTACTCCCAGAACTAGCTGTGAAGACTTTATCCTTGACGTAATTCAGCGCTGCACCAGTGTTGAGAGGACTGCCCCCTTTGTGGTTTAGATTCTTCACCCTGTCAGCAACATCATGCTGGGTTTGATGTGTGTTCAGAAAAAACTCAACCGAAGCTTCTGCGCTGAACTGAACCACAGAAACTCGGTCTTTGCTCTCATCCACATTGAGTTTCTCCACCATTCTTTCAACAAAGCCAAGCACTGCCTTGAAGTCACTTTTCATTCCATCAGAAGAATCCAGTAAAAACACAACATCTCGTTGCTTAGATGTTTGTTGTTCTCTGAAACCTTTACAGACATGAAAATGCATTCATGATGAAGCTGAGTTATCACAGTTATGGTTAGACGTATAAGAAGCCTTACCTAAGACACTCGTTTTTTCTGTGGGCTGCTGTCGTGGCACCCTTTTCACAAATGACACAAGCTGTTGAAAAATGCTCCCAATATTGTCAAAACTAGGTATGGAGAAGGCATAAGAAGGATTATGTGCAATCATCTGCATCTCAATGATGTCAGCAGCTCTTGTGCCCACGCAGAATGGAACAATCTTTTCGTTTTTTAGAGCTGCAACTGCTCTGGGGACATCATCCAGGGATCTTCCCCCGGTCAAGAGAATCAGTATCTGTGGAACACCCTCCTGATGTCGACTCCCTGAGAACTCAGCAAAAGTATTCATTCTGACGTAGTCCAGAGCTGCTCCAGTGTTACGAGCTCGGCCCCCTCTATGGTGCAGCAGTTGGACGGCATTAATAACATCTTGTTTATCTGTGTAGGTGTTCAGACTAAAATGTGTTTGTTGATGCTGATTATACTGAACCACAGAAACACGGTCTTTGTTTTTACTGACACTGAGTGTTTCTACCACCTGTTGGACAAAGGTTTTCATTTCTGGGAAAGCGCTCCGTGTGTCATCTGATCCGTCCAACAGAAACACGATGTCTCTCTGGGGAGACTCTAATTCAACTAAAAACAGAATAAAAGAAAGAATTAGACATAATGCAAAAGATAAAATGTACCACATTGCAGTCAGTACACCTTACATGAGTGGCAAAGTCAATAGTTGACAAACAACTAAAGCAAAATAAAGTGTTAAATGACTAAAGTCTTTAATGAAGATGATTGTGCTTCTTTCAAAAATGAAAGATTAAAAGAAGTAAAGAAGTCTTCAAAAACACTTTTCTGCCAATGATGCTTTTTATCAATGGCTCAAGGAAGAGCGGAAAGATACATGAAAGTCTCTCCAAAGTGCATGTTGCAAAATGACAAAAGCAAATACAACATTAGCATGATGTTGCATCTTGCAAAGAAGATCATAAGAACCAGGAAATTGATCAACTGATGTTCAGTAAAGATACAGTTTCATTGCGATTAAAATTCAGCAAGATGATGCACAAGAAGCCAAAGCTGCTGGATTTTCAGCTATCAGTTACCAGCAGGAGTAGGAGGTTGAGCTTGTATTTCCGCTTGAATGAAAGCAGCTAACTCAGGCTGAATGGACAAAAATTCCCCAAAGACAAAGTTAAAGTGGAATCTGGACGGAAATGCAATCGTCTGCAGTTCATCTTGTTTCGCCTTTTCCATTCCAATAGCAAAAGAAATGACACCAGCTTGCTTCAGGTTGAATGCAGAGCTAGAAACGTCATCTCAAGATTTTCCTCCAGTCAGCAAAAACAGAATCTGAGGAACCCCCTCCAAGTGTCTGCTGCCAGATGAAGATGTGAAAACATGGTCTTGAACAAACTGTAAAGCAGCTCCAGTGTTACGAAGTCTTCCACCTTTATGCTGAAGACCTCTAACAGCACGAATGACGTCCCTTTTCGATCTGTGAGTGGTTAGAATGAAGTGAACTCTGGAGTCATCACTGTACTGCACAACAGCTAATCGAACCTCATCTTGGCTAACATCCAGCTCCTCTACCATTCTCCTGATAAACGTGTGGAAAGCTGAAGTCCGTTTTGGGTGTCATCAGACCCATCAAGGAGAAACACTACGTCCCTTTTAATGTTCTGAGTTTGAACTGGTCGATGCATGAAAAGAGGGTTCACAAGCTGTTAGACTTTAATGAACTCAAACAAATTTATGAGGATGTGAAAATAAAAATCAGTTAAAAATATTCAACAAGTTTGTCATTGTCCTCTAAATATTTAGTCTTCGATGTGAGAGAGAATCGAGCTTAATTACTACAATATTGGTATAAATGGAAAGACGAGTACAACGACGTTGTCACAATAATACGACCTTAAAGCAGCTTTCCGGAGTTTTCCCCTTTCAGAAATGATGTATGATTTTTCAGAAATCTGTAAAAGTGATTATCTTATGCGCTGTGATAAAATGTAAGCAATACGTCTTTTATTTATTTATTTTTTGCTAACCACTCCCCCTGCCCCGCAGAGCTCTGTGCAATAAGAAACTGAGTGCCAACCAGAACTAGCCAATAGCGTTAGACTACCGCTTACTTGTTTCAAATTTAAGGAATACCTCGGCTGATGCAGAGTTGATGAACTTTTCACGGACAAGAAAGTCTCTAAAATATAGATTTATGAGAACACAGCATGATATGAGAATAATGCTCATAAAATTACGTGTTTTAGCTGTTTGTCGGCTACAGAAGCACATTTATAAACAGAAACACAAAGTCACAATCTTTAAAAAACAGAGCAAAAGCTTTTTTTGTGGTATGCTTGTCAGCCACTAGATGGTGCCATCGAATAAGAGAAACACCCCAGAAGGAAGCTTTAATAGTCTTTAGATTCTAGGAGTTAAAGTTTTCGAAAGTTAAAATTTTCTAAAGCAAACAAATATATGAATGTGGTGTTCTTACCTACTAAATCAGAGATCCCACTCACGGTTCCCTGATTATTTCGGTTCATGTTCAGAGCAGTTAGAAGCTGCGATTGGACCAATGGTAGTTTGGAGACATCAGCCACCTTGTATGTAAAACCAGGTTCGAATGCAACCATTTCCATTTCTCCAACGCTGGCGTTTCCAACTCCGACACCAAATGACACAATTTCATGTTCCTTAAGAGCAAACGCCGGTGCTCTCATGCTGTCCGTAGACGGTTTGCTACTGAGGAGAATTAAAATCTGAGGCACTCCCTCGAGCCTTCTACTGCCAGTGGAGGAAGTAAAGACTCTGTGCCTCACAAACTGGAGCGCTGCACCAATATTGAGTCGCCTCCCACCTTTGTGTGTTAAGTTATCAACAGCATTTATAATGTCATTCTTTGCCTTGTGAGAATTTAGGTAAAAGTTGACTTTAGTGTTGTCAGCAAACTGGACCACAGAAACTCTGTCCAGGCTCTCATCAACAAAAAGGCTCTCAACAATGTTCTTAACAAATTGTTTTATGTCTGAGAATCCATCTCTGGTGTTATCAGAGCCATCCAGCAGGAACACAATATCTCTTTTTACAGCATCATTTTGCACTATGACACAGATATGTTCAGTTATTTTAAACATCAGAAAACAAATGTTTCACAGCACGTTTAGCAGAAGATTCAAGAGGATTTATTCTTGTCTTACCTTCCTGTAGAACCACTGTAAGCTGTTCCTTTGGTAGACTCACATAGTTGTTCAACTTCTGAGGTATGGTGCTGAGTTCGCTGAATTCTTTCACAGTGAAGGCAAAAGAAGGATTGTGTGAAATTTCTTCAATCTGTCTCCGATCTGCATTCTTGACACCAACACCAAATGGTACAACTCCCTCTGTCTTCAGTTCACCAGCTGGTTCTTTGACGTTATCCATGGCTCTGTTTGCAGCCAGAACAATCAAGAACTGAGGGACGCCCTGAGCAGATCTGCTACCATAGCCTTCAGACATGACGACGTCCTTCATAAATTTCAGAGCAGCTCCTGTGTTTAAGCTACGGCCACCAGCTAGCTGCAACTGGTTCACAGCTCTTATCACTTCCTCTTTGGTTTTATGAGTGTTGAGGTAGAAATTTGGAGTTGGCCTCTCACTGTGCTGGATCACTGAAACGCGTACGCCATTTTCTCCGATGTCAAGTGGTTGAATAATTTTCATAATAAAATCCCGAATGTAGGGGAAATCTGCTCGGACGCTGTCTGTGCCGTCAATCAAGAAAGCAACGTCCCTTTCAGCTCCTGTAATGACTGAGAGAAAACAAAATATGTTTTGGGCAAAGTTTAAGTTACCAATAATAAACAGATGAAAGAAGAGAAATATAAAAACTAACCATTTCCCTCGGATTCAGTTATGTCTGTAATACCAACCAAGGTTACTAGATCTGGAAATATGACATCTGC
The DNA here is from genome assembly GCF_043380555.1 of Nothobranchius furzeri. Lineage (NCBI taxonomy): Eukaryota > Metazoa > Chordata > Actinopteri > Cyprinodontiformes > Nothobranchiidae > Nothobranchius > Nothobranchius furzeri. The sequence goes on along the minus strand of NC_091747.1, from coordinate 24,570,405 downwards.
CAAAGCTGGAATTTCGGAGAAGCGTTCTACATGGTGAGCTATACTTGGTACAAAGGCTATTTTCTTCATGTCATTTTGATTTGCTTGTCCAGAACTGATTGTGAATGTCAGAATGCTTTCCAGAGCCAGTCTATCAGCCATAATTGTTATCTCATCTTGGGATGGGCCACCCGTGATAAGAATCAACACATGCTGGACCTCGTCACTCTCACGGAAACCAGCGGATGGTTGGAACATGTTTTTCAAAGCGTAACCCATAGCAGCTCCCATGTTCAACACTGAGCCTCCGGTCAACCTGAGCTGAGAGATTTTGTCCACCACATCAGCCTTGTTACTATACGTGTTCAGATAAAACTCTATTCTTGGCTGTTCAGCAAACTGCACAAGACCAATTTGGTTCTGGTCAGGACCTATCTGAAGCTGGCTGACGACGTTGATCATAAAGTCTCTCACGTAGGGTAAGTTAGAGCTTCCAATGTAGTTTGAGCCATCCAAAAGAAACACGATGTCTCGGAGACTCTTTTTTTTCTGCTTCTCCTCCACTGGGAAAACAGAAAAACACAGAAATCACTCTCTGGGTCTCACGTGAAATCATCTTGAGCTAAGAGGTCTGTTGATGCCTATTGATAACACAATTTGTTGTGCTGGTTAACTTAGTTTCACCGTTCTACAGGAGTTGAAGACAACCAAGAAGACTAGGGTTAGGGTTAGCTGGGTTTCTTACACGTTCTAACTAGTAAAGGTAGCCAATCTGGCTTTCCAACAAAATAATATTTATTACAATGTAAAATGATTACAAACACTAATTCCTGTCACATTGTGTGCCTGTGTTCTCCTTTTTGTCTCACTCCTTGTGTCTTTTTAGAATTCCCCCTGCCCTTGGTTCCTGTCTCTATAACTCCCAGTTATTTCCTTCACCCAGAGTCCCAGTTTCATCTTCAGTTTTCCATGTCTTATATTTAGTTCTGTAACTCTTCAGGTCATTGATTATTTAAATTTAGTTCTTCAGTGTTTTTAGTCCTACAGGTTTAGGTTAGTTTTGGTGCAGTAGTTTTTGTCTTACAGGTTTTATGATTTAGTTTCCTCCTCTACTTTGTTTTGCCTCCCCATTTAGTTAATTAATCTCACCTGTCTTCCATCAGCTCTCAATCCCCACACACCTGCTCCTGATCCCTTGATCACTGCCCCTTGTGAATAAAACCCTGTCTTGTCTCTCAGGCCTAGTCCACACGTAGCCGGGGTTTTTTAAAAACAATATCCGCCCCTCCAAAAACTTGCATCCACACCACCTCGTTTTAAAACTAAACTCTGTTCACACGTACCCGGATAAATACGTTGTTAAGGACATGCCAGACCTGTAGGCGGCAGTACTTCCCCGTTCTTAACCTCGTCCTTCGTCTGTGGTCTTCCGCAAGGAGCAGTAATTCCGCTTGCAAAAACAAACAAGCAGAAAGCGCTTGGACGATTGATGGATCGGGTAGTGACAGCGCGCAGCTCTGAGGGCTTCCATGATGTCGGCTAGTGTAAACACAGGTCGCACATGTGATGTCAGCATTTTTTTGTCGCGGAAAGTGACGTTGCGGACCTTAAAACTCCGGTTTTGTCTGTCCACACGCAGACACCCAAAACGGAGAAAACGCAGATCTTTACTTTGGCCGGAGTTTTTAAAAAGATCCGTTTTCGTGTGAAAAAACTCCGTTTTCGTGTGGATGACAGGCCAAAACGTAGAAAAATATCTACGTTTTGGCAGATCCCCGGCTACGTGTGGACAGGGCCTCAGTGTTTGTTGGTTCATTGTGGGGGTCTGCATGAATGTCACACCTGTTGCCTCCCGTATTCCTGAGTTTCTAGTTCTTGAGTTTCCAGTTTCGAGTTAGCCTCCCAAGAGTTCTTTGAGTTTTGTTCCAACCCCCCATGGACTACCTGACCGCTCAGAAATAGACTTTGGTTTTTTTTTCATTGCACCATCTCTCTGTTTTGTCTGGGTTCCTGAACTTGGGTCCAACCATTCCCTGATCGTGACAAATTCCCACAATTTTTGTTTAAAGTTTGGTGTGAAACTACACAGCCATGAATTACCTGGATCAGTTGGTGGTTCGGTCACCACTGTCCCAGCTAGAGTCGACAGTGCATCAGTGATTTCTTCAGCATTTTGAAACATTTGTCGGAAGTCTTTTGACATGAACACTACTCTGTCACTGAACGCAATCTTTTCCAACTCGGCCTGGTCAGCAGTCCTGGTGCCTGCAGCCAGAGTCAACACACCCATTTCAAGCAGGGCCTGAGCAGGCTCATCCACACTGTCACTGGACTTTTTACTGGTCAACAACATCACCAGCTGCGGTATGCCCTGATTGATGCGACTGCCCTTCTCAGGCTTCAACATGTTGTCTCTCACAAAGTTCAAGGCTGCGCCGATGTTGATGTTTTGTCCCGGTCTCGGTCGGATATTGGCCAGTGCAGAGGTTATAGACTCCCTGGTTCCATAAGTGTTTAGGTCCATCACAAGTCTCTGGGCAGAGGAAAACTGGGCAATACCCACTTGGACGGCATTTGGACCAATTGGTCTGGTGTTGACAAACAGCCTGATGTATTCACGCAGAGTGTTGATGACCCCGGTTCCCATTGTGCTGTCGATCAGGAAAATTATGTCTCGTTTTCCAACCATCACAACTGAAAACAAACAAAAGAGACATTAAACTTTTATCGTAACAAATGCTTTAATTATACGATCAAACCTCTACAAGGATATTTGTTTCTGATTATCTAGACTATTTTCAGACAATTTAGAAATTTGTTAAGGGTAAAAATAAAGTAATTTTGTAATATTTCTGTTTGTTTTGCATTTATGAATAGAAATGTAAAACTTATCATAATAAGTGTATTCCTAAATAGACAAAATGTTTTTATTGACCTGAATTTCTGTTGTAAGCATAGATTTTTTTAGTAGAACAAAAAAAAAAGAATGAATGTTTTAACTACTGATGAATTTAATTTTTAATGATTGCAATATATGCAACACATTAATGCAGTTTATTGTTTATAAACTATAAATTCTGGATGAATGTTTCCTGTATATGAAATGTTATAGATTTATAGATTATAGAATTGTAGCAAGTACAAAAGATGTGGTTATGGTTTTGAGAGGTCTAACTCCAGTATTTCACTCGGCTGCAACTTCTGGCACCAAATCCAGAACGTAGTTTAGAAAAGGACTCAAGACCTCTGAGGGTGTTCTCATGTTCTTCGTGAGCTCTCTGTCCCTTGCTCTTGTAGATTTTTGAACTTGTACAAAGAAGGTACAAGACTAATGTTCTCTTAAATCAGCTACAGAGTCATCTAAGGGATGATATTCTTACTGTGACAAAAGTGCTAACAAAATGAGAATAAATTGCAAAGGAATAAAGACACAGTTTGGTAAAACTGAAACAAGACAGTTCACTGGATTGGATTTTTGAAACGGGTACCCTACCTGAATATGATGTCCCTTAAATTGGGCGGAGTCTGTTAAACCAGATGATTGTCTCCCAACCAGAGCAATACCCATGGCTAGCCACTATTTAATTGGAGGCTAATTTCTGGTTTTGGGTCACTTTACACCTCTATAGTTAAGCATGAGACTGTTTCTTCCATTTAAATCTGTTCAACCTATTCCGAATTACTGTTCAAAGTATTCACTTTTACTGCAGTATGTCTTTCATCTTAGTTATTTTTTTTTTGGGGGGGGGGGGGGGGGGGTTGTTTTCTGTTTTTTTTAGAAATTGTTGAGAAATACATTTTTATTGGTGTCTAGCAGAATTGATTTTTGTAGAAACGTTATGGAAAGCTGGTTCAGTCTCCTGCAGTTTTGAAGCTACCCTGTAACACTTATTGGTTATATTATATAATTTTTAAATGAAGGGGAAACATTTCAATTCTTTCATGTTTTAGCGCTTGAGGCATTTATTTGATTATTTGCACTTCCCCACCTGTAGTACCCCACCATGTTTTTAAGAAGTTACATACCTTCAGTGAACTGATTCTGAGTTATAATGGTGCCCTGGGCGAAGCGGTTAATGTCGCGGACAAGCTGATCACCAACGGTTGCAAGTGCTCTGAAATCAGAGGTTTTCTGGACAAAACTTCTATCTGTGGCAACCTCTTCCAGATCGGCAGTGGCAGCGTCACCAATCGACACTCCTATTGTGAAAACACCAGCCCTGTTAAGGGCCCGATGACCGACACTGGTATCATCACTGGATGGCCCAGCACTGATAATTACCAGAACCTGGGGAACCCCCTCATCTGCTCTGTTCCCAGTTGTGTCAGTCAAAAGGCTCCTGGCCACTTCCTCCAAGGCAGCCCCCAGGTTCGACTCATCACCCCCTGAGTAGGTCAGGCCCTTCACCTCTTCCAGGACTTGGGGTTTGTCGTACAAGCTATTTAGATAGAACTTTATGTCGGGGTCATTGTCGTACTGGACCAAGGCCACCCTAATCTGATCCCTGCCCACAGACAGGCGATCAATGATTCTCACAACCAAATTGCGCACACTGGGGAAGTTGGCTGCTCCAACGTTCTGTGATCCATCAATTAAGAATACTAGATCAGTTGAATCTTGTGCTTTAAGAAAAGAGAGAGAAACAGAACAAAATGGAAATAGTGAAAGCAAATATTCTGGTGAGGCAGTGACAAAGACTTCAGTCAAAGAACTGAAGTTAAGAAATCATTGCAGGAACATTCAGTGTGAACAAATCAACATTACAAAACACATCATACTGCATGTAGGCTGAACCAAGGAGGTCCCATAGAGGGGTGGAAATTCAATAAAAAGTGTGTGTGTGTGTGTGTGTGTGTGTGTGTGTGTGTGTGTGTGTGTGTGTGTGTGTGTGTGTGTGTGTGTGTGTGTGTGTGTGTGTGTGTGTGTGTGAGCAAAATTACTACATAAAATTCAATCAAAAAATTGTCCATGTATGAAATGTTGAAAATAATATATTTACATACTTTAATTTTATATTTTCAACTCAAAATTTATAATTTTAAATAAGAACAAAATATTTTAAATAAAATTGATGCAAATGCACAGAAATCCTAAAGAACACAAAAAAATAATCAAATCTGTGAGAAGCATTTTCTCCATTGAGTTCAGCCTTCCCATGCAGACTCTTGTTACAGACTTCAGGTGAAGTGACCAGTCAAGAACCTGTGGGTCATCCATGGAGCCTGCTTAGTCAAAGTATTCCAGAACATAGTAGATGTAATTTTGTTTTCTTTTGTGTGTGTGGTGGTGGTGGGTGGGTGGGGTGGGGGGGGGGGGGGGCTTTCTTCTGGAATCCTTTGTTTTTTCATTCAGAATTTTGTGTTTTAATTCCCATGAATAAAACCCAAAACAACCTCATCAGAATACTTCTGCAGGTCACGGATGACTCCAGGAAGGTTCCTTACTGTATCACATACAGAATATATTTTAACATGGAGAAATTGTGACTGATAAAGACAAACATACATGTGCAGGACACATAAGCAGTGGTGCATGGTTAGCTTTTGTTAAAAGCTCATTGATTGGTTTTGAGTTATGTCTTCAGGAGTAAAAGTATCCTGGAGCTCAGGTTAAAGGTTTTCAGAAGAAATAGTGCTAAACAGAGTTTGTCTATCATGATGTTGTTTCCTGTAATATAATAGGGTTAATAATAGTAATAATTTTTTGGACTTGACAGCTCAGTCATTCAAGTTGCGGGCATCTCAAAATTAGCCACAAATCCTAAATTTACGTTCACATTCAAGATCTTTTTTTTTTTTTTTTTCTCTTAACCTTTGATGACTTCTTGCAGCACAGGACTTGTTGGATGTTTTATACCTGATGCAGGTTTTTGTCAATGGAATGCCATTTTACTGGTCATCTTAACAGTTTGTTCTAAGATGTCACAGAAACATGGTTCCTACCGTCCTGACCTTTGACCTCCACAGACAAGATGTTAATAACTGTTATAGGTGGCCCTCTGTTCCAAAGGAAGATCTGGCTTTCGTCAGTAGAGCCTCTGCTGACTGAACTCAGGCATGTCAAATCTCTTATCTCGAGCTTTAAAACCCTGGTAATAATTTACTCTGAGTTTTGATCGAAGCTGTTGATTTATCCTAAGAAAACACTCGTGACGTCTTATTTGAGAGTGCCTGAGGTGGAATCCATTGGCACTGGTGTCACTGGTTAAAAATACAAATTCCAGATGCCATTTGGATCCTTTCATGCAGTGAAAATAATTATAAATAAATTGTGATGTTAATTTTGCAGATGAAATGTGAGTAGTTATGGTGATAAAATTATAAAATGTGTTAATAAAGACGTCTATGACCTCATGTGCAGCAGATTCTTCCTGCACATGTAGATTAGTACCATAGTTACCTGTCTCTCCTGACACCGGGGCCTCATTGGCAACAAGAGCCAGCCCCCCCCCCCCCCCCCCCCCCCCCCCGACCAGGTCACTGCGCCACAAAGACCCACTACTAAATCTTGGATTATTTCCCGCAACTTCGGGAGAGAGTCTACATTGGACTCATGAGTCTCATGGGGTTGGCTAGCCATCTCCCTGAGTTCTGAGTCCACCGCGTCCTGAACGCCGTCAGCAAACATCTTCACGCCCACCATCCTCAGCGCCCAAGCTGGTTCTGTCACGTCGTCCTGCCAACGCCCATCTGTCAGCACCACCACCACCTGGGCCACGCCGTCAGCGACACGACTTCCCGAGGCCGCAGTCAAATGTGAATGAATCAGAAATTCCAGCCCCAGGCCGGTGCGAGTGCCCCCACACGGTAAGACATGGCCTTGATGTGTCCCAGGGCATCCTGCGTGGCTGAGTAGCTGTTCAGGTTGAACTCGGTTTGGGGCCGGCTATTGAACTGCACAAAAGCAAATTTAAACATCCCTCCTCCGACCTGGTGCAGCGATTTTATCAAAGCGTACAGAAACTGTCTGACACGTTCAAAGTTCTCCTCCCCCATGCTCCAGGATGAGTCCACTAGAAAGAACATGTCAGCCTCCAGGCCTTGTGCACAGTCTTCAGACGGGAGCGTTGGGAAGACAGGAAGTGAGGACCAGTGAAAAGACACTTGGTTCATGGCATCAAATAGATCTGAGTTACACATTAAACCTAAACCTGAACTCTCTTCTCACCTGAAGCCGACCACTAAACTGTTCAGAATCTTCTGGGTTCCTCAAACTGACCTTCAGACCTGATGCAGTGATTTCCACCAATAAAACTGAATTATTTTAATTAGAAATTGATTTAGCATTAGAGTTACTACCTTTCTTTAGCCATTTGATGGTGTTTAAATCAACAATAACATTTAAAAACTGAAGTTTTTTTCTTTTTGTTTATTTGGAAGTTAAAAGTTAGATTTTAATATTTGCAAATCACTGCAGCTGTTCTCTACATATATTTGGACAAAATCACTGCTTATTTTGGGCAGAGTTGGAATTAAATAGTGAACAACTATCTGAAATCTGCATGGAAAACTGGTGATATGAAGCTTACCGTCCTGAGCATCAAGTTTAGGGAGGATTCCTGTGAACAGGACGCCCAGAAGGGCACAGAGTGGCAGGAAGTGAGGCTTCCTCATCTTCAGGTGAGACAGAGAGGCAACCTGTAAACAGGAAAATACAAAAAAACACAAGATTTATGTGTCATTAGCAACATTTTTTAATGTGATGAAATAAAACTTAAAAAAATACTAACTCTAAAAGAATGCAATGTCCTGATTGAGCTGATTTCTGTCAGACAAATGATAAAATCCCCTTGTTCCTCCAGAGATGGGTGTCCAATTTGCAGCTCGGGGGCCATTTATGGCCCTTTGAGGGACTTGCCGTGGCCCTCACCCACACAACCAGCACAGATGAATTTAAACCTTTTTTATGTCATTTATATTCATAGTAAAAAAAAAAAAAGTAACAGATCCATTTTTACACAGAAATAACTCCATGAATTTGTTCTAAACTAGAGTCAAATGTTTCTGAGCAGATGGAATAAAATAAAATACTTTCATTTATTTATATTTTTGTCACTAGTGTGTGTGTGAGTGGCACATAAACAACAGACAATAGCCACTAAACTAAAAACACTTAACATTTGTTCATTTATTCTGTAACAAAAGTCTTGTTTAAACAAATGTTCAAAACAAATATTTTCATTGTTTTTTCCCTTTTGAATAAATGATAGTCGTTTTTGTTAAATCCTGAAATCAAATATACTGTAATGACCTGGCTGGGGTTGTAAGCCAGGTGCATTCTGGGTATTGTGTTATATGTGTTTCCTATCCCTCTGCTAGTTTCTATGTGTTGATTTGAGTGTTATGTTAATGTAAGCCACAGGGAAGGTGATGTGTGTTCTGTGGAGCGGGTTGAATTAGCATGGTTAACTGACACCGTGACTCTGTGTGGTAGGAGCGTGATAGAAGTTCTGTGTCTGTAGTGTTACAAAGGGTGGAAGAAAAAGCCTAATAAAGGCTTCTTGATGTAGGACTTAAATTTGATGCTCACATCAATTCTGTGATCCGGTCCAGTTTCTTTCACCTGAGACGTCTTGCTAAAATCAAGCATATGCTGTCGAGAGCCCACCTGGAGCGGGTACTGCATGCCTTTGTAATTTCTCGGCTTGACTACTGCAACTCTCTATATGCAGGGTTGTGTCAGTCAACATTGCGTCGCCTACAGGTTGTGCAGAACAGCGCTGCCAGGTTCCTGACTGGGACCAGGAAACGGGACCACATCAGTCCGGTTCTGGCCTCCCTGCACTGGCTTCCGATTTGCTATCGCTCACAATTCAAAATACTCGTCTTTGTTTATCATTTCTTCCAGGGTGGTGCTCCCCCCTATCTGGCCACACTCCTGAACAAACATTCCCCATCACGCGCTCTGCGCTCCTCTGACCAATGCCTGCTCGCTGTCCCTCGGTCTAGGTGTCGTACCCGTGGGGACCGGGCTTTCTCAGTCCTAGCACCGTTACTCTGGAACCAGTTGCCATCCTCAGTTAGGCTGTCCCCTTCTCTGCCAGTCTTTAAGAATCACCTAAAAACACACCTCCTCCGCTTGGCGTTTCCAGAACATGTTTGATTATGGCCCTCTATTATGTTGAATCCATTCCACAGTTTTCATTGGTACACTCAATCCATCCACTCAATCCAAATGTGTTTCACACATTTGTATTTTACCGGAATGTTTCATCTATCTTGTTATTTCCATTTTGTATTTTGTAATTTGTATTTTGTAATTTGAATTTCTTTTATTGTTGATTTATTCAGTATAATTACTTACAACTGTACCATGTTCAGCGCTTTGGGCTTCCTGACAGGGTTGCGAAAGGCGCTTTATAAATAAAGCTTTGATTGATTGATTGATTGATTAAAGGTCTGGTGTGAACCACTACTGCCTCCTGCTGGTTGAGTTGGGGACTGCCGCTGAGACGCTCGGGGTCACTACAATTGGTGTCAGAAGTGGGATAGGAAACACATATTACACAATACCCAGAATGCACCTGGCTTACAACCCCAGCCAGGTCATTACAATACGTTCAGTCTCACAAAATATCACAAGAACTTGTTTCTCGTTTCTGTTCTGCAGAATGAGACTTTTTTCTTGCTTCAGCTTGAATACACACACACACACACACACACACACACACACACACACACACACAGAAGCCGAGTGATTCTTCAGAGGTGATTATTTTATAATAACCTGTCAATAATTAAGAGGATTACAATAAAAGTTAGAAAATCTGACATTAGTGATCATTTTAAATAAAAAAAACATGTTTCCTATTTAACTTCAGAGCCATAAATGTGGCAGCACACAGAGTATTTGTTTTCTAATTATAAAGTATAAATGCTTTACCACCATGAAGTTTTAGATGTTAAAGTTGTCAGTGTTATATTTAAATCTTTAACTCAACTCCAAGATCTAAGTAAATTTAGAAATGTCTCCTGTTTGCAATTTTTACTTATTTGGGGCAATAAAATTGTAAAAAATGTAAAAACAAAATTAATATTTAGGTCTAATCTGACAAAGTCATTTTCAATAACTTCACTCAAACATCCTCGTATTTTTTTGTTTTCGTTATTTTCATTTAAGTTGACTACACTGATGAAACATTGGTGTTAAAATGAGCTTTACCAGGTAGCTGACCTGCTCCAAGTGTCTAAAATCAGAATAAACAGAAATCTGGTTGACCTGTAGTCAGATCCAACAAATCACAACTTTATACAGCTGTAATGCAGCTGTTAAGAGCCTGAACAGTACGCCTTTAGCCAAAAAGAACAATAAAAATAAACAAATCAACAACAAACTCATTCTCCCAAAAGCCGCAACCAATCAGAACATCAATCACAACTTTTCAAGGAAAGATGGACTCTTGGCTGCTGCGACACGTGTTTTCCTCTCAGCCTCTGGAGGGATTTCAGGTCACTCTGAAGCCACTTGTGTGCAGAGTTTGTCAGTTTCAGCCCTTCGTCACCACAGAGGAAATCAGCAGAACGCTGGACTCCTGCTTCCTGACAACAAGGACAGCATGAGGAGTTTCCAGCAGCGATTAAACACAAAAACTGCTTCAGGTCAAGAGGAAAATCATGCAGGCCTTAGGAAGTCATCTTTATCATGATGGTGTCAGGCGTATGGGCAGAGAGCTGTAGAAAAGGCATTCGCCCTAAAACGAGTCCGAGACTCGTTTACAGCTGAAAGTCACACAGACTGGTGTCAAACATAAACACACTGATGTGTTAGTCTGGTGCTCCTGCAGCTGCTGCATCAACACACCATCTATGGTAGAAAACCGAGTCACGACCAGCAGCTCACACGGGCCTCTTGCTTCTTCTGCAGCGATGATAAATAAACTCATGGTCAGTTCTCAAGGTTTGGGTCTTTTACTGAAGGGTCAGACCTTCACAAACTATTAGAGCATCAGGAAGTAAGTCGGTGTGAGGGACACTTGATCCTTTTTGAGACTGAACTCAATTATTTCAGTGAAAGCTTCGGCTGCTTGGAAGGGAGGCAAGAAGTTTGGATCAAAACTTTTGCACAATCGTCGGGTGTTTAGAAGCCAGATCTGATGCCTGAGCCCAGATCATAAAGTTCCTCAGGATGGGGTCCATCTCCACATGATACCACACACACACACACACACACACACACATACACACACACAGGCCGCCCTCAGACATGTGTGGGGCAGATGATGGGAGGATCAGTGATAAATTTTACAGTGAGGGGGGGCAGGCTCTGCAGCTGGAGCATGTTAGAGGGTCTGACACCTGACGTGTGTGTGTGTGTGTGTGTGTGTGTGTGTGTGTGTGTGTGTGTGTGTGTGTGTGTGTGTGTGTGTGTGTGTGTGTGTGTGTGTGAGTGTGTGTGTGTGTGTGTGTGTGTGTGTGTGTGTGTGTGTGTGTGCGCGTGCGCGCGCTCAGACCATAATAGGTGATCCTTCATGTTCACTTATTAAAGCTGACACTGCTGCAGGATGAAAGAGACGATGAGGAAGGTGAACCTTTTCCACGCTCTTTTATCCTGCTGAGTGTTTAAGCTGGAGTTTCCATTAGTTGTGCTGCTTTAATCCATCATCACCCATAAATGGCTGCTGCTGCATGCTTTACATCCCTGATGGCAACTTCCTCTAAAAGCAGGACTTTGTGTGTAATTCCCTCAGACCCTTTTCTGAAAACTCCTCCAACTTTCCAAACATCTGCGCTGCATCAAGGAGGGAAAAAAAGACGGAAAGTTGGAGGCTGTAGTGGCCATAAAACACGCAAATGCTGAAATACGCTGAATATCTAACAGTTGTTTGTTAAGCCTCCTCCTGGTTCCACTCTGCCAAGAACCGAGGCATAAACAAAGTTTCCAGAGGGAGAAGCAGCATGGTCGGAACGGTGGTGATAAATTATTAAAGGAATTACAAACGCACATCTGAGGTGAGCGTGAGCACCAGAGCAATGGATGAAAAACACATTATTATTATTATTATTATTATTATTATTATTTTATCAAATCCAACTAAACCTTTCTAAAACCAACAAATCCGGAGGTGCAGATTAACGACTCAGAACTGGTCAGGGAACCCGCTACCACGTTGATTCTGCTTCTGGTGCATCTGGCCAACGCTTCGGAAAACACTTTCTTCAGACTTTTCCACTTCTGCGCTCTTTTGCAGAGAGGGTGTGGTTCCAGGCTACTGCTGCAGTGGAAGCATCTAAACATCTTTTCTCTCAGTGGTTTTAGCTCAGCAGAGAATTTTCATGCATGCGAGAAGATGCATTCAAGTTTAGATGAGAAGTTTAAAAAAAACAGAGTCCCTGCGCAAGTAAAAAGCTCAAACACAAAAACCTGGGATCACAGCTGAAGATTTAAGCAGAAACGTGTCACCGGTTTTTCATCAACATCTCGTGTTTTATTTCTTTGTATTTGAGCATCTTCAAACATGAAGATCAGCTCACTCACACCCATCTCCAGCCTCTGAACGCAGCTGCTGAGAACTTCCTCCACCTATAGCGGCTCATCTCTTGCCCTGGAAGCACTCTCACTGCTTAAGTATAGGTTTCAGTCGGAGTGCTAAACGCATGCTGTTGGATATTTGCAGGGTACAAACCCAAATCTCAGCTCATGGCTGTAATTATCACCAACATCTTGGGTTCACATGTTGGAGCCTAAACCATTATGGTCATTGCACTATTTCCAGAGCATGCAGTGCAAACTGAGGTCAGCTTTAAGGTCTGAAGACAAACGGAGAGGAAACTCACCCTGAGCTGATGTAGATTAACTCCACTGTTTTGGGACAAAAGATTTAGGAAAACTGTCTGCAAGCTTCGATCATTATCCACTGGGTAAAATCCCCTCGCAGTGTTTTCCAACACCTCCCTAAGGAAGGAGGCTGAGTGAGGAAGTGATAAGGACTCTGATGTGCAGATAAAAGAGGTTCAGGGAGAAGGGAGAAAAGGTTGGGACCGATAGACACGAGCACCCTCGCGGTCTGAAACCAGAGGAGCTGTGGTGCTGAGATCAAGGATGTGATGGGACAACCTCTCAAACTGCTGGAGTCTTGCCACCTTTCTTTTCCCCTCCCACTTTCTCTAAAGAAAAGAGCAAGAAATGTAAAGAGGAGGGTGAGTAGTGTGTGTGTGTGTGTGTGTGGGGTGGGGGGGGTTGGGCAAACCCAGATCTGTGGCCCTGCTTGGTCTGGAGTGGGATGAGGATAATGATGATGTCACAGATTTTCTCTCCACCTTTATCCTTTGGTCTAATTGTTACCTTTCCTCCTGCAGAGGTGTGTGCACTTGTAGCTTGTTTTAGCTGAAAATACCACGATACTAGTGATGCTAGTGAAAACGCTGATATTGGTGATGCTAATGATGATACTAGTGTAACTAGTCAAACTAATGATAAAAGTCATACTAGTGATACTATGATACTGGTGTAACTAGTGGTACTAATGTAACTAGTGATATTGGTGCAACTAGTGATATTGGTGCAACTAATGATACTGGTGCAACCAGTGATACTGCTGTAACTAGTGATATTGGTGCAACTAATGGTTCTGGTGTAACTAGTGATACTGGTGTAACTAGTGGTACTAATGTAACTTGTGATATTGGTGCAACTAATGATTCTGGTGTAACTAGTGATTCTGGTGCAACCAGTGATACTGCTGTAACTAGTGATACTGCTGTAACTAGTGATATTGGTGCAACTAATGGTTCTGGTGTAACTAGTGATACTGGTGTAACTAGTGATATTAGTGTAACTAGTGATATTGGTGCAACTAGTGATATTGGTGCAACTAATGGTTCTGGTGTAACTAGTGATACTGGTGTAACTAGTGATATTAGTGTAACTAGTGATATTGGTGTCAGGATCTGCTCCGACCCCTCTGACTCTTGGTCCCGTCTACCCCTAATTAGTTGCTTGTTGGACTCACCTGTCCCTTGTTATCCTGCCCATGTGTTCCTGATTATCTTTGTGTATGTATACCCACTGTTCTGCACTTGTCCCTTATCGGATCATTGTTGTGTCTCCACCCTGTTACGTTGCTCCTGCTGTATTCTACCTGCCAGTACTCATTAAGCCCGTTTTATGAGCTGAATTTCTGCATCTCCTGGTCCAGCTCCTCCACACCGTACCGTGACAATTGGTGCAACTAGTGATTCTGGTGTAACTAGTTGTAACTAGTGATACTAATGTAACTAATGATATTGGTGCAACTAGTGATATTGGTGCAACTAGTGGTTCTGGTGTAACTAATGATACTAATGTAACTAATGATATTGGTGCAACTAGTGGTTCTGGTGTAACTAGTGGTTCTGGTGTAACTAGTGATACTGGTGTAACTAGTGATACTAATGTAACTAGTGAAATTAGTGAAACTAGGGATTCTGGTGTAACATTTAGTAACATTAGTGATACTAATGTAACTAGTGATACTAATGTAACTAGTGATACAGGATTCCAGAGGCTCACAGCGACTGCGACCTGAAAGGGATGTATCACACACAATTTATTATTTGTTTAAAATTCCAGAGACTTGAGCGTGAGGCCCTTCAGCTCATGTTAGTGAATACTGAATCTGGAGCGCTACGTGGCAGAAACACAGGAAACTAAACCCATCCATCCATCCATCCATCAATTTTCATCCGCTTAGCCGGAGTCGGGTCACGGGGGCAGTAGCCTAAGGCGAGAGGCCCAGACTTCCCTCTCCCCACCCACTTGGGCCAGCTCCTCCGGGGGAACCCCAAGGCGTTCCCTGGCCAGGTGAGAGACATAGTCCCTCCACTGTGTCCTGGGTCTACCATTAGGTCTCCTCCCAGTTGTACGTGCCCAGAAAACCTCACCAGGAAGGCATCCAGGAGGCATCCTGACCAGATGCCCGAGCCACCTCAACTGGCTCCTCTCGATGTGGATGAGCAGCGGATCTACTCTGAGCCCCTCCCGAATGGCCGAGCTTCTCACCCTATCTCTAAGGGAGAGCCCAGCCACTCTTCGGAGAAAACTCATTTCAGCTGCTTGTATCCGCAATCTCGTTCTTTCGGTCACTACCCAAAGTTCATGACCATAGGTGAGGGTAGGAACGTAGATCAGCCGGTAAATCGAGAGCTTCGCCTTCTGTCTCAGCTCTCTCTTCACCACGACAGACCGGTACAACGCCCGCATCACCGCAGATGCAGCACCAATCCACCTATCGATCTAACGCTCCAGTTTTCCCTCACTCGTGAACAAGACCCCGAGATACTTAAACTCCTCCACTTGGGGCAGGACCTCATCCCTGACCCGGAGAAGGTATTCTACCCTTTTCTGAATCAAGACCATGGTCTCAAACTTAGAGGAGCTGATTCTCATCCCAGCTACTACACACTCGGCTGTGAACCGCTCCAGCGAAAGCTGAAGATCACGTTCTGATGAAGCCAACAGGACCACATCATCTACAAAAAGCAGAGACCTGATCCTCAGGCCATCAAAATGGATGTCCTCCACACCTTGGCTGCACCTAGAAATCCTGTCCATAAAGGTTCTGAACAGAATCGGTGACAAAGGGCAGCCTTGGCGGAGTCCAACTCTCACTGGGAACGAGCCCAACTTACTGCCGGCAATGTGGACCAAGCTCTGACTCCGGTCATACAGGGACTTAACAGCCCGTATCAGAGGGCCTGGTACCCCATACTCCCGGAGTACCCCCACAAGGCCCCCCGAGGGACGCGGTCTAACGCCTTCTCCAAATCCACAAAACACATGTAGACTGGTTGGGCAAATTCCCACGCACCCTCCAGGACCCCCCTAAGGGTATAGAGCTGGTCTAGTGTTCCACGGCCAGGACGAAAACCACACTCTTCCTGTATCTGAGGTTCAACAATCCGACGGACCCTCCTCTCCAGAACCCCTGAATAGACCTTACAGGAAGGCTCAGGAGTGTGATCCCCCTGTAGTTGGAACACACCCTGCGGCCCCCCTTTTTAAATAAGGGGACCACCACCCCAGTCTGCCAGTCCAGTGGGACTGCCCCCAATGTCCACGCGATATTGCAGAGCTGCGTCAGCCAACACAGCACAACACAACATTCAGAGCCTTAAGGAACTCATCCACCCCTGGAGCCTTGCCACAGAGGAGCTTTATAACCACCTCAGTGACCTCAGCACCAAAGATTTGAGAGGCCAACCCAAAGTCCCCAGACTCTGCTTCCTCACTGGAAGACGTGTCGGTGGGATTGAGGAGATCTTCGAAGTATTCTGCCCACCGATCCACAACATCCTGAGTAGAGGTCAACAGCACACCGTCCCCACTATAGATAGTGTTGGTAGCGCTGTCGAGGCAACAGCGATATTTACAAATAATGATGAGAAGCAGCAAGACCAAATTTAACTAACAGGAAGAGCTTCAGCTGAGTTCTGATTCCATGAAGGCTAGATGGTCAGCTGATCTGAGGACCTGAGTGAGAACGTAGGGCTGTAGGGCATTTATGACCCTGCCCCCTTTCCAAAGTACCAACCCACATGTACAGCAGTAAATAAATCATTAATAATAATAACAATAAACACCAAATTCCCGATACCTTGCTGGGAAAACACGAACCCTGATAGCTTCGATGAAGGAAGTTCACTAATTGTCACCAGTAGCAGCGGCTTTACTGGTTTTCCAGGACACAATAGCGCCACTTTGACTGAACTGGTTTAATTTAGTAACTTCAGCATGTTGTCTCACTATGAAGAGTTTATCGAAAGTCACATAAACATTTAGACCCGTGTGTTTAGTTTATCAACCTGTTGAATGTTGACTGAAGAGTGAAACTTTTGAAACATCTCCAGAGGGCCGAACTGGGTTAAAACAGATTCTGTTCTCAGCGCTGCTCCAAACTCATCTTTATTTCTAAAATCTCTGAGGATTAAAGTTAAAAGCTAAAAGCCACGAGGGATCATCAGTGAGATGCAGATGGCTTTCTCAATTTATTGATTGATTGGTCTACTCGCCCATTAAACGCAGAGTCCAACATCCTACATCTGGAAGTGTTTAGAACAGTGGCCCAGTTCATCTGTGTTCTGCTGTCTGAAGGTCATTACTCACACTACCACATTTCCTGTTCAGTTCTGCGCTGTTGTGATGTTGCTAAGCAACAACTGCTGTAGCTGCTAGAGGAAAAAATGAAGAATGATAAGCAGGCGAACCGTCCCTCTGGACCGATGTAGGAATGTCCCAGAATGCCGCAGAAAGAGGGAATACCAGTGAGGGAATACACGTGCATGTTCTCCACTATTGGAAGTTTCGTGTAAATGTTTGTCTCCGTGTAAATGTATTTTTGACTTGTTTATTAGAGTGGATAATTAAAACCTTTCATCATGACTAATTCAAGGTTAAAGTCACAGATTTCCACTTTTGCTCCAGATTTAGAAGCAGAGCAGAATTCCTCTGTTCTTCTTCTTCTTCCTGTCTGGAACTTTTATGTTAAACATCTAAGATCTTTGAATCTGATCAAACATAAAGGAGAACGTGTCTCTGGCGTTTAGGGTGTGGCTGTAACTTCACTGGGTTTGTGGAAAGTCTGAAAAGCAAAGGAGCACTGAACACATTCTGTGTTTATATTATTACCAAGTAGAAACTGAAGAACCCACAACAGTTCCTTTCCAGGGCTGCAGAGGAACAAACTGCTCAGCAGCCGTTAGAGGAGAATGCATGTGTTGATTCCTACACGCTTGTTTCCAACAGAGCAAATAAACACACGGAGGTTAATTAGCCTTAGCTCACTTTTACCATCTTAGATGCAAAAAACCTTTATGAATGTTGAAGAGAATGCTACGCCTGATTCCACATTTCCATTCCCACCTTGTTACGTTCCGCCCTTACAGCCTTAACGTCGTGGAGAAGCTGGCATCTCTCGTCTACCGGTGATCAGACATAGCAAATAAGATGACCATTACTGACATTTTTATTATAAAGCTGACAATAATTTAAATGTATTCAGCAACCTGAGACCAGCGGGGCTTTGGCTCCTAGCATGTTCAAGCAAAACTGTATTAGCTGTTTCTGTTGTATGCTAACACCAACGGCCGATCCTTTCAGCGGGTTAGCCTTTAATAATAAAAGCCCAAAATTGGGTTCTGATCCAGTCTTTGTGATTTAGCTTCTTGTGTTTGGACTCATTGTCCTGCTGGAGAACCCAGGACTTGAGAATGAGACCAGCCTTCAGACTGTTTCTACAAAAACAAACAATCAATGATGAACAAGAGTTTGCTTCTAGACCTGCAGAAGGAGAGAAAAATGAAAAAGAAACGGGACACACAGCAATACAACAGGAGCAAGCTATCACTGCGTCAACTTGATGAAGAAATATAAAATCAACATTGTTTTACTGAACAATCTCGATAATAAATCACAATGCATTTAGTGCCAACCACAGTCGACATGTGTTGAACGTGCCCAAGTCCATACTTATGAGAGCACCATGTGAGCACCTGTGTGCGTACCAACGCTTGTATATGTAAGGTTTCTCTATAGGAGCGTCCAATAGAGAGTGTGAGGGGCCACAGATCTGCCCCCCAAAGATGAATAGGAGATGGAAAATGCTCCAAGTCTCAGAGATTCAGGAGCTGCCCCAGAGCGCAGGGACCCCAGGGAGACTGCGACCAGAAAAGTCCCTGCCCCTCTCGAGAGGCGCAGAGGATTGCCCCGGGGGGCCACAACCAGCAGCCGGCAGAGTCCCGGGGATATCAGCGGCAAGCCCACAGGCCCACCCGCAGCTTCCCACCCCCAAGCTGACCGAGCCCGGAACCCAGCAACCTGGGACCCAGGGGCTACCAGCCCCGCTGGGGACCCAACAGAACCCAGGGACCCAGATCCCACCAGGCAGCCACCGGGAGTGGTCAAGCAGATGCTAAATGTCTTAAACCCCCTGACCAGGGAGCACTCAGGCAGACCAAGGCACCACACTCCACACCAAGTGTGAGAGGGGGAGGGGAGGCGAAGATGTATAGCAGCAAAATTCAATTCAATTCAATTCTTTATTCAGGACAATGCACATTAATAAACAAATACATTGTATTGATCGTAAATGGGCCAGATTATAGCATAGTTGCTAATTTGCATCTGTAGTCCATCAACAAGATAACTAAGTAAAACAAGTAACACTATACAATTTAAAAACGGTCAGATAGAAACATTCCATTAAAATAGACAAACAAAAACAAGAATAACTAAAGATGCAAACATGTCTGGGAACCTTTAAGATGTAGTTTGAGGTGCTTTTTAAAGGTGCTATAAGTGGGAAACTCTCTGATGTTCGCTGGGATGTTGTTCCAAAATTGACTCCCTCTAACGGACAGCACCATTTGTCCGAACGTCGTTTTCCTGTAGGAGATCTGAAGGTCTCCTCTAGTGGAGGCTCTAGTACCATAGCCTTTGTCTGGTCTTAATTTTATGTATGTGGAAAGTGGAGGTGGAGCTAGTCCATTAAGTGCTCTGTAGATTAAACAACTATTTTTGAACTTAATAAAAAATTTTAAATTAAGCATGTTGTACTTTGCCAGAATATTACAATGGTGATATGACAAAGGCTTTTGATCCAAGAATTTTATAGACTTTTTGAATAATATTTCTATTGGTTTTAAAAGAGTGTCCCCAGTGAATGAACAGGTTGTGATGCAGTAGTCTATATGAGAGAAAATCATGGAGTGCAAAAACATTGTAGCTGAAATTGTAGTCATTGAAGATCTAATTTGTTTAAAGTTATTTGTATTGAATTTAATTGTGTTCACTGTATGTTTTATATATTTTTTAAAGGATAGTGTCGGATCCAGGGTCGTTCTGTCACACCCTGTCCTTTCTCCCTGTTTGGTTCAGCCTTGTGTCTCGTTAATTACTCCCACCTGCCTCTCGTTTTCCCAATCACCTTAGCTCCCGGTCGTCCTGTATTTAAGCCCCGTCTGTTTTGTGTCCTGTGCCGGTTCATTGTTTCGTTGTCCAGCATGCGTCCTGATAAATCTGTGTAGTGAATCCTACCTGTCTGCCTGCTTCCTCCCCGGTCTGGATCCTCGCCTCAGCTCCGCTCCACTCCGCAGCACGTCTGACAGAATGAACCGGCCAAAACCCGTTGAAGGATCCAGCGGGGAGATTCTACCCTGGGAGTGCCTGCTCCAATTCCTCTCATCTGATCACCGGCCGGCCTCCCCCCCCCCCCCCTGCTTCACCTCACCGAAGACGCCGTCGCCGACCTTCGGCCGCGGCGTTCCTCCCTGTCCTCCCGGAACCGGAGGCGAGTTTGGACCGGGAGCCGTTGCCAGATCGCTCCAGTTTCGTGGGCACGAGCCTGGCGGTCTGTTCCCCCGGAGTTGGTCCACAGCGTGGAGAAGAACGCCGAGCTCCACCGCAGCCCTGTGTCCCGGGGCGGAGCTGCGGACTCGCCGCTGCCCCTGCCCGACGCAGCACCTTGGACCTGCCCCCGGCCAGGTCAGCAGTCCCGTCACCGGTCCAATCGGCGCCCAAGTCGTCTGCAGGTGGAGGAGCAGCACCCGCAGCCCAGCTGATAGAGCTTCAGGCGGAGCTTGGCCGAATCCGCCAGCTCGTCAGCCATCAGGAGTCTCACCTGGACACTCTTTCATCCTCGGACCGCCAGGAGAGGGCCTCCGTCCATCCGGCAGCTCATTCATCTCGGAGCCAGAAGAGCGAGCCCGGGGTCCACCCAGCGGAGCTCGCCGGTCTCCGGGCTGAGCTGGCCCAGCTCCATCGGACCCTCAGCCTCCAAGAGCGTCAGCTGGACGGTCTGTCCTCCCTGCTCACACAGTTTCCAGCACCACCAGTTCTCTCACATCCAGTTCCAGCGGTGGTCCCGGAGGTCGCACCGCATCCGGTCCAGCTTGTCCAGGCAGCTCCTCCCGCAGCGGCTCTGCCTCCGGCCCAGAAGCTGACGGAACCGGCCCAGAAGCTGACGGTACCGGCCCAGAAGCTGACGGAACGGGCCCGGAAGCAGACGGTACCGGCACAGAAGCAGGCGGTCCCGGCACAGAAGCTGACGGATCGGGCCCAGAAGCAGAGGGTACAGGCCCGGAAGCAGATGGTTCCGGATCCGGTCCAAAAATCGGCAGGCCAAAAGTCGGAGGTCCAGAATATACGATCTATATTCCACTACAAAGGACCAGAAGCCGACTCCCCCAGACCAGAAGCAGACGGTTCCGGTTCCGGTCCAAAAGCCGGTGGTCCAAAAGTCGACGGTCCAGAAGTCGAAGGGCCAGAAGCCGACTCCCCCGGACCAGTAACCGACGCCCCCGGTCCAGAAGCAGACGGTTCCGGTCCCGAGGTCGGCGGTCCAGAGGTCGACGGTCCAGAAGTCGAAGGACCAAAAGTCGACGCCCCCGGACCAGAAGCCGACGCCCTTGGACCAGAAGTCGATGGTGGTCGAGGCCCGGTCCTGTCCTGTGGTCGACGCCCTTTCCAGTTCTGAAGTCGACACCTCCTCGTGTTCTGAAGTCGGCACCTCCTCGTGTTCTGAAGTCGACACCTCCTCGTGTTCTGAAGTCGACGTCTCCTCTAAAGTCGACATCTCCTCTGAAGTCGACGTCTCCCCTGAAGTCGACGTCTCCTCTGAAGTCGTCTCCTCTGAAGTAGTCGTCTCTGAAGTCGACGTCTCTGAAGTCATCTCCTCTGAAGTCGACGTGTCTGAAGTCATCTCGTCTGCAGTCGTCGCCTCGTCTGAAGTCGTCGCCTCTGAGGTCGTCTCGTCTGAAGTCGTCTCGTCTGAAGTCGCCTCTGAAGTCGTCTCGTCTGAAGTCGCCTCTGAAGTCGTCTCGTCTGAAGTCGAAGTCTCTGAAGTCGTCTTACTCCAGAGGTCGACGCTCGTTCTACTCTAGAGATCGACGCTCCCTCCACTCCAGAGGTCGACGCTCCCTCTGGTCTGACGTCTCCGCCGTCTCCGGTTCCAATGGTGGTTCTGAAGTTCGCTCCGGTCCAGCCCGTCCAAGGGACTCTGTCTCTGGCCCAGCCCATCCAAGGGGCTCTGTCTCCTGCCCAGCCTGCAGAGACTATATCCCCTGCCCAGCCTGCAGAGACTATGTCCCCGGCCCAGCCTGCAGAGCTCCCCTGCCGCAGACAGAGGCCTCCTAGGGCCCGTCGCCTCCTCATCTGCCGCAGACGCCGGCCCCCAAGAGCCCGTCGCCTCCTCATCTGCCACAGACGCCGACCCCCAAGGGCCTGTCGCCTCCTCCTCTGCCGCAGACGCCGGCCCCCAAGGGTCCGTCGCCTCCCCCTCTGCCACGGATGCCGGCCTCCAAGGGCCCGTCGCCTCCTCCTCTGCAGCAGACGACAGCCCCCAAGGGCCCGTCGCCTCCTCCTCTGCCGCAGACGCCGGCCTCCAAGGGCCCGTCACCTCCTCCTCTGCTGCCGGCCTCCAAGAGCCCGTCGCCTGCTCCTCTGCCGCAGACGCTGGCCCCCAAGAGCCCGTCGTCTCCTCCTCTGTCCCAGGCGCAGGCCCCCGGACTCTGCTGGTCCCTGCCTCCTCTCCATCGGTCCCTCGGTTCCTCTGGGCCCTCCCTCCGGGTCCCCCTCCTCCCGCCCTGCTCCTTGTTCCTGTGGGCGTCTGGGATCCGTCCTTTGGGGGGGGGGGGGGGGGGGGGGGGGGGGGGGTACTGTCACAGCCTGTCCTGTCTCCCTGTTTGGTTCAGCCTTGTGTCTCGTTAATTACTCCCACCTGCCTCTCGTTTTCCCAATCACCTTAGCTCCCGGTCCTCCTGTATTTAAGCTCAGTCTGTTTTGTGTCCTGTGCCGGTTCACTGTTTCTTGTCCAGCGTGCGTCCTAATAAATCTGTGTAGTGAATCCTACCTGTCTGCCTGCTTCCTCCCCAGTCTGGATTCCTCGTCTCAGCTCCGCTCCACTCCGCAGCACGTCTGACACATTCCAAGGTACTTGAACTCTTGCACCAGGTCCAGCTTTACCTCCCCCAAGAACACGTTGGACCGCTCCAGATTTATGGATATTTTTGTGAATATCATTGCAACTGTTTTTTTTTTTTTATTCAGTAACAGGCATGACTGATGGAGCCAAAGCTGTATATTCTCCAAGGCTAATGTGAGAATAGATGATGCTTCCTGTGTACTTTTAGCAGGTGTGAAAATAACTGCATCATCCGCATACATTTGGAAGGATACATTTTTACACACATTTGGCAGGTCATTTACATATAAAAAAAAACAACACTTGTCCTAAGAAATAGCCCTGTGGGACCCCTGCTGGACAGTGAAGGTATGATGACATTGTGTCCCCTACACACACAGACTGCCTTCTGTTAGACAAGTAAGATTTAAACCAGGCTAATGCATTTTTGAGAAATTATAATGAGTCAGTTTAGTCAGAAGTGTTTGATGGTTCACTGTATCGAATGCCTTCTTTAAATCCAAAAAAGACTGCACCAACACAGGTGGTTTTATCAAGCAAGGATTTCACTGTCTCTACAAAAACACAGTTTGCCATCTCTGTAGAATGATATTGCCGAAACCCAAACTGCTTGGGGTGCAAGAGAAAATGGTTGCTGAATACATTATAATCAGGCATTTTTACTATAACTTCTGGGGAAGAATGGTTCAGCCATGTTTCCGAAGTCCCAGGAGAGGGGAGGAGTCAAAGGCCCCACCTGACATATACAGTCATACACTAACACAGTCACACACTCCTCCCTCATGCTCACACCTACACACACAATCTAAGACTCACAAAATTGCACGCCAGACACCCACTCATGCTCCCCATACACACCCTATTTACTCTGGTCCCAGTACTGCTGCACAAAGGGTACAACCGTCACCGGTTCCCAGAGTTCGACCCTTTCTGCTGGGGTGCTGATGAGCAGGCTCCCCCGCCCAACGCCGAGCACAGCGACCCACCACCCAGACCCCAGCAAGACGGCCAGATCCCCGTCCTAGCCTCCAGCCCCGGGAAGCCAAGCAACAATAGAGGTGTGCTAAGACCCCTAGTCACCCTCTGCGTGCTCCAATACAGTGTTGGTGCGTGTTGATGAGGTTTATTCGTGGCTGTGGTGAGCGGGCAGTGCAGGCATTTTCTGCAGTGGTGGCTGGTGAAAAATATTTTTGGTGGGGCTGTGCTTTTTTTTTTTAAACAAACTTGTGCTTTCTGAGCTTTGTGCACAACTTCACTATTTCCTGAATTAAGCACAGCTCTTTTATTTCCTGTCTTACATTATTGGACAAAGGGATTAATCCACGTGTCTGACTATTGGCACGCTGCCTTGCAGACCAAGGTTGAAAAATACTGCATTAAATTGCACATAAAATAACATGACCATAAATGGTCCACATCCACATTACAGTTTGTGAAACTAACATACTGGATCATCACAATAATATTAAATAAACAAGTATGTACCTGATCTTTTGCATGCTGTTGGTGAAGCTCTGGATGACCCCTGTGATGTAGACAGAGTCAATGTTACTCTTCTGCAGCTGGTTGAACAGCATGTCCACATGTGGCATGATCTTGTGACACAATGCCAGCAGAAAGCCGAAATCTTCTTCCTCCAGCATTCTCACAAAGCCTCCTGCCTCTCTTTCAGTGATTGGATCAAAGTCATCCGAGTCTCTGATCATCTGGAAACATCTGAGGAGGTCATCCTTGTGCTCATACACTGTGTTGACATCTCTCTCTTGGACAAAATGTGCCGGTTCTGATCCACTTCTTCATTGTGTTTCTTCACTGCAAGCCTGTGTCCCTTGTCTCTAGCTGCATGGCAATGTTAGCTCTGCCTAGCATAGCTAGTAGCTTCACCGTGTTGTCCATGTTTGCCCGGGATAACTCATGTTTCTTCACCTTCTCAGAAAAATGTTTCATGTCCGTAACTCCTGACTCAATCCATGCCTCATCTGTCACAGTCGTTTTGAATAACAAACACGGAAAGCAAAATAACGCATTACGGCGGGGACACACCGGCCGCGGAAGCGCCGCGAAAATGGGACTGCCTTCATTCGGCGCCCTTGTTAAGCTATTCTATTGACCACATGGGCCGCTGAAGCGCCGCGAATCGCCTCGCGCCCGCGCTCCAGCCCGCGCCATGCAGCGATCGTTTCGGCGTCGGCTCTGTTTTTTTTCACGAGCCGCGGGTGAATCGCGTCAATTCTGGCAGGAAGTCAAACCTAGACATAAGCTGCAGGCCGGTAAAGTTAACAAAATAAAGCATTTCAAAATAAAAATTCTGCAATAGTCAAATGTGTTCGTAATCAGACACTGCAGAAAAACCACACAAACACACACACACATACACACACATACACACACATCGAACTTGTGTGCGTGTGTGACCACGTGAAGGGGGGAGTGGTTTTGGGTGTCTTTTCACCGGAGCAAACAGGACAGAGAGGCAGAAAGTCGAGGCAAGCAGTTAAGATGGATGACTTTAAATTAATTATGGAAGTTGAGAAACACAAGGAGCTGTACGACCCCCGAAAAACATGGTTATTTACATACCCATTTCAGAAGAAACTGCTAGGATAAGGCTGCAGAATTGGAGCGGGTTCCAAGAGATTCAACTGGCAGAAACAACTCATAAAAGTTAAAGTTAAAGTCCCATTAGTTGTCACACACACAGGTGTGTGTGCGAAATTTATTCTCCGCATTTGACCCATCCCCTGGGGGAGTGCCGCGGTGAGCTGCAGACAAGCCGCGCTCATACTATAGGTTCACACACACACACACACACACACACACACACACACACACACACACACACACACACACACACACACACGCACGCACACACACACACGTACAAACACTCAAACGTAGAGGAAAAGAGCTGAGAAAAGGCAGAGCGGAAATGGAGGACACCAAGTGTTTAAAAGAAAAACTACAGCTGAGCCGAGGCGCGCCTCGACTGGGGCGCGTCTGATCTGAACTGAGGAGCAGCGATCAGCGGCCGAATTTTGTGAGCGATTCGCTTCTCGGCGCTTCCGCGGCCAGTGTGTCCCCGGCGTTAGCGTGATTGCATCCAGCTAGCCAAGCCTTCCTGGTGTACCAATTTCGGGAGAAGCCTCGAGTGTACAGTTTACCTCTCTCCTCCTCCTGCTGGCTTATCTTTACGTTGGGCTGATCTGGTCCAAGCTCTTTGACATTAAGTTTTTCCACCATAGTTCTCCTCTCGAACGGATACTGGAGAAGAGACCGAACTGAATTCAGTGGCTGCTGAGATCCGGTATCCATGCTGCTGGTTGTAGGCGCACTGGCGTCCATGTCTATTACGTCTGCGTCACGAGTCACGACCAAAAACGTGCTGGAGTCGAGACTCTCCGAGTTCTACCGAACACCAACTAAAGCCTTTGGCGGTAGCTCTATCGCCCATCATGCTTCTGAAACAACGTTGACGCTGACTGGATACATTCCCATTCCTACCCTTTGATTTTCTTGTCAGCAATTGGACAGCTGGTCCCGTCCTGTTTGGGCGATTGAAACACACCCCACAGCCTCCACCGCTCGGCAGAGACCGGCAGAGACCAATATATATATATATGTATATATACATATATATATGCACCCTGTGGGGGACGCTCCAGGAGTATGGGGTGGGTGGCTTTCTGTTAAGGGCCATTCAGTCCCTTTACCAGAGGAGTGTGAGTTTGGTCCGCATAGCCGGTAGTAAGTCGGACCTGTTCCCAGTGAGGGTTGGACTCCGCCAGGGCTGCCCTTTGTCACCGGTTCTGTTCATCACTTTTATGGACAGAATTTCTAGACGCAGCCGTGGTGTGGAGTGTGTCGACTTTGGTGGCAGGAGAATCTTGTCTCTGCTTTTTGCGGATGATGTGGTCCTCCTAGCTTCATCCAGCTCTGACCTTCAGCTCTTGCTGGGTAGGTTCGCGGCCGAATGTGAAGCGGCTGGGATGAGGATCAGCACCTCCAAATCTGAGACCATGGTTCTCGACCGGAAAAGGGTGGCTTGCCACCTCCGGGTCGGGGGAGAGGTCCTACCTCAAGTGGAGGAGTTTAAGTATCTCGGGGTCTTGTTCACGAGTGAGGGTAGGAGGGATCGGGAGATTGACAGGCGGATTGGTTCGGCGTCTGCAGTGATGCGGACGCTGAGCTGATCTGTCGTGGGGAAGAGGGAGCTGAGCCAGAAAGCCAGGCTCTCGATTTACCGGTCGATCTACGTCCCAATCCTCACCTATGGTCATGAGCTTTGGGTAATGACCGAAAGAACGAGATCGCGGATACAAGCGGCTGAAATGAGTTTCCTCCGTAGGGTGGCCGGGCTCAGCCTTAGAGATAGGGTGAGGAGCTCGGACATTCGGGAGGGACTCGGAGTAGAACCGCTGCTCCTCCGGATCGAAAGGAGCCAGTTGAGGTGGTTTGGGCATCTGGTCAGGATGCCTCCTGGACGCCTCCCCGGGGAGGTGTTTCGGGCATGTCCTGCCGGCAGAAGGCCCCCGGGTCGACCCAGGACACGTTGGAGAGGTTACATCTCCAATCTGGTCCGGGAACGCCTTGGGGTCCTGCCAGAGGAGCTGGTGGACAAGGCCGGGGAGAGGACGGCCTGGAGCTCCCTAGTTGGGATGCTGCCCCCGCGACCCGGACCCGGATAAGCGGAGGAAGACGAGACGAGACGAGACAAGACATATATATATATATATATATATATATATATATATATATATATATATATATATATATATATATATATATATATATATGATTTATTTTTGTTACAAAACACACAATTAACTTAGAATATATGATTATTGTTAATTTTATTTATTTTTTAAATAAAAATTAAAAACACTGGGGAAAACTGGGAGGGCGGCGCCCTATCGCCCTCTACTGGCCAGCCGCCACTGATCGTCTGGCCGACGCCAGCTGATGCCACCACACCACCCCTCTTCCCCCCACAGCCCTCTGTGTCTAAGTGCAGTTTAAAATTGGAAGTGGGCACTGGCACCTGGGATGAGGCTGAAAGATCCCCTTGCCAAATGCCATTGTATGTGCTTACTCCCAAGGCCCTAAGTGTGTGTTTGCGTGGAATGTCGTTGGTGGAAGTGTTTAATGTGCAAATAAAATTTGGGGGCAGGCGGCCACAGGAATGCAGAAATGGGGTCCATACCCGCACCCCCTGACTTATCCACCCCCCAAAGTCCTATGTGCATGTTTGTGTGCTGATGTGAGGGAGCAGGAGGAGAAAAATGTGTGGGGATGGGGAGGAATGGCTGGTTGGCCTGAGCCCTCCAGGGCGCCAGCTCCCCCACTGGCCCCAATAGGCACCTTCATTGCCAAAATGACACCCAGGGCATGGAGACCCCAGCCCATCTTGCCAAGGCCCAAAGCAGCAGCACTGCAAAGCTCCACGGAGTCCGAGGGAACCAACACAGCCCCACCCCAGCAGAATATCTACTCCCATCCCTGCATTTGCACAGCTTCCAGAAAATATAAAACATAGGACATCCAGGTAAGATTGGGTCCTCCCCCTCCTGGACATCCCCCTCCCCCATGATGGACAGCAGAGGAGCCAAGGTCTACCCGAGGCCCCTGAGCCTGGGCCAGGCACTGCCGTATGTTCCCGCCTTCTTCCCGGCAGCATACATGTCAGGACCTGACCCCCAAGGCCCCGCCCAGATCCCCACACGGGGCTGGCCAACCCAAAACCCTGAGCCCCCAGATCCCCACCCAGACCCACTCAGGGGCATTGCAGCCGCCAAGCAGCAACCCATGGCCACCGCCAAGACCCCCAAGGGGCCCCACTCACAACCGCCAGTAGTCCACCCCCCGAGGCAACCCAAGCACCTCCAGAGGGGGGCAGCAGCCCCCCAGCCCCAGACACCCCCTGTGAACCCACCCTCAGGGAACGTCCGGATACTCCAAACTCAGACCCTCTACCCCATCACCCACATCACCCCGCAGGACAATATTAATGACCCCCATCATCGCTATGTTATGGAACCGATCAAAGGAGCCCAAAGAGATTGACTTGAAGTAGAAGCAGAGGCTATATCAAGTGCAATATGATCTAACAAAAGATTTCTATACTGGTTAATTGCAAAGAGTATCTCTATTTTTCCAATTCATGAGGGTAGTTTTTTTAGCGATGCATATGGCAGTCAGAACCAGGTGAACCAAAGATGGTTCAATCGGGACATCGTCTAGGTTTCCCAGCAAACAAGGAGAGGGGGAAGTTGGGGTATGACATTTCAGACACTTTGACAGGTCTTCACATACTCTACCCCAGAATTCCTGGACAGGTGGACAGGACCACAGTGCATGAATGTAATTGTCAGGAACGTTGTTTGTGCAGTGTGTACAGGTGTCAGACGAGACAAACCCCATCCTGAACGTCCGATGACCTGTAAAGTGAACTCTGTGTAGGATTTTGTACTGAATTAATTGTAAATTGGGGTGTCTGATAATTTTAAAAGTTTTTAAACAAGTTTGGGGCCAGAAGTTCTGGTCATAGCTGACTGATAGATCCACCTCCCATTTTTCAATAGGGATTGCTATTGTAAAGAATGAGTGGTTTACATCTTACTTTATGAACCATAAAATGTGAGATTCCATAGAAATATGAAATCTCAATCTGATGGATCTTTGACTATTTTAACCAGAAGATCAGAACTTTTTATTAGAAGGATTAAGCGACACTTCGTATTAACTCCAAGGAAAGAGAGAGTCAGGTTTAAAATAAAGAAATTTATTTCTACACAATTTAAACAAGACTAACTTTAACACTCTGTGTACTGATGGACTAAGGTGGAGTGAGACGTGATGAATGATGGTGTGTGTGTGTGGAGTGTCATTCAGAACCAGTGGATCCGGAGAAGCGGTTTGTTCTGAGTGGGAGTGAATGTTTCACTCTAAACTTTAGTAGATGTATAACACACATGAAACGCCATCTGTCGGTCTACGTACCCAGGGGAAGCCTCCGATCAGATCCAGAATGCTGAGGTCCTCGTGGACCCTCTTTAGTACAGAAGCCGGTAGAAAAGCAGCGGCGCCGACCAAACTAGTCTTAGAATGCTTCCAGGTCACGACAGGTTATCACTGGCATCTCTGAGAGCCTGAAGGGGTCGTGAGGTTCAGCTTTTATTCTGAAGGAACCGTTGCGGTCAGTTGCAACTTGCAACAGATTTTATCCAGCTTGTCTGAGGTTCTTTATGGCTGAAGAGGGAGTCCGGATGGCCAGTCCGAGACACCTTAGAACGCTTTGAACTAGCGAAAAGGTGGCGTGGGATAGTTTTTATAATTGTCATATTTTGGTTTACCGGCGAATCAGAATTTGATATGCAAAAAGAGGCTTTATACAAACACCACAGAAAACCACGCCTAGCCAGAAACGAAGTTTCTGATTGGGTCAGACAAAAGGAAATGTGTCGTGTGACTTTTAACATTACGTGTCATTAGTGTCTAGTGCAAATGTCCAAGATTACAATAACTTGTAAAAAACTACTGATCACAGGATTATAATCTCAAGTAATAACATTGTCATTTCACACATTGATTGAACATTGGGCTCACATTATTATTGGTAATTAACAAAGTTGTTGATTATGTATTATTCAAAATAGTGTTCGTCTTCGCTTGGTAACAAAGGTGAAACAGTTCAGATGAGCAGAGTGCATGAAAGACCTTGGCCAATATCTCATGTAGATTAGCCTGTCAGAGACGTTATGTCTCTGCTCAAGCAGACACAGCAGATCATGGCCTTTATGTCATAAACAGGACATTCATGACGCTACATTATTCTATCGTCTATTTTGGACAGTGTCTTATATACTTAAGACAGTAGTTTGGGGGGTTTGAGATTATAGAAGTCTAATACCCTTGGTGGTGTTTTTAATTCTACTTTATTGAGCTTACATTTTTGTTTAACTACAGATTTAATTTGGTGGTATTCTAAAAAGCTATTCTTATCTATTCCAAATTGGGAGACTATTCTGTTAAATGGGATGAAGTCCAATCCTTCATAAATGTGTTCCAGGTATAGGATCCCTTTACTTTTCCAGTCCGGAAGGTTCATCATTTTGTTATTTAGCAAGATATCAGGATTATTCCAGATAGGTGTGCGTCTGCATGGTATTAGTGAAGACTCTGTCAATTTTAGATACTCCCACCATGCTGCCAGAGAGGTGCTGATATTAATACTTTTGAAGCTTTCATATTTTCTTATAGCCTGGCAAGCCAGACTAAATAAATGTATTATTTAGTGTGGCAATGCTCCATTGACGGCTCTCGGTTGTGGGGCGGGTTCTGATAGGTAATTAGATTTATCCCATATTACCTTAAAGGATGACACTCACAGAGAGAGAGAGGTTATTTGTAATGTCCATGTGGGCGAATCAACATGCGAGAAGCTGGACTCAACCAACCTGCCCCCACTCTGCTCCAGCCTCAAAGCCTTCACCTCACCAGCTCTGCATACCCGCGGTCTCCATCAGGAGACCAGAATGTTAGGTAATATTTAATCTCCATAACCCTGGAACCTGAAATAAACACACATGACAACAAGGAAGACATTTTACCCTGAGTCTCCAAAATAAATGGAGAGTTAACGCAGAGGAACCTCCTCCGAGGCTTCCCCACGTCACTCCCCTGTGCTCCCAGTTCGTCAGGGGCTTTATTCACAAAGGATGGAGGAGAAGGCGGGCCTTCTCAGGTTACAGAGGTACAGAGGTTTCCTTGGAAATCTACAATCAACATCCTGGAAATCCACAATCAACATCCTTGACTGCAAACAAGCTTCTCTGCTCAACCTTTCATAAACAGCCACAGTTGGCAAACACAAGATATTCATGAAGTGTTAATAACACAAAATGAGCATCTTTTAGACCTCAAAAAGGTACAATTATAAAAATACCCAACAGGTTCTACCGTTGTCTTTCAAATGATCTCCACATTCCACTGGACAATGAATGTGACATACTCTTGTTTCACTCTGTTGCATCATCCCACCCACCAGGCACATAGAGTGCCCTGATTGGCCCACAAAGCGGATAACGCTCTGTGATTTGTTCACTAAGCAGAGAGAGCACTATGATTGCCCCACCAGTATGGACCAAACACAGCTCTTTATGTGTTTGAAACCCCTCTAGAGAGCTGTGATTGGCTAGCCAGAGTCCTGGTAGGAGCTGCTGAGGTTCCAGTGGAGCATGTCAAGACCATTCTTTGCAAAGCAAGAATTTGGTCTAGTTCACTAGGCTAATTTTCTTATGCTTGAGCTAATAAATGGTAAGTCTGAAAGCTCTATCGTATTGCAAAGTGGCTGTTCTATATCTAACCAGGACTCATCTAGTGGGTTATCTTGCAGCCATCTTGGTATATATTGCAGCCTGTTGGCTATGAAATAATAATAAAAGTTGGGTAGATCCAGTCCTCCTCTGTCTTTGGTCTTCTGGAGCGTTTTTACGCTAATTTGTGGAGGTTTATCCTGCCAAAGGAATTTAGTGACTGAGGAGTCCAGAGATCTAAACCAGTCAGCTGGTGGCTTGTTTGGGATAATTGAGAATAAGTAATTTATTCTGGGTAAGACCATCATTTTAATTGCAGCAACCCTCCCCATGAGTGATAATTGTAAGGATTTCCATCTTGCAAGTTCATCTTCCACTTTCTTTAAAAGTGGGATGTAGTTTAGTTTGGTTAGGTCTGCCAACTTGGGAGAGACATTAATTCCTAGGTATGTGATATTCCCTGACTCCAATTGTGTATTAAGTAAATTGACAAAAGAGAAATTAATTGGTAGAACTGTGGATTTTAACCAGTTTATAGAGTAATCTGAAACTCTTGAAAAAGAGTTTATCAGTTCTAATGAATGGGAGAGAGAGAATTGAGAATTCTGGAGAAAGAGTAAAACATCATCTGCATAAAGACTGATCTTATGTTCTATTTTCTTACACTTTATGCCTTTAATACCTGTTGTTTGCCTAATTGCTGCTGCTAGTGGTTCGATAAAGATAGCAAATAGTGAGGGGGAGAGTGGGCATCCCTGCCTGGTCCCCCTCTGAAGACAGAAGCTAGCTAATATTTGGTCGTTTGTCCGGACACGTGCTGTTGGTGAATTGTATAATGTTTGTAGCCAGCTTTTGAAGAAGTTCCCAAAACCAAATGTATGTAAAGTTGCAAATAAGAACTTCCAGTTAACTCTATCAAAAGCCTTTTCTGCATCTAGAGATAATATACTAGTTTCTATGTTTCTACTGCAAGAGAAATCTATCAAATTATGTTTCTGTTTCTGTTTATTTATTTGGCAGATGCTTTTATCCAAAGCGACTTACTGTTTATAACCGATAGGGCATGTTGTGATCTGTTGGGGAAACCGGAGTACCCGGAGGAAACCCACGCATGCATGGGGAGAACACGCAACTCCACGCAGAAAGGTCGCAGCCGAGTTTTGAACCTGCAACCTTCGTGCTGCGTGGCAACAGTGCTAAGCACTGTGCCACCATGCAGCCCTTTAAGTAATTATTAATCAAATTAATTAGTAATTAAATTAAGTAATCTACGCGAGTTTGTGGATGACTGTCAACCCTCAATCAAACCAGTTTGGTCAGGGTGTATTATGAAGGGGGTTGCCTTCTCTAATCTTTTTGCCAGGGCTTTACAAATTATTTTGAGATCAACATTAATAAGAGAAATTGGGCGATAGCTGGTTGGAAATGCAGGGTCTTTGCCTGGTTTTAACAAGAGACTAATATTGGCTGAATTCATGTTTGGCTGTAATCTGCCGCTCTCTTCGATTTCCCTCACCATTCTGAAGAATGTTGAAGCCAGAATGATCCAGAATTCTTTGTAGAACTCTGCTAGAAACCCGTCTGGACCTGGAGCTTTCCTATTCGTCATGGATTTAAGGGCTTCCTGGAGCTCAGCTGATGTTAGTGGTGAGTCCAGGACTGTAACTTGGCTGTCTGATAATTTAGGAAGTGTTATCCTGTCAAGGAACTCATTGATCTCATTATCTGATGGGTTTATCTGTGGTGAGTAAAGTTTGGTAAAAGTCTGTAGAAGTGTTGTTTGTTATTTCAGGGTCATAAACTATATTCCCGGTTGAGTCTTTAACAGCAGATATGGTAGTTTTCTCTTTATTTATTTTTGACTGGTTAGCTAAAAATGTACCTGATTTATTACTATGTTCAAAGTTTTCTGTTCGTAGTCTGTGCAAAAAATTGTGTCTTTCTGTCGATAATTCCATGAAGTTTTAATTTAGCTTTACGTAATTTGCTCATTAACTCTTCTTCTGTGGATGCCTCTAAAGCACATATGTCAGAGTCAAGGCCCGCGGGCCACATGCGGCCCACGGAGCATTTTTATGTGGCCCGCGGAATAAATATCAAAAATATATTAAAACTGGCCCGCTGGCCGATTTTACCGCAAAGACTACAACTCCCATGATGCTTTGCGGATTCAGCGCGGAGCAGAGGCGCTGAATCCTTTGTGTTTTTTCAGCACCTGCTGCCAGTGTCAGCAGCTCCGCTGTCTCTCGGACAAACTACACTCCTCTCACTCAGCGCCAAGCTCACTCAGCTATTTTCTGACGTTGAAGCCCAGAAATGGAGATTCTAGCTGCTCAGTAATGTGTTCACGACTGAAAGAGAAAGTTTTCCAACTAACGTCCAGACAGAGCTGATATAACTCCAGCGAACAGCGACACGCTCAAACCAGCACGGCTCTGTGGTTGCTGTCGTTGTGTTTCCTCCCCGACACACAACAACGTGGTCAAGCTGCTCAGACATGTTCATCAGCACAAACCTATGTGAGCACCTGTTGTCATCTAATGTTGTCATTATTATGATGAAGATGAACAAAACAACAGGAGTCTCCTCCTCAGCTCAGATCAACCCCATGATGCAGGTATCTGGCTGGAACAGGTGAGCATCACACTAAACCAGTGGAGCAAACTGAGCTTTAAATATGTTGGTTTTATGCTCTTTTTCTGCTCCAAAACATGAAAGTTAACAGGTGAGATGTTGCATTTTCATTTAAGATAAAATGATATTTTTATTTTGTTGTTGGTCCGTGAGAAAAGATTTAACCTACAGTAAACAGGAAGTGGAAAGGCTGCAGATAGATGAATAGAAAAGAATAGAAAATCCCTTTATTGTTCCTCAGTGGGGAAAGCTAGATGTCACAGCAGCGATGACACTTATTACAGGAGAAAAAAAAGGAGAATAAAAAATAAGAAAAATTAATAAACAAGAAAACAAATCCTTTATAGGTTTTTAAAATGCTGATTATACCACAAGTAATGAATACCACTGATGCCTTTTATTTAAAACTGACTTGCTCGTGTGTAATTTGGTTATTCCACATTCAGTGTTAATGCAGAAATAAGTTTGTTTCCAAATTTAAAGGTTCAAAATTGCATATATGTTGATAAAGAAAATGTGCAAATTTGCCGTCACTTTTTCAAAAATATTAAGTTTGGCCCTCGACTCCGTCCCAGAGTTTCATTTCGGCCCCGTGTGAGTTTGAGTTTGACACCCCTGCTCTAAAGACTTAATGATTTCTTCTAACTCCTGAATACGTTTGTTTTCTGTTATTTTCTTATGTGATGAGAAAGAGATTATTTTACCTCTCATCACTGCCTTTCCTGCCTCCCAGAGAACAGATGCTGATGTTCCAGGCAGGTCATTATGTTCTAAATATAAAGCCCACTCCTTTGTAAAACATTCTAGAAAACCTTCGTCTTTAAGCAGTGATGTATTAAACCTCCAGTTTTTGCTTGGTGGGATTGTCTTCTTATTTACCAGAGTTAAAGAAACTGGAGCATGGTCGCTGACGACTATGGTGTGTATCTCAGGCCCTGTCCACACGTAGCCGGGGATCTGCCAAAACGTAGATATTTTTCTACGTTTTGGCCCGTCATCCACACGAAAACAGAGTTTTTTCACACGAAAACGGATCTTTTTAAAAACTCCGACCAAAGTGAAGATCTGCGTTTTCTCCGTTTTGGGTGTCTGCGTGTGGACAGACAAAAACAGAGTTTTAAGGTCCGCAACGTCACTTTCCGCAACAAAAAAATGCTGACATCACGTGTGCGACCTGTGTTTACACTAGCCGACAGCATGGATGCCCTCAGAGCTGCGCTCGCTTTATCAATTGTCCAAGCGCTTTTTGCTTGTTTGTTTTTGCAAGCGGAATTACTGCTCCTTGCGGAAGACCACAGACGAAGGACGAGGTTAAGAACGGGGGAAGTACTGCCGCCTACAGGTCTGGCATGTCCTTAACAACGTATTTATCCGGGTACGTGTGGACAGAGTTTTTTTTAAAAACGAGGTGGTGTGGATGCAAGTTTTTGGAGGGGCGGATATTCGTTTTTAAAAAAAACGGCTACATGTGGACTAGGCTTCAGTGTCTGAAATGTCAGCCAACAATGAGCTGCTGACTAGAAAATAATCCAAACGTGAATGAGAGTGATGGACATGTGAGAAAAAAGTATGCTGTCTACGTTTAGGATGAAGAGATCGCCATGCATCACAAAGCCCATAATCACTCATGTACTGTTTAACTATA
This sequence comes from Nothobranchius furzeri, assembly GCF_043380555.1. Taxonomy (NCBI): domain Eukaryota; kingdom Metazoa; phylum Chordata; class Actinopteri; order Cyprinodontiformes; family Nothobranchiidae; genus Nothobranchius; species Nothobranchius furzeri. The sequence continues at coordinate 24,533,944 of NC_091747.1, read as the reverse complement.
TTAGTGGATTGCCAATTGCGCTGAGTCCCAGCTGTACTGAGCCTGTCTGTTAAAGTATCCATCCAAAAATTAAAATCGCCTCTGAGTATAAGTGGACAGTCCAAGTGTTCAGAGAGTACTGAGAAAAAATTATGAAAGAGTGGAGGGTCATCAATATTTGGACAGTATATGCTGACGATACATAAGCTTTGATTCTGTACAGATATTTTTAACATTATAAATCTACCCTCTGGATCAGAGACTGTGTCCAATACTGTGAAATTGATGTTTTTGTGTATTAAAATAGCTACACCTCTTTGCCTAGAGTTATAGCAGGCAGAGAACATGCTGGGGAAACTCAGATGTTTTAAGTTAATCTGCAGATGTGGCAGATCTATGAGTCTCTTGTAATATTGTTACGTCTGCTTGCACTCTTTTTAACTGATCAAAAATTTTTAATCTCTTCTCTCTAGAGCCAGCTCCATGTACGTTCCATGAGACAAACCTTAGTGCACCCATAGATGTGTGTGTGAGTAGCTAGAATATGACGCCTTCATGTGTATGAGATAAAATAAGTAATTAAACGCATACATTAATCTGATAATAGGCTGAAAATAATAGAGTACATAATGAGGGTATCATTATAATCATTATTATCATTTGCAATATTAATACTTAATAATAGTAGCAATATTAAAAATAATGATCATATTTTAACAATATATAAAGATATTAATGCTGATAATGATAAAATATAAAGTATAAATTATTCACTTTACATTTCAATGAAATCTCAAAGTGCTACAGTAGGAAATCAGAAACAATACAAAGAAAAATTAAAAACAATCAATTAAAAAAATTAAAAATACACAAAACCATGCAATGCTAAGTTAACACATGGCAAAACAACAGCAATATCAATCCATTTGAAAAGCCTGTGTAAATAAAAATATCTTCAGATGTTTTTTAGAACATTCAACACTCTGAGGTGCTCTCAGTGTTTCAGGGAGTGTGTTCCACAGGCGTGGGGCTGCAGCTTGAAAGGCTCGATCTCTGATGGAATGAAGTTTTGTCCTGGGCTGTTGCAGGAATTGAGAATTTCTAGAGCGAAGATTTCTTGAGTTGATGTGGATAGTAAGGAGCTCTTTAAGATAAATAGGAGCATTAACAGTGGCGGCTGGTGAAAAATATTTTTGGTGGGGCTGTGCTATTTTTTTTAAACAAACGTGCTTTGTGAGCTTTGTGCACAACTTCACTATTTCCTGAATTAAGCACAGCTCTTTTATTTCCTGTCTTACATCATTGGACAAACTGATTAATCCAGGTGTGTCTGACTATTGGCACGCTGCCTTGCGGACCAAGGTTGAAAAATACTGCATTAAATTGCACATAAAATAACATGACCATAAATGGTAAATAGGCAATGCAAGAGGCAAGTAACAAAAACATTTGGTTTAATTTCAACATTTGAGTGAACACGAAAAATTATGAGCAGGTCATACAGTACATACAGTAACGGTAGTAAACACTACTTAGACAAAATGCCAGAAATTTACACTGCTAAATATTTCTGGAGTGTAGTGCCAAGGTCAACTTTATACAAAGATCAAGTGGATGCATTTGTGTGTGTGTGTGTGTGTGTGTGTGTGTGTGTGTGTGTGTGTGTGTGTGTGTGTGTGTGTGTGTGTGTGTGTGTGTCTGTGTGTGTTACCTCATTTGAACAGAAATTTTGCCCTTCTGTCCTTCTGAGAGGCAAAGCTCTCGATGAGCTTTTTATTGAAGTCAGGAATGTTTGTAACAAGCTTTTTTTTCCATGGAGAGCATGGCAAGAGCATTCAGCCCATCCTGTGTCATGGTGTTCCTCAAGGAAAGTCTTAATCCTCTTTAAAGTAGAGAAGCACCTCTCTGATTCGGCTGTGGTCATGGGTGTGGTGACAAGAATCTTCAAAAGAGTGACAGTCTCTGTGAACGTGCTTTGAAGATTGTTCTCCATGAAAAACTGGAAGAGAGTCAGTGCACCAATGCAAGTCCTGAACTCATGGTTCTCATAGATGAGGGATAGCTCTGTTCTGAGCTTAGCTTTGTTCAGCATGGGGTAGGCCTCTACAGTGGTCGCCAGTGCTGCATCTGGGAACTGTGCTGTGTGTTGCACAAACAAGTCACTGTAGCAGAGTGGCAGCAACGAGGTGCAGTGTTAATTTTGACAGGAAATTTTAATTTTATTTTAGTCTTAGTCTTTTGGCTAAAAATTAATTTTAGTCTTAGTCCAATTTTAGTCATTGGATTTATTTTAGTTTTAGTCCCATTTTAGTCGACGAAAATAACAAGTAATTTTAGTCGATAAAAATAAGCAATTTTAGTCAACAAAATGCATATATTTTTTCTAATGAAGTAATTTCATACTTTTGTATAGAGCACGGAAAAACTAGTGTAATTTAATACACAGGGTCCAAACTCTTAACCACCACTGATCAGATATAGCACACACAGCTAAGAACATAGAATATTTGAATAAAAAAACACTTCACATGTTTAACACTTACGTGTTTAATAAAAAAACAAAAAGCACACTGGAAATTACAAAGGTGCTCTTTTTAGCAATCCTGTACATCTAATCCATGTAGCGATAGCCTCTTCTTTAATTTGTTGTTCTTTGGCATCACTCTTGTACTTTGTAGTACTTGTAAATGCGTCCTCAATGTTCTGGTTGGACATTTTTGCCTTTTTGGTAGCTGGCTGGCCACCATCAGCAATGGTTTTCTGCAACTGCAAAAAAATAAAAATACACAATTAAAACATTGACTTTCTAACAATGATTTACCTGTTGCTTTTTGAGATTTCATACATTATATATATATATATATATATATATATATATATATATATATATATATATATATATATACACACACACACACATAAACATCTGTGCGGGCTCGGGACTCGGATCATATTAGTGCAAACCAGACATTGTGAAAATTATAAACAGCCAACAGCATGCTTCACTTTACTGGTCTAGTCCTGGTTTAGAGCGCACGTACAGCCAGCGGCTGTGACCCAAAAAGTACCAGAACCGCTCACGGCGCATGCGCAATCATGCATCAACACTGCTCGCCCGCTATTTCCCTAATAACACACGTTATAGTCATGAAAATACAGTACTTCCGAATTTTTATCCCAACATGACAGTGTTGATAGTTTTATTTGCCTATATATTACTTTTCGGGTCGTCACGTGTACATCATTTAAGTGGATATACCTCGGAGAAAATGGCGAAGTGGCCATTCTGTAGATTCCTCTTCAGATTCGTTGTTCTTTCCTCGGAACGACAGTCCACACTCTCGGCATGTAGTTTTGGTAGCAATGTTATCATAAGAAAAATGACTCCACACATCTTCTCTTCTTTTTCGCCCAGCAGTTAACATTTTCCTCTACTCCTTCTTCTTATGCCGTCGATATATTCAGTGAGCTATGTTTAGCACACCGCGCATACCTGCCCCTTTATACTATTCAGGGTCTGTCTTCTCTCACGTCGTCCCGCACGTTCACGGCACGCCACGCCCCTTGTCTTCTACTACGTTCGCATCTCACAACAACACAATAGTCGCACCCCACCATAGAGCGCCATGTAGAAGAGCGTCATCGTAGATTTTCGTCTCGTCTTTCATTCGTTGACTAAAAGTTTCAATCAATTTAATTATCGTCTTCGTCTTTTTCCAAGCTTTTATTTTGAATTTTTGTTTCATTTTCGTCTGTAAATATATTTTCGTGACGAAAAAAAAGACGAAAATATTTTGTCAACAAAATTAACACTGACGAGGTGCTTGGTAAAAGAGAATCACTCTTTTGCATGGCTCAGGATGGTGTCACAAACCTGTCATATGATGGTGCATGTGGCACAGTGGTTAGCACTGTTGCCTCGCAGCACGAAGGTCGCAGGTTCGAAACTCAACTGCGGCCTTTCTGCGTGGAGTTCTCCCCATGCATGCGTGGGTTTCCTCCGGGTACTCCGGTTTCCCCCACAGATCACAACATGCCCTATAGGTTATACATTGAAAGTCGCTTTGGATAAAAGCGTCTGCTAAATAAATAAAAATGAACATGAACATATGATAAATAAAAAACAACAGATAAGTACATAGGAAACAATTTCATAGGAAATAATGTCATCAGTATCCTCTTACAAATGTCATATTTCCCAGTTTTTGGGACAATAAAACATTTCTGGTTCTCAAGGAGATGTTTTTACTTCAAATGTAAAAACATCTCATTGAGAATCAGAAATGTTTTATTGTCCCAAAAGCTGGGAAATTTGTTTGCTGCAGCAGAAGTGTAACAAGTAAAATGGAATCAGATTGATGTATGTACAAATTTACATGAAATACACATTTACATGATTAAATAGGTATAATAAGTATGTGTGTTGAAATGAGTTTTTACAGTTATTGCACATTAAACAATGTACATGGTATTAAACAAATGTCCCGGTTTGTGGGACAACCAAGGATTTCTGATTCTGATTGTCTTGCTCACAGAAATGTAATGTACAGCTTACCTCTGCACCCAGCTGCTGTTCTCCCTGTCCAAACGTCCTCCGTTTCTTTGTTGGCTGCTGCATTGATGCGCTGCATTCCTCAGTCAGAGAATGAATGGAGTCCCTAATGAGACACAAGTTCCACATCCACATTACTGTTTGTGAAACTAACATACTGGAGAATTTCATCACAATAATATTAAATAAACAAGTATGTACCTGATCTTTTGCATGCTGTTGGCACTGGCGTCCATGTTACATCTGCGTCACGACCAAAAACGTGCTGGAGTAGACTCTCCGAGTTCTACCGAACACCAACGAAAGCCTTTGGCGGTAGCTCTATCGCCCATCATGCTTCTGAAACAACGTCGACGCTGATTGGATACGTTCCCATTCCTACCGTTTGATTTTCTTGTCAGCAATTGGCTGGCTGGTTTCGTGCGGTTTGAGCAATTCAAAAACAGCCTACAGCCTTTCTGTCGCCTCCACCGCTGGCAGAGAGCTTCTCACCAATATAGATATATGATTTGTTTTTGTTACAAAACACACAATTAACTTAGAATATGTGATTATTGTTAACTTTATTTATTTATTTATTTAAATAAAAATTAAAAACACTGGGGAAAACTGGGAGGACGGCGCCCTATCACCCTCTACTGGCCAGCCGCCACTGAGCATTTCCATGGCTACACTGATAGGTAAGGAGGCCTAATTTGTATTTAATTCTATAGGGGATTGGTAACCAATGAAGAGATTTCAGTACAGGTGTGACGTGATCATACTTGTGACCCCTTATCACAATTCTGGCAGCACAGCTCTAGATGTGCTGAAATTTCTGCAGGCATCCACTAGAGATTCCAATGAGTAAAGAATTGCAGTAGTCTAGCCTAGATGAAACAAAGGCATGGATCAACTTCTCAGCATCTGCTTGGGTTAGAAACGAGCGAAGTCTTGCTATGTTTTTAAGATGGAAAAATTATACTTTAGAAAGGTGATGGACATGATTTTCAAGTGATAAGTGTTGGTCCAGTTTGATCCCGAGATTAGTGATAGATGTAGAAAATGTTATGTTACCACCTAATATGGTAATATTTTTGCTGTCTCCGTACTGTGTGCAGATCGAAAACCAGATTGGAAGGTTTCGTACACATGATGTCTCTGTAGATGTTCGTGAAGCTGAGATGCAACCACTTTTTCCAGAATTTTTGAAAGAAATTGTAAGTTTGAAATTGGTCTGTAGTTAACCAAATTTGTCTAAATGGATGGTGTGATCTGATGCTTATGGACCTTGACCTTGCAGTTGACCTATAAGCTCTTTGGAATTGTGTTGAGGATTTTGGGAACATGCTTTTAACAAAGCCACATTCCTGGGAGGTTGCTGACCTTCCTTTGGACCACATATGTCAGACACAAGGCCCGCGGGCCAGATGTAGCCCGCCACATCATTTTATGTGGCCCACGAGAGATTCTAGTGTCTTAAAACAAGTCTATGCTGCTTCAAAGCGCACATTGACTATAAACTACATTTCCCATAATGCATGGCGATTGTGTTCCCTGTGCAGTGACTCGCCACTAGGTCGCAGTGTATCCACTTTCATGTTTAATTAATGCAACAAGTGAAAATAATTGTCCACACATCATCCCAAAATGTCCAGGAAGAGAGAGATTGATGCAGAAGGAAGGTGTTTCAACAAATATGGAACATGTTGATGCTTGAAGGAGAAAAACCGGTATCTTTACAGTCATTAGCATCCATGCTACTAGCATCAGCGTCTGCAGTGTTACCTCCTCTGCCTCGGACAAGCTGAAAACACTCCTCTTACTCAGCACCACGTTTACTCAGCATTTAGCCAACTTTGAAGCCCAGAAATGGATTTTAACAGCTCAGTAATGTTTGCGGCTGACATAAAGCACACAGACCAACTTCCAGACCGAGATGATTTAACTCCAGTTTAGCAACACGCTTAAGTCACTATGACTTTGTGGCTGCTGCGGCTTTTATCCCCCTCCCCGACACAACTGCGTGGTCCAGATGCTCTCCATGTCCAGCAGCACAAACCTGTGTGAGCAACTGTTTCTCACTGATGAACTCCTTCCTCAGCTCAGAGCCCAACCCCACAGATGCAGGTCTGGCTGGAACAGGTGAGCATCACAGGAAATCAGAGTGGAGAAAACTGGGATTGAATCATTTTGGTTTTAATAACCTTTTCTGCTCCAAAGCATGAAAGTTAATAGGTGAGATATTACATTTACATTTAAGAGAATTACTATTTTTAATGTATGTTGTTTGCCTGTGAAAATAAATAAACCTACTTTAAAACAGGACAGATTACAGATAGAAGAATAGAATAGAAATAAAATAGAAAATCCCTTAATTGTCCCTCAGTGGGGAAAGCTTGGTGTCCGTGCAGCAATAACATTCATTACAGGACCAACAAAGGAGAGTAAAAAATAAAGAATAAACATGAAAACATAAAATAGAAACACTTAAAAGATTCAAAACATAAGAAGAAATGCTGAGTATATGCAGATTTTAAGGAATACATTTTTTAAAAATTGAGACATAAGTAACGAATACCACTGACGTGTGCTTTATTTAAAAGCAACTTGCTCGTGTGTAATTTGGTTCAGTCATGTAGCCTGTAGCTTCTTGGCTTTGGTCTTCTGGAATGCAGCTGTTTGGAGGTCCTCTGAGACATGCTCTCAGCTTTGTGGTGCATGTTCAGTATAGTACACACCCTGATATCAGACAGCACTGTGACTACCTTTCAGCCTTTAAACAGACTAACTGATCATTAGATGATTAGACCAGCTAGATGTAAGGGGCGAGACAACCTTGACTCCCACCTGCTGGAGCTCTGGGGACAATAAGGCACCATCCAGTTTGATGGATAATACAACTTGAGGTCATTACTAGAAAAACACGACACTTCCCTTCCTGTTTCTAGCTGTGTTAAGTTGGTCTGAGACATAAAATAAAATAAGGAAGCGTGTCTCAGAAAATGACAGCTTGTTTGGTGAAAGGTTTGAATTTACTGAGCATCAAATTCAATTGAAAATAAATAAAAACTTCAAAGACCCACAACAGCTCAGCTTGACAAACCGAAGTCAGCATGCAAAGAAAAAGTGAGAAATTTGCCCGCTGACCTCCAGGAGGAATGAATTACCGAGGCTCAGGGTGGAGATCAGATGACAAAAATCCAGCTTCGGCTCGGGTCCGGTTCAAAAGTACACCAGAGGTCTGCAGTGAGTTAAAATCAAAGGCAGCTGAGCGCCTGATGAGGTGATGTGACGTTTTTGTTCTGTTGAGCTGGATCACATGATCGTGTTCTGTAGAGGAACATGCACCAAGTTCTAATCAGCACAACCGTTCCTGTGGTTTCAGTGGTTTAATCCCAACTGGCACATGTGGTCTGAACCACCATGAGAACATGAGACATGGAGGAAAGTATCAAATACACAGAATCATTATTGATGCATTTCATCTAAATGGACCGAAGATAGAACCACCAAAGGAACGTTCTTGTGCTTCCAGCAGGGTCCCTTAACCTAAAACTAAGAGTCTCTTCATTTCCTGAAGTGGCGATCACATCTGGACACACGAGCTGAGGAATCTGTCTCAATCTGGAGCCAATCACAGGAAAAAGCTCCAGAGTCTGAAAAGGTTCAGGACACTGAAGTGCAGTAAGAACTTTACTGCTGGTTCTTATCTTCGGCTTTTCATAAAAAGTCCTTCAGAAGACAAACGTGACAAAAGTCTAAATGTAAAAGTGATCCATCCTACTTTCACATGTGCTTAAGTCTTTTAATCCGGGATGAGTTACATCTACATTCTGTAATTTGTGGGTCTTCATAGTTTATTTGAATTTATTAATTTTCCAAGTCAGAACAGATTGTCTTCATCAGATGTGTCTTCTCAAACCCTTTAAAACCCCTGGAGAACATTTCAGAGGATCACACTGTTCTTTAACCTTTGGCCTCTTCAAGATTTAAGGTGCATTTTTTTGTTAAAGTTCTGTAAATGCAGCAGATGACAGGGTTACTATTGCTGTTGGTGTAATAAATCTCCAGTGCTGGGGGGAGGAGCTTCAGCGATGCCGCTCATCATTAGCAGCGATGAACTCCACTTTAACTGATTCAGCTTCATGGTGAGAAATTCTAATTATTGTTCTGTTGTGAGTTTTCTGTATTTCTACCTTATTCTTATCTAGACGCATACAGGTAATAAACAGTTGCATCTGTCTTATTGTAACACAAAGAGCTGCATATTTGAACTCCCCCCCTACACACACACACACACACACACACACACACACACACACACACACACACACACACACACATCAAGCATCAGAGGGATAAAAAAAAACTTCTAAATGCTGTGAGCTTCACTTCTGTTATAGATGCCAAAATTCTGCAAGATGCACCAGATGTGCAGTGATATGTTTGTGTGTGTGTGTGTGTGTGTGTGTGTGTGTGTGTGTGTGTGTGTGTGTGTGTGTGTGTGTGTGTGTGTGTGTGTGTGTGTGTGTGTGTGTGTGTGAGTGTGTGTGTGTGTGTGTGTGTGTGTGTGTGTGTGTGTGTGTGTGTGTGCATTCAGGTGTTGCAGTAAAGTGTTCACAGATGACACTGGGAGTCTGTGGGAAGAGAACATGCTGATCTTCTCTTATTGTGGAAACAGAAACTTAACTCTGATGCATTTCTGCACAAGCTGCTGTTTTCTGCCCTGCATGTGTTTCAGTTTGTCTGCATGCAAAACGGCTTCAGCGGGTGATTTATAGCTGTGACTCGTTTTAATCCACACGGGGAAAACGACAGCGTGTTAGACTTATGGTTGGTGATTTAGATCAGCTCCCGTTGGGGTTGATTATTCTGGAATATTTGAATGTTTAGCTGAAGCTGATTATTTTCTTACAGCTAATATTTGACAATTTATTAAAAAGAAGAAAAAGACTTGATTTGTGTTTCCAAACAGGCCAAGACCTGAGGGAAACTAACACCTGGGTCTCACGATGAGGGAATCATGACAAAGTTCGACCCAACCCTCCCCTCAAGCTTAAGGATGCAGCTGATACACGATAACTAAAGATAATCTTATCAGATATTCCTGCCGTGTGTGAGAGCATCCTAGTCAAACACATATTAATTGCGTTGGATTGTCTTGGTCTGGTTTTGAGGACTAACAAACACGCTGCCTGTCGGATGTGACGTGTAGCCAATCAGAAAGGAAGATGATGGCAGAGGACAGCACACTCTCCGTCCACCATGTTTGTTTACTCCAAAGTCACGTTTGATCTCTTTGGTTATGTGAGATTTCTCATCTAAATGGGTAAATGTTGGTGTGTAGAACCTGCTTTTGTGTGGTTGGTTCTGGTTCTGGTTTTTGTTCTGTTAGGGTTGGGTGTAAATGTACCAAATGACCCACGCTCGTGCATCTTATAATGTGTGTTAGTTTAGTCCAGAAAGTGTTTCTGTGTGGTTGTTAAGAGACAAATCTGAACGCACAGATGTCTCTGCAGAGATGACCTCTGACCCTAAACTTGTGTCTTGTTTCCTCCCGTTTGGAGGCAGAAGCTTGTGGCCTCAAAGCTTTCTTCCTTCTTTCCTGTCTCATTATCTTTGTCTTCAAAGTTCAGAGTTTCCACTTCTGCGTACACGACAGATAAACACAGAACACGCGACCCTTACAAACGTAGGTGGAATGTCTCATTTAGCTGTTTGGGCTCAGTGGGAGGTTTCCACCTCCTGCTGCTTCAGCATCACGCTGGCTTTTGTGAGACAAACAACTGCAACCAAGCCTGCTTGGTCGTCCTATCAAATATAAATACTGTCCCCATATGATGTAAAATACTTCTCAAACTAAGGTTTTTCCTTACTACCTCTGGTTCAATTAGAAATGGAAGGATTTAGGAAAACAAAAGCTAACTGGGAAGCAGAGAAGTCCTGCTGGCCAAAAATGCAAGAAACAAAACCAAAGCAGAAGTGTTTTAGGCCAACGTGGTGTTGTAAAATGAAAATGTGCTGCACACATGAGGAGCACAGCTGCAGACCATCCATTAGCAATCCCATTTCCTTTGATTTCCCTTCACTCTTCCCCAGGATTAAACACGGACTTTTCTGAAATGACACCAAGCTGTTCGGATGATCTGCTCTGACGTGGCCTCTTAGGTCCAGACCTGCACCCCCACCAGCTTCCAGACATTCATGACACATCAAAACAGTGCCTGAATAAAAACCTGAGTGAAGATCACATAAAACAGCTGAGTGAGGCACTAAAACACCAAATACTCAAACATGGGGTTGATCGTTTCTATTTAAAGTTAAGAAACGACTCACTGAGTGTAAGTGGACTCAGATCATTCTTACAGATATTGTCAGACTTTGAATGATAACATCAAAGATCAGGCAGCGGGGTGTTGTTTCCGCCTGCGGTTGAGCGGAGGCCAACCCAAACAATCTGATGTCATCAGAAAGGTTTTCATTAAAACTCAGACTCAGAGAAGTCAGGAGTGTGAAATTAAATAAGCTGCAACAAGAGAGAAAATAACAGGTCTTTATGATGCTGAACGTCCTCCATCATTACGGCTAATCACAGCCATTTTAACGATGCAGGAGAGAAGGTCAGAGGTTAAACTACAGCTGACTCAGATCGCTTTCACTCTGATTTTATGCACATAAAGTCCTGTCTCAGGAGGATTCATGAGTCATCTCCATCCCAACATCATTACTCTTATTTCTCATTAAAATGTGTTCACATGTTTCCACAGTTTTTCTTTTTATAAGCCACTTTGGGGAAATTGTGCTCAGTCACATGATGAACACATATTTCCATTCCCAGTTTGGGTTTGGAAAGTCGCTCCCAAATTCTCCTGACTGAGCTGCTGTTTCTGGCCCTCTCCGCAACTGGAGGTCAGTAGATTTGGGAACGTGCAACAGGAGGTCTGTAGTTTTGGGAACGTGCAGCAGGACATCAGTAGCTTTGGGAACGTGCAGCAGGAGGTCAGTAGAAACGTTCTGTGCACATCTGCTCTGTAAAAAGTGTCTCGTTTCACCCAAAAAGAGGCAGAAACTGGATTTCTTTCCGAGGTTTAACTGCCTCTTGTGCATCACATCTCCCACTGGTACTGCCAAGCTCAGCCACACAGAACACTGCCCCCCATCCCCACCCCCCAACCCCAACCCTGGCTGCTTCTCTGACTCACCAATGTGCCTGAACAATGCTCACCATTGAAGTCTCAATGGGTGTCTTTAACTGACAGCTGAAACCGATTAATGCAGAAGCCAGCAGCCATGGCAACACCACAAAAGCTCACATATTCTGTACAGAAATGCATTGTATAACAGTACTGAGATGGAAAAATGTTGCAGTTTAAGGCTGAAGGAAAAGAAACCAAAGGCAAGAATCAGGCGGGAGGAGAGCGGGTCATAAAGACAAAATGTATTTTATTAATAAGAATGAAGAGTCCCAAATAAAACTAGCTCAAAGTTTGTCCAAATGATACAAATGAGTTCCTGAAGCCGAAAAACAGGAAAACCATCCACTCGTAAACAAATACTAGTCAGAGGAACTCCCCCTGCTGGCTGGTTCCAGTACTTGGCCTAGGCCCCGTCCCTCCATGTAAACAAATAGAATATTTTCTTAATTAAAATAAAAACAACAAAACTCTAATTCAACCTTTTATACACAGAAATTATTTAAAATAATAACATTAAGAAAATTTGATTCAAATCAAAGTGGATTAATTGTTCAGGTAAGCAGAGATTAAATTGTCTCAGATTAAAAGTTAATTCAAAACAACATTGCAGATTGCATTATCCGTTTATTTTAAAGGTCCTGTGTTAGTTAATGTTAATATTTTACCAGTTAACCTTGTTCGCACATCTGAGTCACATTTCTGTTGTCAAAAGTGCAAAAGATCAAGTTGAGTTCTCACTTTTGTTGTTTTCCTCTTTAATTGGACTAGACAACGAGTCACATCCTCAGGCTCCGGCGTACAGCTAAGACAGAATGAATTTGTGTTAGATATGAGCTTCTGGCGTTAGCGTTAGCATGCTTTGTGCTGCTGTTGCCGCGGAGCATCGTGGTCTCGCTCTTCTACCGGTCCAGTTCAGTTTGACTCCATTTACAGAAGGAAAAAGTGAAACATTCAAATTAACAAAGGAGCCAGATTTTCTAAATAAAACAAGAAGTCACACCGTGAAAAATAAACAGAAGCTTCACCAAAAGAGTTTTCGTAATTAAACTAAATCTAACTAGATCAATAAAATTTGGAAAACTAAATTTAGAACCCAAAACTATCCCGACTGTCCCTGAAGTCTTCTGATGTCCTCAGAAAGCTGTTAGCAGTTAAAGATGACTCATCGAACAGTCGCCTTTCCTCCTCCACACACAACTGGTGTTTACCTTGACAAGTTATAATTTCCATGATTCGGATAAATGAGTCTGCATGTTTGACATCTGCAAATAATCTTTCATCCTTCAAGCTCACAGTTCTGCTCTTTCTTCTCCGTGCAGCGCTAACTGTTTCACATCAGCGAGGCAGGAAACGGGTTAACAAGACACGAGCGACGACAAGTCTGACATTATGCAACCCTGTCACATGACACGAGCTAAACGAAGGTAGATTCGGTCAAAGTGAAAGGTTGTAGGGATAGAGCAGCAGCAGCACAAAGAGCTTCTGGACTGTTGTGATGCTGCTGCAGCGCTGCAGAGCACATCCAGCAAACATCCGAGGCTTTAGGCTGTGCTGCTGTAGGTGCTGCAGGGGCGGCCCTGAGAACTCGGGCCTGAAGAATCCGGAGTTCTGGTTGGTCTGTAATTAACCGCCACTTTGAGCCGGTGTTTGGACCGAAGCCTGAGGGTCGGGAAACAGGATCTCACTGGTAGAACTTTGGCTTCTTACCTGGATTAACTGTGAACAGTTTTACTAAGCAACCATGGATCAGATTCCATTGGTCCTCCATCAGGTTCTCGTGGAAACCTGTTCGGCTCATTCTAGACCACTTTACTAAAGTAACAGGAGTGCTAAGGATGTCCTGATCCGATCTGAAGGATTGGACCAGGGTTCTGATAAAAGCACGTTTTAATAACCAGACATACGGCAACACTGTGGTTTCACTTCAGCTGGGCTATCACACCAGGAAAGGCCCACTGGGGGGCGGGCTTAACGCTATCAACAACCAATGGAAATGTTCCAGACGCCATGTTTAAAACGTCCAAGCTTCATTTTTATTCTAGATGATTAAATCCTTAAGTCAGATTATCAGGAGCTACACAAGCTGATTGGTTCTGATCCGCCAGCAGTTTGTGTTTTAATCACCATTCAGATCGTTAAAGCGGGTCAGAACACCAGGTAGGCGGGTCAGAACACGGTGTTCTCTTAACCCGCCAGTGTTTTTGGATCCTGAGTCTGGAGATCATTAATCAACCTTCATGAGCTCTGATTTTATATGGTGATGTCATCAACACTCAACAGCTAAACACAGCAACGCCAAACGTCTGAGTCCCACATAAGAAGTTCTATTTGTAGGCCCGTCAGCTGGTCCAAACAAAGTTTCACATCAGAACTTCATCTGGGACCAGAGGTGCCCGGCCAGCTGAGGGGAGGAGACTTTCCTTCCTGAAGCTGCCAGAGCTTTAAAACAGGGGATTCCCATAAAGCTGCTGGAGCTGAAGAACCCACTAGAACTCAGAACAAAGTTCTGAATCCAACGGACCACTCCCCCCCCCCGGGCCCAAAGCCTTTCTTCTCTCTGACATCAGATTCAAGAACCGGGTAATAACTCAGAAATAACATTTGTTAAAGATGAGAAGCACGTTTGCTGCGCTTATGAACCTCCGATCCTGATGGGTCGCACAGACCAACACCTGGTTCAGTACCTCACCAGGAGTCACACATGAACATCTGGAGAGAAGGAACGCTGCGTGGGCGGGTCACGGTGGAGTCACTCTGATGTTTATCTCAGGCTGTCAGAAACAAAGAGGTGAAGCTAAATAAAAGCTGCAGAAATGTTCACTTTTAACCACTTTTCCAACTTTTACAACCAAACCGAACGGCTGAGGTGATTAACCGGCTCGTGAACAGGTGAGTGTGAGCAGAGCAACAACATCAGCTGGAAGCAGGAGTGGACACCAGTGCTGGATCCCTGTGATGGACTGAATACCTGTCCAGAGGAGTCTCCTGCTTCTCTCTCGGTGACTGCTGGAGCCTGACAGCCTGTGCCTGAGAGCCTGGATGAGGCGGTTGAAAAAACAAACAAATTAACAAATAAAAACCAGTCCTGTTCCGTGTGCCCAGTCCCATGTAGGAGTATCGGTTATTTCTTAGTTACTCCCCAGTGTATGTCGTGTCCTGTGTAATAGTTTGACGTTCCTCCCTGTGTGTCCACGACCTTTGACCCCTCTTAAGTTCTTGTCTCCCAGCGGATGCTCTCCCAGTGTCCGGGTCTGTGTACCTGTGTCTTTCTTCCTGTCATGTTGATCCCAGTGTGGTTGTTTAGTCTGCAGCCTCGTTCTGCTCGGTTTGGTTTTCTCCCAGCGTCGGCGTTCCCCTCAGCTTCCTGTTAACCAGACACACCTGATCCGTTTCATCACACCTGTTCCTTGTCTCTCACCTCTCCCCTCTGTGTGTTTGTTCTCCTGTTCAGTCACTCCTCACCTGTCGGTTCCTGATGGCCCTGCTCCCCTGGAGGTCGCCTCCGTTTGGTGAGGTACCTGGCTGTGTCTCGGCTCGGTCTACCACCTGGGTTTAGATCCTCGTTTTTTCCCTCATTGATCCAGAACTATGAATTGTTACTAAACATTTGTTCTGGTCCATGTTTCCGTCTCAGGTTAGGGTCGTGAGCTGTGATCGTGCATGTGACCCGGTCCGTCGGGTACTGGCTCCAGGTTGTTTGCGTTGGGTGGAAACCAGGATGGATTATTAATCTGCACAAACAGACCAGTAAGCAGCTGGATGCTTGTTAACAGTTTGTTGGCGTTTGGACGTATTTTTACACCTCTTTGAGCCGAGTTTGGAGAATCAGATGGATGCTGGATTAAATTAAAGTGCCCGGTTGATCCCACTAGAACATAGATCAGATGGTTCTGGTGCAGCGGTCAGGTGTTTTTTTTTGGGGGGGGGGTCTGAGTATCGTGTATATTTTGTTTTGTGGTTTTTTATTTGAAGAAGAGGCAAACCCAGATGATGTTTTGGGAGTTTGTTAACATTTAATCTTTATGGTTTTCAGATCTCTGTGACCTTCTGGACTTGTTTTGATGTTTCTGACATGACAGCTTCAGGACGTTGCATCCGTCTTGCGGACGAGGTCAGGTGGACTGACCTTTTGATGCTAGGAGCAGTAGCGGTTTTAGGCACGGGCAGACAGGGCAGTTGCCCGGGGCGGCATTTTTTCATGACACAAAAGGGGCGCACAAGCGCGGAGTAAAAAAAAAAAAAAAAACAGGAAATCTGCGCCGCACCGAGGTTTTCTATTATCTGTCATATGACAGTGTCTGGATTGGAAACAGCAAGTTGGCGCCCCCTGCAGCTGCAGGCGCTGAACGTTCACGTGCTCCGTGTGTCTATGAAGAACAGGAAGGGGAGGGGTGCGGCGGGGGAATTCACCTCTGCGTCTTTCCCAAATAAATGAGCGGGTAGGGGCTGAATCAACTGTATTAAGATGGCTAAAGTCAATCACATCTTAACGTTCTTCCATATTTCATTCATAATATCATAAACACAGGCCTATCATTCTTTCAGGTTTCTCTGAATTGTGTGAAATGGCCGAATAAAAAAAGGAAAAACAAAATGATTTTGTGGTCACCCCCCCATCAAGGTCAAATTGTTTAGTCCTGACTAAAGGAAACTTATTGAGTCAAGAGCCAAACAGAAGAGATGAACATAAAAAAGCTAAAACCACCAGGTGCCCCATTCAGGGGGAAAAAAGAAAAAAGAGGAGAAAGATAAAGGTATGTAGCTCTCATGATGCATGTTTTCAATTATTTGAACCAGTTAACTGGGATTTTAACGGTTAAATGCGGTCAACTAATTGCTAACAGAGCTAATAGGGCTGAAATATTGAAACAAATATTCAAATGGTTTGAAAAAAGTCCTTGAATCGTTTTTTACTGATTCAAACTAGGATTTGTTAAATGCTCTCTGCAGCCCGTGGCCTGCCTGAACAACAACAAACACATGTTGATCATGTTCACATAATAATAAATAAAACAATTCTACAAGCTGAAGAAAACACCCCAGTCACCACTAACTATCCTGTTTATTTATTGCAGATGGCTGCACTGATTATTTTTTACATGATTTGTTCTGTAAAAGTTGGCATTTTTGGTAATCTACAGTTTTTTATGTCAGTTTAAATTACAATTTCAGAGGCAATTCTAAAATATTATGGATCATGATAAAGATCTATTGGAGATCTACCCCAACTTTTGGACTGCTCTGCCAGTCACTGTGGCTCAAGCTGAGAGGAGCTTTTCAAAACTTGATCAAGTCATACCTGAGGTCACCTATGTTTCAGGGGCGGCTCACTAACCTGGCTCTGATTAGTATCAATCACTCAGTAGGGGAGCAGATTTCATGTGATGACATTATTGATGATGTTGCATCAAGGTTAGGTTTTAATTTTAGTTTGTGTTTTCTGTTCTAAGTGCAATGCTGTAGTGATTATCTTTAGTTTGTTATGTGTGAAATATTTTTGCTATTTAGAATATTTATTATCTATTATGTTCATATATTCTTAATATTTAGTTATTGTTTGTTTTTGTATAGTTGATTCTATATATTTTGATACAGTATATAATGTATAGTGATTTACATTCTGACAACTTCATAGTAATTAATGTAAATATGTGCAACTTAGAAAAATTAATGTTCAATAGTTGTTCTAATAAAACATGCCTGTTTGTAGAAAACATGCGTGTGTTCATGCAGGTGGGGTGGTGGTGGTGGTGGTGGGGGGGGGGGGGGGGCGCTCAAAGGGGGCCTCGCCCGGGGAGTAATTCGATGTAGAACCGCCACTGGCTAGGAGGAGGGGGAGGGAGGGGAGGAGGCAGGCTTTCTTCTCCTGGTTAACTAGACATGTGATTAGCTGTGCCGTCTGCTGCTGATCCTGCAGCCATTCTGCTCTGCTTCAGAGGAGAAAGCGCCTCCAGCCTGAAGGTAAGAATTGATTCGCTGCTACCTTCTGTGTCTGATTTGATCTGAAATCTTCAGCTGGGAGTCTGCACCTGATCAGGTCCAGCCAAAGACGTAAAAATGCTTTTATTAGCAGTGAAGCTGAGTTTAAAATATGAATTTTATTAACTAAAGCAAGATTTTATAATGAATTCATAAATGAAGTCTTCTTGGGTGTTTTGTTTGTTCTCCAGCTCAGACAGAGCAGCTCACACCCTCTAAACACACACTTTGCAGGTGTGTGTGTGTTTGTGTGTGTGCACGTGCGCACCTGCACGTGTGTGTGTGTTTCCTCACACTTCGGGTTGTTTTTAGCTTAAAAGCTCGGCTGCAGAAGCAAAAATGAGGCTAGGAAACAGAATAATTGGGCTCTTCCGGGTTGTTTTTACTCGTGTGGAAAACAGAACCATTAAGTGATGAGCCTGATCATTCCTCTGCTCGTCCTGAGAGGTATTACCTCATGTTTCAGGCACAGGAAGCTGGATCACATGAAACATTTGTGTTGACGTTTAACTGAATCCTCCATGTGATGGTCGAGCTGTGCCAAACCCTCTGACATCACAGATCCAATCAGAAGTGGGCCAGTGCGGTCCAAGTCCCCGCATGGCTCCAGGACGGATGTCATTATCACTGTCATCTGATTTGCTGTGATGAAAATACAAAAATTATTTATTAAACTCTGAATAAAACATTACATCCAAACGGTAGAAAAGAGATTATTTCATGAGGCAGCGTTAATATTTAGTTTGTACTGCAGGAACCTCCCAGTGCAACACGTTACAGGTGTGGCCGAGGTGGGAAATCTGGAGATAAAACAGGAATTAATAAATGATTCTTACAGTAAACCGACTCAGAGCTGCTCTGAAGTTACACATTATCAGTCACATTTTTGCTGTTAAGTTAAGCTTAAACAGGAAGTGACTCGACTTCAACAGATTAACAATGTCCACAGCTTTCGTGGTGGGTGGAAGTTTCTTTACCCGCATGAAAGAATCACACGCGGAGATCAGGGTAAGAAAAAAATACAAAATGCTTATTTAAAAAGGAAACTAATGTCAGCTAAGGGCGCTGATCCAAACAGGACAGGGTGGACTTGGATTCTAAAAAGAACAGAAGAATAAACGGGGTGAACACAGGAAACTGAGAACCAGGAAAAATAAACTATATGATGAAGATGGAGTAGTCTTACGGTACTGAGGTGGAGTATGGAATGAAGGGGAATGTCCGGTAGTGAAGAGTAGCTGGTGGTTGCAGATGATTCAGTACAGGTGGGCGGTAGAGAGCGGACGGCCAGGGGAGCTGAGTGACGCTGGAGGTGACAACACACTTCAGGCAGGAGAGAACAGGGGCGAGGATCCAGGACAGGTACTGGGGCAGACAAGGAAGGCAGAATGAGCACAAGTCTAAAACACAACTTCAGAATGACAGGACAGGACAGGACAGGACGTGGCTAGAGGTACCCAACGATAGAGTATCAACCGGCGCTGAAGTGTGGCAACACCGCTCCTTAGATCCCCTGGCCCTGCTGATGGAATCAGCTGCAGCTGCGACTCTCCGACACGCCCACCTGCAAAACACTTAGGAGGAACAAGAGCCAGCAGAGAAAATAAGCAGAACCATGACAATAGCTGTCCATAAAACCCAAAAGATGAGAGAAGGAGAAGGTCCAGTTTGATTACACCTGTTTGTCTCAGGATGCTCGGAGCTGCAGGGACCAAGCTGGATCTGTCCAAACTCACGGACGAGGAGGCCAAACATGTGTGGGACGTCATCCAGAGAGACTTTGACCTGAGAAAGAAGGAGGAGGACAGACTGGGGTGAGTTACCGAGACAACAGGAAACACAGGAGAGGCGTCTGAAAACATTCTCGAGGGTTCTCCGTGTGCAGAAAACTCGTGGTTAGAGTTTCTGCCTCAGTTTGCATCAAGTCCAGAATGTTCTGAGTCATCAGATTAATAATCTAAAAAAACAATTCAACTGCTTTTGTGAGGAAGAATTCAACAGATCCAGGGAAGTCCACCAAGATGATCCAGGTGTGGGATCTCAGTTTCACCAGAGCAGGTGAGGAGATGATCAGTGGTCTAGTGTCAAAAAGGGCAGAAAAGAAGCCATTTATCTCAAACCATCAGGGACAGACTGGTGTCTGCTGAAGGTCCTGGCCCAGAACTGGACCACTAAAGAAGGGAGGAAAAGAATGTTCTCTGCTTTCTTGCTACATCATCTGGAGATGAACAGGTGAGCGCTCCCATCACTCCTATGTCTTCTCCAGCAAGATGGAGCACCAGGCCAGAAAGACGAAGTGAGAATTAGGTGGATCAGAAACCAAGCATCGTGTTGGGTCCAGTTCCAGAAACCTCCACAGACGTTTGGTGCTTCTACTCATCATCAGATCCTCCGGTTGGATTCTCTCTCTGTGTGGTTTCCTCGGTGTTCCAGATGTACTTCTGCTGTTTAACCAGAACAAGCAGAACCCAGGAGACACGTTTCTCCTTCATCACATCAGAAACAGGAAGCAAACAAATCCGTTTCCTCCTGATGTTTGATGACGGAACATTCTGGAGCTGTGAGCAGTGCTTAGAAACCTGTCACAGATGAGTCTGTTTCTCCTGAGCTGCAGCTCGTCCGGCAGCAGAGCTGGGTTAGGGTTACCAACCCTAACCCTAACCAGAAGCAGGTTTTCCTGTTTTGGAGTTGGTGAAAGTCCTTCTTGTCTCCAGTCTCTCTGTCCTAAAATAGTCATCGGTCCGATGGACGGAGCCAGAATCAAACACAACCGTCTCCTTGTTTCTGATTATTGCATTTCTTGCCAAACTTCTTCTTCAGCTCTTTGGTTTGTGTTGAAATGAGGCTTTGTGCTTCTCCAGCAGCTGTTTTCATCCAAAGCTTGTGAAACCTTTAAATAGGTTCAGCTCTTTATGCGGTTAAAAACTTCACTGCTGCAAAGCCAAATATGTTGGAGCACAATAGGATGAAACATTTGGCGGCGGTTTACGTTTGAGTTTGTTTGATTCTTTTGTTTTTTCTGCAGACGAACCGTTAGAAACACATTTAATAACATTATGAGATCCTGGATAAAAGAGCCATCAGACATTTTTAGAGCAGGATTTATGAACGTAGGCTCGAGCTGCTCGTTACAGGGTTAGGCTTTAACTTTCCAAGCTTGTTTATGTTTATTACCATAGATTATGGTAAAGTATGGTCAGGCAGCAGCGCCTACGTGAGACAATGATGTGGTTCAGGGACATCTCGGAGGCTTCGGTGGTTCTGAAACAGCTTTTAGCTCAGTTTTTGTTCTTCTAAAAGTAAATCATAAATCTATGATTGCACCTATGTTTTTATTTTACTGAAGCACCAGTACTTTTTCTTCTACCTGTGGCTGGATTTTCAGGATCGTTTTAAAGACATGAGCATGATTTATGGAAGATCTGGATGGTTTTTCAGCAGCTTTCTGTTTGTTAAATTAGGACAAATATCAGGAAAGTCCAACTGAAAAGTAAAGGTCCAGAAACAGAACCCTGAGGTCCTCCTACAGTGTTATTACTGTTTTCTGAAACATCATCAATAGTGGGAATGCTCAGTTATGAGATAATTTAGTAATAAACGCCTCAAAGATCCAATTCGATGATTTCTAAAAAATGTTTTAAATGAAGATGTCACGCTGACAAGCAGGAGGTCCGAACCCAAAATGCGGAACACCAGATCACTCAGACAGGAGCGGAGGTAAAGAAGTCAATCCTTTATTATTAAAGTGGAGGCTTAATCCAGCAGATAAAACACAAAAACAGAAGTTCAAAAACAGGAGCAAGGACTCAGGCAATAAACATGGGAGGACACAGAACAGCTCAGACATGTACAATGGTCCAACAAACACTGAAGGACAAGACATGGCTTATATACACAGAGAGGAGCAATTAGGGAAACAAGCAGCAGGTGTGTGAAGGCTGGAGGGAAAGCAGGTGCATACAATTATCCAAATGGGGAACAAAACCAGAGGAGGGCAGATAAACCTAAAACTATTAAACACGGATAACTAAACTTAGGGACTGAGGGCAAATATAAACAACCAATAACTAGAGGGGTGAGGGCTGAGGAGAATAATGGGACACAAGAGGAAAACCTGGAGTGGGAACTGGAGGGGCTGGGGAACAAAGGGACACAACATGACAGAAGAAGGATGTTTTAATAAAAAGGAAGTTAAAAGACAAACAAAACATCTTATCTTACAGTCAGAACAAGATCATAGAAAACATTTTGTTTTCTTATCACAACGACCTGTTGGAACAATATTCTTTCAAATCCACAAACAGATGTAGATTTTAGTAATAATTCTCCGATTCTGTGAGTATGTGTCATGTTTCAGCCCTCAGGTGTCATGTTCTGTGCCCCTTTGTTCCCCAGCCCCTCCAGTTCCCACTTCAGGTTCTCCTCTTGTGCCCCATTATTATCCCCAGCCCTCTGTAGACGTCCCTCATGTGTCTTTCTAATCATTCTCCATTCCTAGTCAATCTTATTTTAGTCCTCCTCATCCGTCTAGTTATTTGTTTATTTTTGGCCCTCAGTCTTTAGGTTTAGTTTTATCCTTGTGTTATAGGTTAAGGTTTGTCTGTCATCCTGCTTGTTTCTTTCCCCCTCAACTAGATTATTGTATGCACCTGCCTTCCCTCCAGATCTCACTACTCACACCTGTCACCTGTCTCCCTGATTGTTTCTCTCTGTGTACATAACCCTGTGTCCTGTCTGTGTCTTTCAGTGTCGTTGAATCATTGCATGTGTCAGTGTTGTTCTGTCTCTCTCCTGTTTCTCCTAGTCCGTGCTCAGTGAGCTTCTGTTTTGTTTTTTGAGCGTTCAGTGTGTTTTGGAGATTTATTCTTATTCTTGCATTTTTGGATTTGGCACCTCCTTTAAAATAAAAGATTATTTTTGCTGAAGACTTCTCCTGCCTTGAGTCATTCTTGGTTCTGCAATTTGGTTTCCACCTCCTCCATCCTGATCATGACATCAGGATTTTAACTCTAGCAGCAGCTGAAGTTCAGAAATCAGAGATGGATGTCTGCAGCAGAACCTTGTGAGGAACAATCAGAGACCAAAGTGAACATCTGATCAGACGCTGCTAAAGAGATGGAGAGGACGTCCCAGCGAGCCGATTCTACTGCCAAGGGACAGAGGACATCCCAACGAGCTGGATCTGCAGCTGAGGCTTCCAGGAGGCCGTTTTCTATGCCAGGAGCTGACAGAAGAACTGAATCCAGATTGTTTCGATCTTCACAAACAGCCAGAATCACAAAAATCAAAGAACACATTTAAACAAATGAAAGAAAATAAATCTGTGTAATTCATATAAACTTGGTTGATTTTCCTCGTTGAGAAGCGGATGGAGAGATGTGACAAGCCCTTACAGATGGCAGCAGTGATTGGATTCATCTCCATATTTGAATTTCATATCAGTTTGGAGGAGCAAAGCATTCCCTGCAGCACTCCAAGGCAGCCGGAGCTCTGAGAGGGAATCCTGCGGGAGCAGATTTCTGGGCTTTTATCCTTCAAAGAAGGACAGACTTTTAACTGATGACTTTTAAATCATTTTGTTTCTAAAGCGAGCTGCTAATGGCCAGCAGCTGCATCTGCAAAAGGTTAAGGAAAACTGGAATGGATCCCGTTTATCCCAGAGATCTGGGCTGTGATTCAAAAGGCTCCTAAAAAGGCCTTAATAAACAATAGCAAGCCTCTCATCCTTGCAGGAATTTTAAAGGTTTTTCTTTTTCCTGTCCAGACTGCACCCTCACTCTGACATTTGGGACTTGTTATCCGAGTTTTTCTCTCCACTAGTCAGCATCCCGGAGCGCTGAGGAGGGATGTTATGTTTCCAACAATCATCACAAATTTCCTTTAAAGTTTTCTGAATAAAACAGTTGAAGTAAAAGCTGCTAAATCATTTATAAGAAACCATGTAACAGCTGTAGAAGAAACAACGAGATCTCACGTGTAAAGCCTCTGCCTCTTTAAAGGAGCAGCATGTAAGTGAAATAATCACAAAACAATAATGAATACTGAGTCGGTCGTGGTGTGTTACAGAACAAAACACCCACACTTCCTCTAATACCAGAAGCCTGGTCTGGACAATTAAAAATTGTGCCCACATTTTTAAGTTGGCACACATTTCTTTCAACAATGCATCATTACTGATCCCCTGCTTCAGCCCTCCTCTCCTTGCACAACGGCCACAAACTGGTGTTCTTCTGCTGCTCTAAACATTAAAATACTTATCATTTTCTGTTCCTCAATTCTAATTACCTTCAATGGTGTCTGTTTGTGCAACCACCAGGTACAAAAACTAACTTGTTTTTATTTGACTATTTTTCGTTCCGTCTCCGTTCATTATCTTCCTGCATCTCCTCTCAATCCTAAAGAAAAACTGCTACCTGGGTTCATATTTTTCACCTCATGAGTTACCTTTGAACTGCAGTTCTAAAAGATCTACCGACCACAAAAATAGTGGAGTGCACGCTGCGTGCTGGCCGCACCGGTGAGGTGAAATCACCGGAGGACAAAACAGGTGATGCGCTTCTTTTTTTCTGCAGGTGCTATGAAGGAGCTAGTCTTTTGATTGAGGGTGTTATGAAGGAAGTGGTCATGCGTACCTATTGTTCTCTAAAACACCTTCAACACTAGCAGATACACATGCGTGCACAACACCTCAACAACACCTGAAACAATCATTAATATACATCATAAACATATGAACAATCTCTGACTTTTCCATGAAATCATAAACACATACAGCCACACAGAAAACCATCTATAGTGTAGCAAGGTTAGCTAACGTTAGTGTTAGCATTTCCAGCGGCAAAACCCTGGACTGCTGCAGCGGTTGAGGGTTGACTCTCTTCATCCAGATCCGTAGGTTTTTGTGGGTCTGAGATCACTTCCAAAGATTCATTCGTTTCTGACTGAACCCGTGGAAATGTGGGCAACAAAAACCGATCCATCTTACCGCTAACTCTACCTTTCACTCGTTCACAGGTGGAAAATGAGGTCAAAGGTTAACATCAATTTCCTGTTTTGGTTTAAGTTTTTACTATCTGTCAGGATGTGCTGGTGAGTGGAGCAGAGGTGAGGATCCAAATGCAGGGGAGGAAGCAGGCAGGCAGACAAACCGGAACACTTCAAGGGTTTTAATGCATGCATGCAGGACGTGGAAACAATGAGGCAACAAGAGACAAAGAACTGGAGGGGTTTAAATACAGGAGGGCTGGGTGCTTGGGTGATTGGGAAACAAAAGGCAGGTGGGAGCAATCAACAGGGACACAGGCTGAACCAAATGGGGAGACAGGACAGGGTGTGACACTATCTATATGATAATTTACTGATTATTTTTGTTTTGTATGTTAAATATGATCACATCCATGCATTAAATTAAAATTAAATTGTAAAAATATATATAATATTTACTTGGGGGTGCAATGACTAATCCAGGGGTAACTATAGTGCCCCCCTCCACTGTGAAGCTGTCCAGACTGGTGATTGTTGGTGACTTTAACATCCACGTTGATGATCCCTCCGATCTCTTTGCCATGAATTTCTCCAGCCTTATGGACTCCTTCAGCTTTACCCAGCATGTTTCTGGCCCCACACACACCAGGGGGCACACTCTAGACCTTGTTTTTACCCTGAGTCTAAATGCTGACAGTGTTTGTCCTGAGGACGTTTATATTTCAGATCACCATTGCATTTTCTTTAACTTGTCAGTTTCTGCGTCCCCACCTCCTGCTCGCCGTATGGTTAGTTCTCGTTTTCTTAATGAGAGCACAGCTAGCAATTTTTCTGCTGCTTTTGATCCACCCTGTTCTTCTGATAACGACCCAGATTCCTTAACTTCTCAGTATAACGAGCACTGCCTCTCCATTCTGAACAACATCTGTCCTGTCAGAACCAGATCAGTTCCTGCAGTGAACCCTACTCCCTGGTTTAATGACAGCCTTCGCAACCTGAAGCATCAATGCAGAAAAATTGAGCGTTTGTGGAAGAAAACCCATCTCCACGTCCATCTGCTGCACCTAAAGGATCTTCTGACATCCTTTAACTCTGCAGTCAGAGACGCCAGGGTTTCCTATTTCTCCAACCGGGTCCCCCAGAACAGAGGGAACCCCAAGGTGCTGTTTAACACCATCAGCAGCTTCGTCTCTCCTGCCTCTCCTACAGCCTCCATCCACTCTGTTACAGACTGTGAGAACTTTCTGTCTTTCTTTGTGGACAAAGTCAATAAGGTTAGATCTAGCATCTCTCCTTCAGCCTTATCGCCGCCTCCCCCGACTCCAACCAGGCCCATCATCCCAGATAGCTTTGCTCCTGTTTCTTTGCCTGAGTTAACCAAACTAGTTAACTCTATGAAGACCTCTGCATGCCCCCTCCACATCTTACCCTCATCTTTGTTTGAAAGTGCTTTTCAGTCCATCGGTCCCAGCGTGCTCTCTATAATTAATGCTTCTCTGGTCTCTGGTCAGGTCCCTGCTTACTTTAAGAACGCTGTAATCCACCCGCTTCTTAAAAAACCGAGTCTCGACCCCTCTCTCCATAGCAGCTGCAGACCCATCTCTAAACTTCCGTTCATCTCCAAGATCTTGGAAAAGGTTGTGGCACGACAAACACGCTTTCTTGACAATTTTTGTGAGTAAAAAAACGTGTAGAAATTAAAACAAACAACGTGTGTTATTAAGGAAATAGCGGGGAGCGGTGTTGATGCAGGATTGCGCATGCGCCGTGAGCGGTTCTGATACATTTTGGGTCGCAGCTGCTCGCAGCGCCGCTTCAACAGTGCGATACCCTCACGAGGGACGAGCAAAATATTAAATACGGCAGAAGTCCGTGCGAGCTCTTGATTGCTGATCGGTACATGGTCACGTGGTGTTAATCGCCTCTCGTAACCCCCTGTACACTACACGACGCACAGTGTACGCCCGGCTTAAGACTGAGATCCTCATCTGTGCCCCAGACAAGCTGGTTCCCAAAGTCAGAGACTCTCTTGGTCAGCTTGCTTCTCACACCAAACCTTCTGTCAGGAATCTTGGCGTGACCTTTGACCCAGCTCTCACCCTGGATTCTCATGTCAGTTCTCTTGTTCACTCTTCCTTCTTCCATCTCAGGAACATTGCTAAGCTGAGTCCCATTCTGTCCCGCTCTGAACTTGAGACAGTTCTCCACACCTTCATCTCCTCACGCTTAGACTACTGTAACTCTCTTTTCACGTGTCTGAGCAGAACCTCCCTGAACCGTCTACAGGTGGTTCAGAACGCCTGTGCTCGGCTTCTGACCAAGTCCTCCAAACACACGCACATCACCCCGCTTCTCCTCCAGCTTCACTGGCTGCCAGTCAACTTCAGGGTTCATTTCAAGATCCTGGTTCTGGTCTATAGGGCCTTACATGGACAAGCTCCATCTTACATTGGTGATCTTCTTAGTCCCTACACCCCCAGCAGGTCCCTGAGGTCCAGTGATCAAAGCCTACTGGTTGTGCAGCACCAGGCTAAAGGTCAAAGGTGACAGATCATTTGCTGCTGTGGCCCCCAGACCCTGGAACTCTCTCCCCCTGAGCCTGAGATCAGTGGACTCAGTGGTCTCCTTTAAAAAGCAGCTGAAGACTCACTTGTTCAAGCTGGCTTTTGTATGACCTTCTTCACCACTCTCTCTTTATTCTGCTCTCCCCACCTATTCCACCATCCTCAGGATCCACTGATTTCCCTCTTTCCTGTTCACTCTCTCTCTTTCTTAACATTTTTAATCACAATTGCCTATTTTTGCTCATTTTAATATATTTCTAAACATTTTCTAAATTCTTTTTTTATATTTTTACATCTTTTGTTTTTGTGAAGCGCCTCGTGATTTTTATCTTGAGAGGCGCTATAGAAATGATATTTTCTTCTTCTTCTTCTTGTTTAATCCAGGATGTGAGCTGTGTCTGATACGGTTAGCGTAGACTAGCATAAATACTAGATACTAGGGCAATCAGCTGTTCCAGCACGGACACCTCTACAGCCACAAACACATTTCTCTGTTAGGGATTGTTGTGGTGAACCGGAGGATCTGGAGTTTTACTTCAGAAATAAGAAAACATTTTTGACTTGTCACCTATTAAAATGCACAGAATAAAACCTTCTTTCCCTCAGATCATTGCTAACCTGCATGTGGCAAAATGAGTTGGTGATATAAATAAATTAAGGATAAAGATTGCAACAACGTCATCCTGGGTTAATCTGGCTCTGTACTGGGATGGGACCAGACAAGATCTGTCTGTCCCATCACATGCAGGATATAAAAATATTCTAGATGCAACCACTTTCTGCATGCCACATTCATTAATAAGTGTAAAACAGCATGTGAGCTGATCAAAGTGCTTGAACACAGAAGGAGGGGAATGTAAAAAAGACAAAAAGTTGTCAAGAAAAATGCAGTGACTGCATGCATATGAGACGCAACAGGGATGATTCTGCTCAGCTGCTAAGTTTGTGTTTGTTTCCAGAGAGCTGAAGAGTAAAATCCAGAAGGAGGACACCAAGATAGAGTTGCTGGGGACTCAGAGCAGCCTGACAGACTCCTACTGCATCCGCTGTCTTCAGCCCTTCAAGTTCCTAGTTAACGCCAAGCGTCAGTGTTTGGACTGCCGGTTTCATGTGTGCAGGTCCTGCAGCCACTACAGCAGGAAGGAGCATGGCTGGGTGTGTGACCCGTGCCACATGGCTAGGTAGGAAATGAGCAAATTAGGAAAACTAAACATCTCGGTCAGATAAGGAAATAAAATCCCAGCACAACAGCTGCAGACTGAGCAATCTCCGGACGTTTAGAGTAAAAGTCTTTATTTCTCCTGAGGGGCACCAGGGTGGAAGACGTGAAAGTGTTTGTGTTGGTCCTGATTTGGTCTCTGCAGTCTTCTGACTCTCACTTGTTTCTCTGCTGCTGAAACCTTGAATGAGTATAAAAACAGCAACATGCAAGCTCTTATTTCTCTCCTTTATTATAAAAAAACATCAGATCATCTGTGATGAACCAGTTCCTGTTCCTCTCACAGGGTCCTCAGGATCGGTACTTTGGAGTGGTACCATGAGAACGTGCGTGCTCGTTTCAAGCGCTTTGGCAGCGCCAAGGTGATGCGATCGCTGTTCAAGAGGCTGAGTGGAGAACACAGCTGCTCTCAGAGTGATCTTGGAGGTTAGTGGTCCACTGGCTGGGTTCTAGTGGGAGTTCTGACTGGAAATGGTGATGTCACAATCTGTGAGGGACCATGAAGTCCTCAGACTGCTCAGAGGTCAGGAGTCAAACACAAAGCTGAGACACAAATACAAAAATATGTTTTAATACTTTAAATAAATTAAACATTTCCAGAGATGGGAACTGTGGCATTAACAAGTCATCTCCACACCGTGTTTTTCTTCAGCCAGGTGATTTCAATCAGCACAGTGAACGAACCTGTTCAGTCGCTGAGCAGAGCAAAAACACGGCATGGACATGACTTGTTAATGGCACAATCCCCACTTCTGTGTTCCTCGTCAAGCCCAGAGGAGGGGTCAAAGGTTAAGTCTGTCAGAGTCTGAGAGCTCAGATAGAAGTTGGGGAAGTCTGCAGGAGCTCAGTGGGAGAAATCCTCCATTTATGACAAGCTTCAGTCAGATTCAGCAGCTGCACTGGAGCTGCATGCAAAACACACACACACCCACACACACACACACACACACACACACACACACACACACACCTCCCATTATCTCATCATGTCGGTCGTGTGTGAGCCGGGTCATCTTCCAGATTCAGTGAATGAAAACTTCAAATCAGATCAAGAAGGTGGTACTTCTTTGTTTCTGACATTTTAAGCTGTAATCAGCCATTTGATGCTTAGAACACCTGTGTACAGGTAAGGGGGCGGGGCTTTTAGACTCATCCTGCAGACTCTGGCCGTGTTTGAGATGAGCCAGTTCTGCGCAGATTAGATCACCGGTGATCGGCGAGCAGTGCATGCCGGTTAGATTCGTGTCCGACTTGCTCTGACGTCATGCATACGTAGGCAACGACAACCTTGTGAGATCAAGGCGGCCGCAGATTTTGGAGCAAGGCGCTGCAGTTGCTCTCCACTGGCTGCAAAACCTAGAGGATGACGGGAAACACCTGGCTCTCACCTGATCTAAGATCTGATTGGTTCACATTTTGATCCAAACATCTGGTGGTAGAACATGAAATGTTAGTTGGTCACATGTATTCAGTAAATCATGTTACGTTGATGATGACAACTATATAGGCCATAAAGAGAAATGTGTTATGTGTTATTTGTCACGTTTCCTATGAGCACACTAAAGGTACAGTTGATAACCTTTACCAGTGTTGGGAGTAACGCGGTACAAAAGTAATTAACTACTGTAATGCATTGCTTTTTGCTGTAATGTGGTAAT
The DNA here is from genome assembly GCF_043380555.1 of Nothobranchius furzeri. NCBI lineage: Eukaryota > Metazoa > Chordata > Actinopteri > Cyprinodontiformes > Nothobranchiidae > Nothobranchius > Nothobranchius furzeri. The sequence continues at coordinate 24,503,831 of NC_091747.1, read as the reverse complement.
GTAAGGCATTACAGGGAAAGAAAATGGTAATATTTACTCGGTACAATTGTCAGTAACGCGGTAATTACAATGCTTTTTTAAACCCAGAATCAAGATGTGGGTTTCTTAAAAATTCAGTTTGCGGGAAGCCTGAAAAAAGATCCAGTATCCACATATATGACATCATTTATGGACTCAGCTTTGCGGGCATTCTATGAGCAGAGAGGACGCAGCGGTAATGGCTCAAATACTCCATCTGCGTCCTGCGCGCGGCCGCTGTTATATTCACAAAACCGCTCCATCAAAACAAAGTCATTCGTTTGCGATCATTTATATCAGCCCATATTCTCTGGTACTTCGTGTACTTTTCAGCTGAGTTTATAATCTGTGCGCCGGTGATTTCGACTCATTGTTGCTGGAGCGCAGCGCATATTAAGCTTTTTTTTATTTATTGTTTTTGCGTTCGGTAGATCCCTTTGGCTGATTAGTTAGAAAGTAGGAAATCTAGGAAACAGTTTTTCTGGAAGACGGAGAAAACATGCAGCATGCAGGAAGGTTAGAGTGAGAAAGGGCCGGAAGTTATTCAAATAAAATCAAGAAAACAAAACAAAGTGCTTGAAAAGAAAAAAAAGTAGGTAGATTTATCCCCAATACACATTTTACCAGTGAAAAGCAATAATCTATAAGCATTTAATATTTATACATGTGAGAGAATCAGATCACCCCAGAAGTCAGTCCCACATCCAGGGCCGTATCAAGGCATTTGGCGACCAAGGCAAATATAGGCTTGGAGCCCCCACCACCTCACTCCCTGATCAGTTAATATAAGATGGCAGCATGCTGAGAGTACAGAATGTTGTTGCTTTTATTTAATAAACAATCATTTTAAAGCACTGTTATATCTGACTGTTTATAACAGCAATCCTAGCTCAGACACCACATCACCTTCCACATATATGTCATGAGCTCACTGAGCGTCACATGACCAGATTCATATTGAAGTTGTTTTGGTGAAAGTAACTTAAAGTAATGCAAAAGTAGTGTAATCCCTTAAATTTTAAAATTCAGTAATATTGTAATGTAATTAATTACTTTAAAATGAGGGTAACAAGTAATAAATAATGCATTACAGTTTTGAAGTAACTTGCCCAAAACTGACCTTTACTTATTATTACAGTCATGTCTCCATACGCATTATAATATATCCACAAGCACGTGAGGATGTGTTTCGGTTGCTAACGGGCACCAGAATTTAAATAAACTAACGCGATATCTTCATCCGTCATCACCCGCGAGCTACACATGTAGGGAAATCTGTCCGACTTAAACGCCGGCTTTCAGCCACTCCCCCTGCTGCGTCCGTCTGCTCTCGTCTGTTTTCCAGGCGAGACGCTGCTCATCTCGAACAAGGCCTCTGGCTGCAGAAACAACTTAGCAGGGACAATACTGCTCGCTTATTTATTTAGTCATCAGAAGTTCTGTCTTATCACAAAAATAAAAAAATCTATTTTTAGATGATTTTCTCGTTTCTAGTTTCTTTTTTTTTCTAATCAAGCTTCCAACTTTCTCTCAGATCACATTCATTCTTCCACAAACTGCCAGATCCGTCACAGGGATTTATTCTCCATCTTTCCTGTTTTTCCCACTCAGTCTCCTCACAGCTGTCCCACATCAGGTTTCCTGCCCTCCGCCGACCAGTGGGCTCACCGGAGCTGTTTGTGTTTACTCTGAGGAGCTTAGCAGAACTCTTCCTGCTTCTTGACCCGGCGAACGAAACAAGCAGCCTTAGGTTTAGTTTCAGCAGCTTTCTGCTCTGCAGCGGTGGGATCATGGTGCTGGAGATCAGACACCAGTCCTGAAGACACCGACAGCTCTCCTGGTACTGCTTACTCTGACTCAGCCTTGAGGATTTGGGGCAGAAATGCAGAGCTAATTGTCTGGTTGGCTGAGCCCAGCGGGCCTTGTGATCACTCAGTCGCATGTCTCCTGTTTCTGGGCCTGGAACTGAAGAATCCAGCCCGAGCCGGGCTCCGCAGAGCAGCATCAGGATCAGGGAGGAAGAAGCAGAACTTTTATCTGGTTGTGTGGAATGCAGCGTGCAGAATCTGCACATCTGCAGCGTTTAGCTCAGAAGCATGCAAGCAGCAAGGTTTGGTGCAGCACATCACATGTGGAGGCTCATGTGACCATCTGGATTAAATTCAACATGCGTGACTACACACACACACACACCTTCAGCGCCGGCTGCTGTGGTCCGTTGGGCCCTCAAACCTCAGACGGGGAAGACCCAACAGCACCAACAGAACCTCATTTCCCTCCACAAAAATTCCATTTAATTACAGAAAAAGTTTTCAGCCACTAAACTGTTTGACTTTAATTATGATTTGATGAGGAAACTTCACAATTACTGGATTTCCTGTTAAACTGATAATTTGTTGGAGACTTTTAGGAACTTCCTGTTCATTTGATGAGCTCCTCTGACTCTCCTGTCTATCAGAACCACCTGACTTTGACGCACGAAGCGTGCCAGACGTCCACAGTGAGTATCCTTCTGACCTCAGGAGGAGTTTAAGACCTCGTGTCTTTATCTTCATTTTATTTTCTACTTGCATTCCAACCTTTTCCAGGATTTCTTTATTTTTGGGAGATTTTCCTGACTGTCATCAGGAAGACATCTGTGTAACATATGAGCCTGAAAAACTGGATTTTTATGAGACTGATGTGTTCTCAGGATGAAACCTGAGGCCTAGTCCACACGTAGCCGTTTTTTTTAAACGAATATCCGCCCCTCCAAAAACTTGCATCCACACCACCTCGTTTTTAAAAGAAACTCTGTCCACACGTACCCTGATAAATACGTTGTTAAGGACATGCCAGACCTGTAGGTGGCAGTACTTCCCCCGTTCTTAACCTCGTCCTTCGTCTGTGGTCTTCCGCAAGGAGCAGTAATTCCGCTTGCAAAAACAAACAAGCAAAAAGCGCTTGGACAATTGATGCATCGGGTAGTGTAAACACAGGTCGCACACGTGATGTCAGCAGTTTTTTGTCGCGGAAAGTGACGTTGCGGACCTTAAAACTCCGGTTTTGTCCGTCCACACGCAGACGACCAAAACGGAGAAAACGCAGATCTTCACTTTGGCCGGAGTTTTTAAAAAGATCCGTTTTCGTGTGAAAAAACTCCGTTTTCGTGTGAATGACAGGCCAAAACGTAGAAAAATACCTACGTTTTGGCAGATCCCTGGCTACGTGTGGACAGGGCCTGAGAGGGGAGGGGGGTGTTCTGGTTTAATGAAGCTAAAACTTCTTCCACTGTTAAAAATTAAAATGGACAGTTTTAGAAATGATTCTACTAGAAACTTAAATTTTGGAAAAACGGATAGAGATTTCACCTCATCGGTGCTCGACATTTAGATCCAGACAGAGCCTGATCCTAGATCCAGGATGAAATGGTCTTCCTGACTGGTATCTGATCAGTTTAAGTCACTCAGAGTGGAGCTGCTCCTCCTCCTCATCAGAGTCAGCTGAGGTGGTTCAGGAATTGGATTGGGATTCCTCTGACCCTGGGCAGAGCCAGGACTCACTGGTGGTATTATTTACCCTAATCCATAATCACAATGATTTATGTGTCATTTACTGACTCAGTTTTGAACTTTGAGACATCTGATGGTTTTTTGTGGTCTTCTGGTGCTTAAATCACATTGAAGACAGTAAACCTGTTCTCCCAGTCTCTCCTGTCGCTTGTATTTGTGAAATTGTTTCACTAAACAAGGCAGCAAAATTCCTACACAGAAGTGCTTGTGCTTTCCTGGTGCAAACAAATACATTAAAATCAACGAGACAACATAAAACAGCAGATTTTCAAATTTAATTTAAACACACAAATAAAATTAGATGTAAGATACAAATAGACAAAGTTAAAGGTTGAGCACCACCTTTTTGATCTGATGCTGCAGAAGGAGCATCAGAAACATTCAAAAGCTGATGAGGAAGAAGAAAACATCGTTTCTATAGCGCCTCTCAAGATAAAAATCACGAGGCGCTTCACACAAACAAAAAATATAAAAAAGCATTTAGAAAATGTTTTAAAATGTATTTAAAATTAGCAAAAAGAGACAATTGTGATTTAAAAAATGTTAAGAAAGAGAGAGAGTGAATAGGAAAGAGGGAAATCAGTGGATCCTGAGGAAGGTGGAATAGGTGGGGAGAGCAGAATAAAGAGAGAGAGGTGAAGAAGGTCATACAAAAGCCAGCTTGAACAAGTGAGTCTTCAGGTGCTTTTTAAAGGAGACCACTGAGTCCACTGATCTCAGGCTCAGGGGGAGAGAGGTCCAGAGTCTGGGGGCCACAGCAGTAAATGATCTGTCACCTTTGACCTTTAGCCTGGTGCTGCACAACCAGTAGGCTTTGGTCACTGGACCTCAGGGACCTGCTGGGGGTGTAGGGACTAAGAAGATCACCAATGTAAGATGGTGCTTGTCCCTGTAAGGCCCTATAGACCAGAACCAGGATCTTGAAATGAACCCTGAAGTTGACTGGCAGCCAGTGAAGCTGGAGGAGAAGCGGGGTGATGTGGGTGTGTTTGGAGGACTTGGTCAGAAGCCGAGCACAGGCCTTCTGAACCACCTGTAGACGGTTCAGGGAGTTTCTGCTCAGACACGTGAAAAGAGAGTTACAGTAGTCTAAGCGTGAGGAGATGAAGGTGTGGAGAACTGTCTCAAGTTCAGAGCGGGACAAAATGGGACTCAGCTTAGCAACGTTCCTGAGATGGAAGAAGGAAGAGCGAACAAGAGAACTGACATGAGAATCCAGGGTGAGAGCTGGGTCAAAGGTCATGCCAAGATTCCAGACAGAGGGTTTGGTGTGGGAAGCAAGCTGACCAAGAGAGTCTCTGACTTTGGGAACCAGCTTGTCTGGGGCACAGATGAGGATCTCAGTCTTATCTTCATTCAGCTGAAGAAAGCTCCCAGCTGTCCAGGTTTTGATAAGAGTCTAAGCAGGTGTGTAACAGCTGCAGCTTAGACATCTCATGTGGCTTAAAGGAGATGTACAGTTGGATGTCATCTGCATAAAGATGGTAGGAGATTCCTTTGAAGGAGCTCAGGATGTGCTGAAGAGGAAGCAGATAGAGGAGGAAGAGCAGAGGCCCCAGCACAGAACCTTGTGGGACACCATGGGCAAGAGAGGTGGTGGAGAACCTAAACTTGGAGACAGCCACAGAAAAGGAGTGCTCAGAAAGATAAGAGGAGAACCACTCCAGAGCAGATCCTGATAGGCCTACCCAGTCTCTCAGCCTCTCCAGTAGCAGGTGATAGTCAACAGTGTCAAAGGCTGCAGTCAGGTCCAGCAGGACCAGAACAGAACAGTCCCCTGCATCACTGTGAGTCAGAAGGTCATTAGAGACCCTAAGAAGAGCTGTTTCAGTAGAATGAGCTCTACGAAAACCTGACTGGAAGCTATCATAGATGTTATGTTCATCAAGAGCAGCTGTGAGTTGTTTAGCCACAACCTTTTCCAAGATCTTGGAGATGAACGGAAGTTTAGAGATGGGTCTGAAGCTGCTATGGAGAGAGGGGTCGAGACTCGTTTTTTTAAGAAGCGGGTGGATTACAGCGTTCTTAAAGTAAGCAGGGACCTGACCAGAAACCAGAGAAGCATTAATTATAGAGAGCACGCTGGGACCGATGGACTGAAAAGCCCTTTTAAACAAAGATGAGGGTAAGATGTGGAGGGGGCATGCAGAGGTTTTCATAGAGTTAACTAGTTTGGTTAACTCAGGCAAAGAAACAGGAGCAAAGCTATCTAGGATGATTGGCCTGGTTGGAGTCGGGAGAGGCAGCGATAAGGCTGAAGGAGAGATGCTAGATCTAACCTTACTGACTTTGTCCACAAAGAAAGACAGAAAGTTCTCACAGTCTGTAACAGAGTGGATGGAGGCTGTAGGAGAGGCAGGAGAGACGATGCTGTTGATGGTGTTAAACAGCACCTTGGGGTTCCCTCTGCTCTGGGGGACCCGGTAGGAGAAATAGGAAACCCTGGCATCTCTGACTGCAGAGTTAAAGGATGTCAGAAGATCCTTTAGGTGCAGCAGATGGACGTGGAGATGGGTTTTCTTCCACAAACGCTCAATTTTTCTGCATTGATGCTTCAGGCTGCGAAGGCTGTCATTAAACCAGGGAGTAGGGTTCACTGCAGGAACTGATCTGGTTCTGACAGGACAGATGTTGTTCAGAATGGAGAGGCAGTGCTCGTTAAACTGAGAAGTTAAGGAATCTGGGTCGTTATCAGAAGAACAGGGTGGATCAAAAGCAGCAGAAAAATTGCTAGCTGTGCTCTCATTAAGAAAACGAGAACTAACCATACGGCGAGCAGGAGGTGGGGACGCAGAAACTGACACGTTAAAGAAAATGCAATGGTGATCAGAAATATAAACGTCCTCAGGACAAACACTGTCAGCATTTAGACTCAGGGTAAAAACAAGGTCTAGAGTGTGCCCCCTGGTGTGTGTGGGGCCAGAAACATGCTGGGTAAAGCTGAAGGAGTCCATAAGGCTGGAGAAATTCATGGCAAAGTGATCAGAGGGATCATCAACGTGGATGTTAAAGTCACCAACAATCACCAGTCAGGACAGCTTCACAGTGGAGGATAGAAAGTCACTAAACTCCTGAAGGAAAGAACTGTTTGGACCAGGTGGACGATAGACCACAGCACAGTAGAACGGGTCCTTACGCCCAACTTAAATCAGCTGCAGTTCAAAGGAAGCAAAGCGACCAGAGGTTGTAGAGCTACATGGAAGATGGTCTCTGAAAACAACAGCTAGGCCTCCACCACGACCAGAACCCTGGGGCTGGCTAAGAAAAGAGTAACCACTCGGGCGGAGTTCAATCAGACCAGAATAATCAGATGTTTGCTGACAAACTTCAGTCAGAAAAAGAAAATCCAGGTTTTAGAGAGAATTAGATAGAGCAGGAAGGACTTATTGTTAACAGAGCGGGTATTTAATAGAGCCATGCTGAATGAGGTGGAGGAATCAGAAACTACAGAAACAGCTGGAGTTAGTGGACGTAAATTAGCAGGGTTAGATCCACTGTTTATAAAAACCACTTATGGAGGGAACAGGAGGAGAAACCACTGAGGAATGAGGATAAACTGACCTTAAAAAACTTGGACGGAGAAACCGCGCTGCAATGCGGCCTGGCGGGAATGCGGAAGTGGCGCTAAGGTCACCGAACAAAGGACAAGAAGCTAGAAGATTGCGCCGATGTTTACTAGATAAACCACGCTTTAAGAGAAGTCTTATTCTCACCTGGATTCCTGCTCGATTACCTCTTTTCCTCCGACGTTTTCCCAGGACCGGACAAACATAGCTGGAGGTGCGTAGTTTGTGATCGTCGTTCGGCTCCGGGCCAGTGCGCAGCTCAGGTAAACAAACAGGGAGGTACGTCCTCGGTGCATCTTGGGCGATCGTGAACGAACGGAAGGACAAAAGAGTCTGGCGATCATAGGAGATGGTAGCAGGGAAACTACTGAAGAGGATCGCAGACAGGAGCAAGGTGGAAAAGAGGAGGTTAGTGGAGAAAAGTTTGAAAAAGTGGCCGGCGACTGCGGCTAAGCCAAGCGCAGGCACCATCTTGCCGACCGGAACAAGCCTTTCATGAACACATGAAAGTTGCCAGAGCTGGGGCACATTTGCAGGGGCGCCTCCAGAAAATTTTGATAGGGGTGGCCAGATGGGGCCAAAGAAAATTTTGGGGTGGCACACCAAATTCGTCCATGTGGTAACTCTGGGAGAGTTTAGCCTGTGGTGATGTATAACGTTGCTCCTTTATTCGTTTTTATTTTAAAAATTTAAAAAATAAACAGTACATATCCAAAACATTTAACTTAAATTTTACAAACCCAAACATATCAGAATTTTTTTTTAGTTATTTAAAATGTTATTTAAAATTTAATTTAAAAAGGTGTTTTTTCGGGTTAACCCATTTGTGCCCAAATTTTTTTCAGAGTCGTGATGCATCATTTTATCAGTTAAGTCCCTCTGAATCAAGTTTTTTTTTTTCAATTATGTACTTTATTTGGGAAGAAAATGGCATATTTATGACTGGCAACTATTGTTGCCAGTGGTCACACAGCTTGCCAGTAAGTGAAATGTCACCTAATAATAGGGATAGAGAAGTAATGATAATATCGTTATAACCAGGGTTGACCCTGGGGCATTATTTTCACCGAGCAAAAATTTTCCTAGCACCCCCCCACACACACACACCCGCCACCCACACACGCGCCCGCACCCCCACCCACCCACCCACACACAAACACACGCGCGCACACACACACCCGTAACCTCACCCATGCATACCTCGGAATGTACGTCAAGACTCGACCTCCATCAGCTTTGCTCTTATAAACGCAAGATCCATCAGAAACAAAACTTTACCGCCCCCCTCCCCCCCCCCCCCCCCCCCAGATACAATAAGAACTTCATACCTGATTTCTCTGCTCTCTTAGCTGAGATTTTCACTCGATATCAACGTGTTCTCATTCTTGGAAACTTTAATATTCACATCTGCTGTCTGGAAAAACCATTTGTCACAGATTTTATTAGTCTAATTGATGCTTTTGGTTTGACCCAGTCTGTAAATGCTCCAACTCATGTACACTCACATACGCTCAACCTTGTGCTCTCATCTGGTCTGTTGTTAAATGGTCCATCTCTTTTAGAAGTCTGCTGGTCTGACCATATGCTTATTTCTTTTGATATTATTTTACCTGATAGGTAATTTACTCTATGTTCTCTAAGTTAATTTAGCATTATTCACTATTATGTTGCGTATTTTAATTTATACTATTGTTCTTATAATACCTTAAACTTATATTACCTTAAAGGAAGTCAGAACACCCACACAGAGGGATTAGATTCTTAATTTAGTAAATTGTAACAAACCTTAAACAGACAACAAGCTCTGCAAAGTGTAAACTCTGCAGAGGGTGAGAGAATCAGACCATACAACAAGGAAGCCATTTTCCTCTCACAAAGGAGCCCGAGCTCATGGAGGGGGTTTTATTGAATCCAAAATGTGCACACCCACAAATTCCACAATCACAAGAGAAGTTTCTAGATTTGAGCTAATTTTCCTACCTGACCAGTTTGCTTTTAACTAATGGAAAACACTCTGGTCTTAGAATGCACAGGACAAAGGAAAACTTCAGATACTGGATCAAAATGCCTAAAGCAGAAAGGAGTTTCCTAAAACACCCAAACTTAAAAACAAGTAAGGTCAGGTTTTTCCCCAACACATTTAACAAAAGATTTCACAACAAAGATGAATAAATAAAAATACCTAACATTCCCTCCTGATATTCATTTTTGTTGTTATAACAAATCAGAGTAAGATGTCACTAACCCAATAATCAATGAGCATGAATTATGAATCAAGACGATGATGTTAGCTTAACAATAACCCAAACACCAAAATCTACTTTATCCTGTGTGCCTAGCTTTATTAAGATAACCATAACAGATGCAAGAAACTTGAACACGAGTTGATATGAATTATTAGATACCAGCAAACTCAGTCGATTCGTGGAATTGCAAGAGGGGGAAAGTTGATGTTAAAACAATGTTTTCCATAGAATGGTGTTGCCCTTTCGTCGATATGAGACAGACGAGTCATCACAGACCCAGACTCTCCTTCTTCAGCTCAAATGTCCTCGTAAGGACGCCCATCTTCACGCAACGTGAAGTGGGGGCAGGGAGCCAACCTGCGATGTGACAGGAGAGAGAGACATTCTGAGAGATGGTGAGGGGATGTCTTTTGGACAGGGAGCCATGAAACCAGACGGGAGATTTGGGGTACTGGATACGTCGTTGGAGGCAGGTCACAGCGTCGTGTGGACGGACCCAGGAGGGGTCTCAAACACCAGATGTTGATTCCGTTGTCCCTCCCAACTGCTGCTATTTCCTCTCGTTCCATCAGATGCTGAGGGGCAGTTTCAGAGCAAAGTGCGATCCCCCATCATCAGCAGCGAATGCTGAGGGGCAGTTTCAGCATGGTGGATTGGTCCTGCAAGCTGAAGGCAGATCGTTTACTTATCTGCCGTCCTGGCGAGCCTGCATGCATTCCATCTGATGATGATCAGTTGTAGTGGCCTCTCAGCAGTATGCAGCAGTGGGAGGGATGAGAAGAGTGACCTTGACGCCTCATTTGTGGTGGTATCACATGCAACAGGACCCCAAACTCCTTGGTTCCATGGCCTGCAGTGAGAAAGTGCAAAAGAGTCATTGTGGCTTTTTGACATCTTCAACAACAACCATTCAGCTTTTTGTCCAGTCCAGTTTGAATTTAATGGGGCTCAAAGTTCACCTGAAATTCACCAACATAGTCCATTCGGTATCATCTTTAAGCTGGAATCAACTCATGTAATCATCAGCAAAGTACATTCATCAATTCATGTTCCATACTGCATTAAACAACCCACACTATTAGTTTATGTAACCCAATAAGTGATTGATAAGACTCATTTAACAAGAAGTTTTTAGGTTTATGAAAAAGCCAAACACCTTTCTGTAAAAACAGTAAGTCAAACCATTATGGCCAGATATCTCACCTTGGCAAAGAGTCTGCTTATGACAAGAATCCAAGAAATAAAAACAAAATCTCACATCAGGATGTTATTACTTGTTTGCGGATCAGGCAACTTAAAGGCAAAATAAAACATTTAAACAACAGTCATAGTAAAAGAAAAGATGTAAATATATCAATCCAGGAGTTAGAAAATCAAATTGAATGAACTCAAACAACAGTATCTAATTATAAACATAAAATCATTAGATTTAAAAAGACTGTCTCAGCAAAAGAAAAGAACAGAGTTTTAACACTTAAGCCTAAGAAATACCACTGCATTTTGCTTCAGGGTGAGTCAAAGGCCAAAATAATAAAGAATAAACCTAACTACTCACTAACCCTTGAAGTACCATATATCTGCCTGACTTATCAAACAAGCAAAAGGTTAAACAGAAATGGCAACTCACCCTTACTATAGCAGTATTAAAACACAATTTATACCAAGCAAAACATCCTTACTCAGAAGTTTAGTGACTGGGTCGGAACTCAGAACATTTCTGTCTCTTTCGTCCTTTACTGATAAAGATCTGAGACAAACCTTTGTTGCTCAGAGCCAGAAAACACTTATCTGATTAACTGTTCAGCAAGCAGCTCAACCAGTCTTGAGCTGGACTGACTTCAGCAGCAGCAGACTTTGAAAAACAAATCAAATAAAGATTTAACAGAATATCGGGGAACCAGGGAGATTCAAACGATGACAACCATTATTTTGGAATGCCCAAACTGTAGTTTTGTATGCAAACAAGCACTACAACCTTTTAATACCTGGGTTTTAGGTTGTCACCCCCTGAAATCTGGTAAATTCGCACTCCCAGAAAGTAAAAAGTAAAGATAAACCCAATATACAATTAACTGCAAATAAAAGAACATAGGATGGAGTCAGAGTACTTTAAACCAAGCTTTTCATATGTCTCATAAAAGTAGCTCACTTCTCCAAAGAAAATGACAAATGTTACAATTACACCATATTTACTTAGTCTGACCAATGAAACAAAACAGATTGCTGAGCTAAGGTTTGCATTCCATGAAGGAACCTTACCAATTGAAAACAGAGACCATCCCGAAGCAAAACCACACTCTTAAATTAAATCCAGTAGCAGAAGGCATCTGTGGACATAGATTAGGCCTCCCAGCTACTCTGCCTTCACAGGAACTTGAATCTGGTAAAACCAGATCTGTGTTAGAATTTGCACAAAGGAAAAGAGTTTATCACTTTAAAATGGCAATAAGGCACCTTCTTTACAGTTATACATCATATGAAAAAACCAAGCAGAAACTATTCATGGGGCTTTGTACCACATTAATACCAAATCATACTTTATAATAAAGGCACCTTCTAATTCTGTAACTCATTCATCACAAAAGAGAAATATACAAAGGGGCATTAGGGAACTATTTAGGTCTAAATCCTACGTGATCTATTAGTGTCAACCACAAACCCTGGAAAATCTAGTTTCTAACAGGAAAATAATAAATTGCAGGGATCTGGTTTAAGTTAAACTTCTTACTCATCCGTCAACACCACAAAGTCAGTTTATCACTTCAAAGATTCTATCAGCAGTCACACACCCATGGAGATGACAGCAAACTTTTAGCCACACGAATCGTTCTCATGTCATCCTTTATAGGGAAAATAGAGATTTTTAAGCTGACATGAGGTCTCTGCCTGGAAGATTTAACAGGCAGCCTGATGATTGACAGGCTCATGGCTAGGTCAGCTCCTCTATGTTTGAAAACCCCTGCCTCTTTGGGCTCTTGTTATCTGGGCCATCTGACTAGGAGGGACAGTCACATGACATGTGACCGTGACCTCCAAAAGTCCAACAAACGAGTGGCTGTGAGTGGTCTAGTGAGGACCACTGTCTCTGATTGCTGTTACGTCCATCCCTCTGGGGATTAAACTTCCCTCTGTAGCTACCCTGCTGGTGATAAACAGTTTTCTTTTTTACACACACACACTCATACACACACACACACACAACTGAACACACCGTTTCAGAATTACCTCTAGATTCATACTTTCTCATACATGCACAGACAGACATTCTCATACATGCACAGACAGACATTCTCATACATGCACAGACAGACATTCTCATACATGCACAGACAGACATTCTCATACATGCACAGACTGACATTCTTATACATGCACAGACAGACATTCTCATACATGCACAGACAGACATTCTCATACATGCACAGACAGACAGACAGACAGACAGACAGAAAACATATAGACAGACAGACAGAAAACAGATAGACAGACAGACAGACAGACAAACAGATAGACAGACAGACAGACAGACAGACAAACAGATAGACAGACAGACAGACGGACAAACAGACAGAACCGACAGAAATACAGAACCGACAGAACAGATAGACAGACAGAACCGGTTCAAACTTCAAAATTGTAGCTACACAATCACACAGGTTTCACTCAAAAACTCAGATATGCACACACACTGATGCTCAGAACTGCAGTTGTCTTACACACACACATTCCTTGAAGTCCTGAGTCACCATACATGACACAGCTTTCACACACAGAAACACAATGAGTCGGCCGACGCACAAAATGACAAGGAGTAAATCTTAAAACGGTTTGGATTATTTTAGCCAATTACAACGATGATTAACTCTCTGCACCATGAAATATTTAACAATACCATCGTCAGTAAGTTTACATAGTGGTTTGCACATCCAACCTTATTACGACCCACCCATCTCTCAGTGCTGCACGCTAGTTGTCATCCTTCCTGTCGGCGTCTGAGACCTCCATTCCCTGCGGGGTGCTATGCGCGCAGACATAGACGGATTACAACCTCCCTGGCGATTTCCTCTTTTCACATTACTATCCGCTTTTACATGGCTTCACATCACATCACTTCTTATTGTAGTGCCGCAGGCATATCGCCAACATCTATCTAAGTCAGTGCACATCTCACGTACCTATTTGATATAGCAAACAAACACATTGGGTCGCGATCCCAACATGTCCTATTGTATAACTCAACGCACTTCAAAGTACACAGCGTTAAACAGAATCTGTCAAAACCTTTCTGTCGGCAGCTGCAAAAGGAAGTTGTCGTCCATGCCCACAGCGGTTGGCCGCTTTAACGCAGCGCTTGTTTAACTGAGGCCAACGGAGTCCAGGATAAAATTCCAGCAGCTCTCACTAGCTCTTACCTAGCCGGCGCCCGAAACGTCTTTCGAACGTGGATGGCAAAAAAAAAAATCACTACAAGCGTAAACCACACTGACAATTAGTTATAAAAATAAAGGGTGCAACTTAATTTAGGTACTTACTTGGTGTTCCTCGTTTTGGTAGAGCGAGAGCCATAGGCGGAAGTTCACCTGCGGAGTAGCCGGCCGGAGAGCAATTCAGCTGGCCGGACTTTAATGAGGAAGTGGCCATGCGGCTCCCCGAAGGCGATCTCCCACCAGAAGGCATCTGCTACCTTGCTCGAAAGACCATTAACTGTTAGAATTTTTATATGCGTCACCTGAAATAACACACCTTACATAATTAGAAATTGAGGAAAGAGGGCGAAGACCCAAACTCCCTCCGGAGCTTTCCATCGTCTCTCTCCCATATTACAGCTCCTCCATTACCTTAAAGGACGACACACAGAGAGAGAGAGAGCGTAGATTGATTATTCGTAATTTACATGACCCTGAATCGATATGCGAGAGCTGGGCGCAGAAAGCCCGTCCATGGAGCCAAATGGAGCCTTACCCCCACTCAGCTCACAGACAAAGCCCTCAGCTCACCAGCTCTGCATTGCCCGCATCCTCCACCACATGATAGGTAATTTACTCTATGTTCTCTAAGTTAATTTAGCATTATTCACTATTATGTTGCGTATTTTAATTTATACTATTGTTCTTATAATACCTTAAACTTATATTACCTTAAAGGAAGTCAGAACACCCACACAGAGGGATTAGATTCTTAATTTAGTAAATTGTAACAAACCTTAAACAGACAACAAGCTCTGCAAAGTGTAAACTCTGCAGAGGGTGAGAGAATCAGACCATACAACAAGGAAGCCATTTTCCTTTCACAAAGGAGCCCGAGCTCATGGAGGGGGTTTTATTGAATCCAAAATGTTCACACCCACAAATTCCACAATCACAAGAGAAGTTTCTAGATTTGAGCTAATTTTCCTACCTGACCAGTTTGCTTTTTAACTAATGGAAAACACTCTGGTCTTAGAATGCACAGGACAAAGGAAAACTTCAGATACTGGATCAAAATGCCTAAAGCAGAAAGGAGTTTCCTAAAACACCCAAACGTAAAAACAAGTAAGGTCAGGTTTTTCCCCAACACATTTAACAAAAGATTTCACAACAAAGATGAATAAATAAAAATACCTAACATTACCTGTTAAAAATCATTCACTCTGTCCGTCACGTTCGTTACGATGCATCATTAACTCTGAAACAGCAGGATCTTTTGTCAGTGCTTTTTCTGTGTCTGATCTGCATAGTCAGCTTAGTCTGGATGATCAGATCGCTTTTTTTAATGATAAATGTCTTACAGTTTTAAATTCTGTTGCTCCTCCTACATTATTATGTGCTCTCATTTACCGCCCACCACCTTACAATAAGGATTTTCAAAATGAATTTGCAGCTTTTCTGGCTGAAGCCTCCTGTAGATATGGAAAAATACTCTTACTTGGTGATTTTAATATTCATATCTGTTGTCTTGACAAACCTTTGATAAGGGATTTCCTAGATCTCATTGACTCTTTTAGCTTCTCCCAACATGTTAATGGCCCCACACATGGTCATACACACACACTTGACCTGGTTTTCTGTCATGAGCTGGAAATTTGTGATCTTGGCATTTTACCTGCAACTTTTTCTGATCACTCACCAGTTTTGTTTAACTTGAAATTGGACTATGCCCCTCGTATTGAATATTTCCGTCCCAGCTTCTCTCGTGTAATCACACCCAATACTGCTGCAGATTTTGCCGCTGTTCTTACTCTGAACGCAGCTCCATATGATTCTACTATTGCGTCTTCTGTAGTTGAGGGATCACTTCATGTGCTTGATTCATCCTGCCTGGCTGCTATGGATATTGTCGCTCCATTAAAATCAAGTCGAAAGAAATCCAAGTCAGACCCATGGCTGAACGAACAAACTCGTTCCATGAGACGAAATTGCAGGAGACTGGAACGTAAATGGATAAAAGACAGGCTTACTGTATCCTTTGAGGCCATGAGAGAGGCTTGGTCTCAGTATCAAAAAGTAGTCAGAGGAGCGAGAAATCGATTTTTTGCCAGCATTGTCACGGCTAATTCAAACAATCAAGGTGTGTTATATAAAACCATAAATGCAGTGCTTTCCCCAGTTCAAAATCTATTTTCCTCTGTGTCCGCTGACTTGTGTAGCCAAATCCTGCAGTTTTTCTTAAATAAGATTACTGTAATCAGAGCTCAGATTCACCAAACCAACCATGTTCCAGATTCATTTATCCCCTCTCACGGGCAACTTCAAAGCTTTCAGCCCATCTCTTTGGCCTGTCTAGAAAAAACTGTTGCAGCCATGAAACCCTCTGGCTCCCCAGATGATGTTATCCCACCTCGACTCCTGAAAGAGGTGTTTCCTTTAATTAGCAATAGCGTGCTACGCATTATAAATTGTAGCTTGACATTGGCTGAAGTTCCTCGTGCCTTTAAACACGCTGTTCTACAACCAATCCTGAAAAAACCCGGCCTCGATCCCACCGATTACTCTAATCTACGACCAATTTCCAAATTACCGTTTTTATCTAAGGTCCTTGAGAAAGTAGTCTATGCACAGTTGGTGAACCATCTAAATGAATATCAGGTAATGGACACCTGTCAGTCTGGTTTTAGACAACAGCACAGCACTGAAACTGCTCACGTTCGGGTGTTTAATGACATTTTTCTGACTTTAGATTCAGGTTTCCATGTAGTTCTGGTACTTTTGGATCTATCTGCAGCATTCGACACGATCGATCATGACATTTTGATCACAAGACTTCACACTTGGGCTGGCATTTCAGGCACTGCCCTGGATTGGTTTAGGTCATACTTTTATAACAGGTTTGCTAGGGTCATGTTGGACGGCTGTTCATCAGAGTCACAGCCTCTACGTTGGGGTGTCCCACAAGGTTCAATCCTCGGCCCGTTACTGTTCAACCTCTATATACTGCCCTTAGGAGCCATTTTCAGAAAGCACGCTGTCTCATACCATCTTTACGCTGACGACTGTCAAATCTACTTTTCTTTTAAGCCAACTCAGTCAACGCAAGTTCTGTCTGATTGTATCCTTGAGGTCAAGCAATGGCTAGCTGACAACTTCCTCCATCTCAATGACTCCAAAACTGACTTAATCGTTTTCAGTCCTTACAGTATCACGGCAACTCAACAACCTGACCTCAACTATCTCTCACCTAATGTATCCTCTGTAATCTCCAACCTTGGAGTAAAAATGGACCAGGCTCTGAAGATGGATGCCCAGGTCAATAACACAGTTAAATCATGTTTTTACCAACTAAGACGCATCTCGAAACTAAAGCACATCCTGAGTGTCCGTCTTCTGAAATCCGTGGTCCACACTTTCATCACCTCAAGGCTGGATTACTCCAACTCCTGCTTATATGGCATCAGTAAAGCAGCTCTCTCTAGACTTCAGCTGGTCCAGAACTCAGCAGCTAGATTGCTGACTGGAGCTGACAGAAGACAACACATTTCTCCAATTCTGAAATCTCTCCACTGGTTGCCCGTGCAGTTCAGGATAAACTTCAAAATTATGCTTCTCACTTACAAATCCTTGAACCATCAAGCTCCTCCATATCTGTGTGAACTTGTCCATTACTACAACCCGCCGCGAGCTCTCAGGTCTGAAGATATGCTCCTCCTAGCTGTTCCCAATGCATGTTTAAAAAGCCGTGGAGAGAGGGCTTTCTTTGTCTGTGCACCGAAGCTGTGGAACGCATTACCACTGCTAGTGAGGCAAGCACCAACAGCTAGCATTTTTAAATCACGCCTGAAAACTCACTACTTCAACCTAGCTTATACAACATAATTATGAACCTCACTGACATCTGCACTGTTTATAAACTGACTCCACAATTATCGACTTCCGTATTATTGAGGTTCTTTGTAAAATGTTTTTTTTCCTATTTTTACTTCACCCTGTGTCTTAATGATTTTTAGCTGTTATTTTTGGGAATTTTGTTGTATTTCCTTTTTATCTTTTATCTGTGTTCGACATGTTTATATAACGCCTGTTTAATTAACCAACATTTTTAGTGTACAGCGCCTTGTTTGGTTGTAATGCCTTGTGAATGCGCTTTATAAATAAAATTGGATTGGATTGGATTGGATTGAAACCTGCTCGCTCCAAACATAAATCTGACCCTTGGCTCAACTCTCATACTCGAAGTTTGAGAAAACTCTGTAGACAGGCTGAGCACAAATGGAAAAAAGACCACCTCCAGATTACATATCAGATCTTGCAGGACCTTTGGTCCAAATATCAACAAGCAGTTATGCATGCCAGAAGCCATTATTTTTCTAAAATTATTTCTGCAAACCTGTCCAATCAAAAAGTTCTTTATAAAACTATTAATTCAGTTCTCGTTCCTCGTGAGTCCAACTGTTCAGTTATTGCACCAAATCTCCCGGATCAGTTTCTTGATTTCTTTTCTGATATGGTTTCCTCTATCAGGGCTAGTTTATCACTCCCTCTGTACACCCTGCCTACCTTAACCTTTAATACAGCACCCTTCCTCAGCTTTCAACCGATTTCCCTACCATGTCTGCAATCTTTGCTTCTGTCAATGAAACCATCTGGTTCACAAGACGACATCCTTCCTCCGCGCCTCCTGAAAGAGGTGTTCTCAACAATAGGTCATTATATCCAACACTTTATCAATACTAGTCTTAGTTTCGGTGTTGTACCCCCTGTCTTCAAACATGCTGTGGTTCAGCCGCTTCTAAAAACAACCGGCTCTGACGCCTCAGTTCTTTCAAATTATCGCCCTATTTCCAAGCTTCCATTTCTGGCAAAAATTCTGGAGAAGGTGGTCTATGATAGCTTTCTACTCATCTAGCCGATCATAACATAATGGATATCTTTCAGTCGGGTTTTCGACCCCTGCACAGCACTGAGTCCACTCTCCTCCGTGTTTTTAATGGCATTTTTATGGCTACGGATTCTGGCGCCTATGCTGTGTTATTACTTCTCTATCTGTCCACCGCCTTTGACACCATCGACCACCACATCCTTTTATTACGTTTAGAGGAGGTTGCTTCAGTACGTGGTCCAGCCCTAACTTGGTTTAGGTCCTATTTGTCTAACAGGTCCCAACGGGTGGTGCTAAACAACATCTCATCTGGCTCTGCTCCTCTCTCGTGTGGGGTCCCGCAGGGGTCTATTCTGGGCCCTTTGTTGTTTTGCCTTTACCTCCTTCCACTCAGCTTAATCCTAAAAAAGCACTCTGTTCAATATCATTTGTATGCTGGTGACTGCCAGATTTACATGTCGGTGAAACCCCAGCAATCAATCCAGCCTCTCCTAGACTGCCTACGAGACGTGAAATGTTGGCTGGCCTCAAATTTCCTGCATCTCAACGATTCCAAGACTGAACTTACTGTATCCTGTTTAATCCGGTCTGATTTAGCCTTTTCCAAACCCCAGATCTTTCATCTGTTTCTCAAAATCTAAAAACTGGTGTGACAAACCTGGGTGTAAAGATGGATTCATCTCTTAGGATGGACGCCCAGGTCAATGCCACCGTAAAATCCTGTTTTTTCCAACTCCACTGTCTGTCCAAATTAAGAGCAGTTTTATGTGGGAAAAATTTGGAATCAGTTGTTCATTGCTTTTATCACATCTAGGCTCAACTATTCGAACGCAATATTGCTGGGTGTCAATAGGTCAACCCTTGCCAGACTTCAACTCGTCCAAAACGCAGCGGCTAGATTCCTCACACGTACTGACAGGCGCCAGCACATAACTACAGTTCTAAAATCCCTTCACTGGCTGCCCATTACTTTCAGGGTCCAATATAAAATATTGCTTTTTGTCTTCAAATCCCTCCATGGTCTTGCCCCCGTGTACCTATCTGACCTTCTTGTGATTTATACTCCCGGTAGCACACTCAGGTCCTCTAGCCTGTTGCTCCTCGAGGTACCGAAAGCGTGTTATAAATAATGCGGACAAAGAGCTTTCTCTGTTGCCGGTCCTAAAATGTGGAACGAACTTCCAGCCGCAGTTTGACTGGCATCCTCCTTGGCAGTTTTTAAGTCTAGACTAAAGACACACTATTTTACCCTTGCTTCTAACAGTTGGCTGTTATTTTGGTTTTTACTACTCTTATTTTATCATCCATTGTAAGGTTTTTGTCGGAACTTTTTTATTGGCTTGTTTCTTATCTGTTTACTGTATTTTATTGCTCTGTTTTATGTTTTTATCTCTGTTATTGTGCGACTGTTCAGCACTTTGGTCGGCCGTATGGCTGTGTTTGTAAAGTGCTATATAAATAAAGGTGGTATGGTATGGTATGGTCATGCATTACACAAAAAGGACACTGCTCTGTTATTTTTGCGCACCTCACTGCAGCAATACCTCCCTCAATGGCTGTTCAATGTGATTGCATAGGTGGCCTGGGCCAAGGGCCAGGTCTGGTCATAACAACGAAGTAGCCTAATAGTATTGTCATAGAAATAAGAAAGGACTCAGGTTCCCCTGTATGAAATTCAAAGCAAGACACAATTTGAACTGTTTCCTTTATTCACTTTTTTCAAACTCAAAATCACAACAAACATGTTTTTTTAGAACATCTAACACATTTTTATGTATATGACATAGTTCCCACACAATCCATCATTTGGTATGGATGTACTACTCAGTTTGGTACTTTTTGAAGCACTCACATTTTTCGCACGCAAATGGTGTACGTCCGCCACAGTTCTGCACCACTTGTACCTGCTACCAGTGTTGTTGGGCCAGTGATTCAAGCTGTGGCTATGGCCACCCCTGGCCACCCCTTGGGGGCGCCCTTGCACATTTGAGGTCATGAGGAAGCTGATTCCATATGAGCAGCATAGTAGCTAAAAGCAGCTTCACCCTGTTTGGTTCTGACCCGGTTCTGCCAGCTGATTGATTCCTAAGGATCTCAGAGCCCTGCTGGGCGTAGATACCTGAAGGAGATCCCACATGTATTCTGGCTCCATGATACTGAGTGATTTATAAACTAGTGGTAGTACTTTGAAATGGATTCTGTAGTTTACTGGAAACCAGTGTAGAGATATAAGAACAGGAGTGATGTGCTCGGTTCTCTTGGTTCTTGTTAAGACTACAAAGACCAGTCAGAGACCATTGTAGTCCAGCCTGCTGGAGATGAACACATGAATGAGTTTCTCTCGGTCTTGTCTGGACATGAGACCCCTGAGTCGTGCTGTTTGATGAAGAAGATAAAACACTGATCTAGTTATAGCCTAATGAAACCAGTGAAGCTCAGGTCTGAATCAGTTATGACACCAAGATTTCTAACTTGGGTCTTTGTCTTTGTTCCTCTGGAGCCAAGCTGAGCAGCAACCTCCATCCTATCGTTCTGATTTCCAAAGACAATAACTTCAGACTTGTCTTTGTTTAACTGGAGGAAGTTTGGTTGCATCCAGTCCTTAACTTGGTCCCAACACAGACAGAGTGATTCTAGAGGACCACAGTCACTAGGTAGGTCTGGGTGTCATCTGCATAACAATGATGGGTTTTGTTGTTATTGTTTATGACCTGACCCTGGGGGGATCGATCGGCAGATGGGATCGACTTGCTAATTCCACCCCCCCCCCCCGATAAACATGCTGAAGCTGCGAAATGAGAGCCTTCCATTCGGGCTCTGGCGTTTATTCCACTCCAACATGGGAACGGCGGTTTGGGAGAGGAACAGACTGGCTCTGGTTAGACCGGTACCATCATCTGGCTTCTATTTTCTCTGAAGAACCAGTCACATCCAGGATGGTTCAGTTGGGAAAAGCTGAGAAAAATGAAAATGTTGGTGGAAGTTGGAGCGTAATTACAGGTTGTGGTTTCTGTTTTTTATCTATAAATCCAGTCTGGGGTTGTGTTTTATCGTCCCACATAAAACACACTTTTGGTTTGTGAGTATTACATCACTGCATCACTTAATTATTCTCCTAGTTTTGATGTTTTATCTGCGTTGTGTCTGCAGATGGATACGAGGAGCACGGCTTGGAAGCGTCAGACTCACAACAGTTTAAAGACGTAAGATTTTATTTATCAACCTTTCTTTTTCCCTGTTTGGGAATTTAGAAAAACAAGAAATACTTCTTTATTATTTCAGAGATTGAATAAAAATGAAATGGGAAATGAAACCAGGGTGATTTTTTTAGTCTGGATTTGTTTAAATATAAAAAATTATGTAAAATGATTAAAGCACGAAAAACACAGCAGCATTAAAGAGACCGTGTCCTAACATTTGTGAGGTTTTTTGTTCTTCCTCAGGGCTTTCTCGTCTCTCTGGAGTTTTTACTGTGGAATACTTTCTGAAGGACTAATGAAGTTTTCTGTAATTCCTCTGAAAAGCTGGCTTCTCACTCGGCTCTTTGCAACTAGTTGGAGACAAAGAAAATATGTAGATATGCTGGAATCAGTAAATCTGGTTGCAAATGATACATTTACAGTTATAATGTGACATTTTCATGACATTTGTTTAATGTTTTTGTCACCATTTAGTCACAAAGTGTCTCCATTTATTTTCTTTTATTTTCTGGATTCAGTATCAAACTTATTTTCTTGGGTCTCCAGTTTCTCCATTTTCTGACCCCTAAACACTAAAATACACACCTGAGCCTCTTTTCTTAAGTTTTATAGTTTAAAAAATGTGTGAAAACTCCTTTGGGAGGAGATGGAGAGGGAACTGAGACTGATCGGACACTTTTGCTGGAGTTCCTGCAGGTTTGGTGAGGAAACGCTCTTGTACCTGGAGCTGTTCTGCTGCTTTTCTCCGCTGATCGTTGCTGACAGAACAGCAGAAACATAAAAACCGTTGGCCAAGATGACTCGCTTCATTCTAACGAAAGAGCTGCATCCTGTTTGTAAATAATAATAATAATAATAATAATAATAATAATGCATTGAACTTATATAGCGCTTTTCTAGACACCCAAAGACGCTTTCACACACTCTCACGTTCACACACTGCTAGTGATGGTAAGCTACTTGTAGCCACAGCCGCCCTGGGGAGGTCTGACAGAGGCGAGGCTGCCATTTGGTGCCGTCGGCCCCTCTGACCACCACTAACACAGGCAATTTGGGTGAAGTGTCTTGCCCAGGGACCCAACAGCAGGATGCCCCTGGCGGGAGCTGGAATCGAACCCATAACCCTCCGATCATGAGGCAACCCACTCTACCACCTGACCTACTGCTGCCCCACACGTGAACGTGATTTAGAGCCAGCGTAGAACACGTGGTTTAGCTAAAGTGTGCATGGCTAGTTTTGTTATTTTCTGCGAGTTTAAACAGAGTTGTTCAGTCAGAACTGACATTCATCCCTCTGACGGATTCTGTTTAAAGTGTTTTCTACACAGTTTGTCTAGGGTATCTTGTTTGGCCCTGAAACATCTGGAATGCTTTACCAGATGTGGACAGCAGAGGCTGAACCAGGGCTATGAGTTGATGTTGGAAAACAAGTCCCCTGGAATTCCTCTTAAAACCCAAACTCTGTGTTTGTAGCCGAGCGTCTGTTTAGTGTCAGGGATCCTCAGCTCTGCCGGCTGGGCTCGTGATGTGTTTACGTCTCTTCTGGTCTGACTTGTGATGACTGCAGCAGGAACAGAGAGAGGTTTGGAGGCTGCAGAGCACCCTCTTGTGTCGTTGGCTGAGTTAGGATCTGGCGGCTTTAGGAAGCTTCTGCTCTGATGAGCCTCGGTGAGAGATGACGCTCTGTCAGCACACAGCTTGTTTTTAAAGCTCTCCCTCTCTTCTCAGAACTCCAAACAGATTATATGTTTTTCCAAACTCCATTTGTTCCTAAACTACCTAAAATTTCTATTTCATCCAAAGATGAATGACTGTTTATAAGGAAACATCTGAGTGATATTTCATTTGTTGGTTTATCTGCTAGTTTTTAACTTTTGTCTCTCATCACTCGTTTTCGGTTTTTAAAGATGCTTTTTGTGCTTTTAAATCTTTTCCTTTGGGAGAAAACAGCTTCTGGAGTGACGGGACTTTTCTCTTCCTTCTCTCCTCTCTGCTGGTGACGGCGTTTCTCTTTCTGCTGTTTGAAGATGAAAAAGATCAAAAGGCGTCTGACCGTCGACCCGTTTGACTTCATCCTCTGCTGCGAGCGCTCCAATGCCTCAAGGCGACACAAGGATCAGGTAGAGGACTGAAGGCAACTACCAGGCTGCGTTGTTGCTGGTTTGACTAGACCTGTTAGGACTTTTATAGCTGAAGCAGGAGAACCTCCATCATCTCTGCAGCCACTAAAGTAAAGGTTGTGCGTTTGGCTCCTGATGTAAAAACATCACGCTCTGTAGGACGTGGAGGAAAGCAGCTGCAGCTGTTCCAGAGATGCTGCCTGTGTTCTCATGCATGTGTCATCTGCATTAATCACAGGAGACGTTTGATTCCTCCTACTCAGGCTACAGGTGTCTATGACTTCATGGATGCAGGTGAGAGGGGGTCAGAGTTCACTCAGGCCTGCATGGCTGTGGTTTTCCACCAGATCCAGGAGCAGCAAAGAGGCCAGGACCAGGACATGGTTCCACACCACGGTACAGTCCCAGCTCGGCCACAGTGCAGTTGTACAAGTCAGTAAAGTTATTTACTCACACACTTGTGTGTTTAGATGACCTGGTGTTTGTGGAGAACCACGCTGTCCCGTCTCGCTCTGTGTCCCGGCTCATCTACTCCTCCTGTGGCAGTGGGAACGCTGGAGGTCCGAGGGGGGGCAGCAGCTTCCTGCCTGACCTGGACGACTCTGAAGGAGAGGAGGATCCTTGTGAGCGGTATCCGGTGTATCATTCCCACCCAGAACCCTGCAGCCACGCTTCTCAAGAGAGCCTGGACTCGGCGCCGCAGGTCTTTAAATCCCGCTGCTGCAGGAGGATGTACACGAGCTTTAATGGGTTCGAGGGTGTTGTTATGCATCAGCTTTCAGAAGGTAGTCCTGTATTATGACTAAAAGCCTCTGCTTCACACTGACATCAGTCAGCTGTAGGTAAATAATCTAAACGTCATATTCATACCAGCTTTCTCTAATATTTGGTGACTATTGATCCAGTTTCCTCTCAGACAGTCAGATCGTTCTCAAAACTCAACATTTTAAACCAGTTTAGACAAAACGCTGAGAGGAAACAGCTGTTTCACACGAGTATGAGACACGCATCTGTGGCAAGTCTTTAACTGGAAGCAGAAATTAAGACGGGTTAAAACCGTCTGAACGTGGAACACAAACAGCCTCATGAGGCCGATTCTCTGAGTGATGAAGAGGAGACAGCTGCAACATCAGAGGAAGGCTGCACACATGACATCAGCGTCTATTCCTGGGATCGGGAGAAACCCGATCCCTGGGAACGGCAGCTTCCTCCCTCATGGGAATCATGAACACCAGATTGTTTACAGGCTGTTTTCTGTCCATCAGAAACTCTCCGGTTCCGGGTTTCTGCCTCTGATCAGGTGTGATCCTCCTGCTGGTTCCCTCCTCTAGATGTTTTTGCTTCACTGCATCTGTCTCACAGGTGGTGGACACAAACAGGAGACACAGCCCAGACGTGGGCCTGTCACTCATCAACATTTGGCCGCCAGCTTCTGATTGGCTGCCAGGTCTGAGCCTCCTCAGACGACCCTTCAGACACTGAGATGTTGATGTGACAGCAGGAGGAGCCCAGAGGACGAGAACAGTCTGAGTCTGTAGAAGCTCCAGACGTCAGAGAGAAAACTCGCCGTCCACCTCATCCTGTCGCATTTAAATATTCCAACAGCGCGGCGTCCAATCAGGAGCATGCACAAGTTCATCTGCTGTAAAAGAAACACACCATTCAACCCGAACCTTAAATATTTAAAGGCTTCAGGCTCTTGCGCCTGTTTGTAAAAGATTTAAGAATCCTGATGAAATATTTTCTGTTTCTCTTCTAAATAAACAAAAAGACAAAAACTGGTTTCAACGATCTGTTAAAATCTAAAAAATGGAAAAAAAAAATCGTTTAAAATAATATTTAAAAATCTGTTAAACTCAAATTGTTTTACTTCATCTCAAAGTTTGAGGTGGAACATCTTAATTCACTGAGTTTTATTGAAATTCTGGTGATGCTGTTGTGAGACTAACTGAACAAACTCTCCACTTTTTGTCTGGTAAAACATTATTTGTTATTATTTATTCATTATTTAATCCATAGAATAAAGGCTACGTTAAAAACTGTTTTGTTATAATTTCATATTTTTGTATTCCTCACAGAATTTAGAGAATATGTGAGGAGACTTTTATTTTGAAGAGTCGTGCTACAGTCCTAATCTGATTCCTCGTGTCTCCTGGATCTGAATTCAAATATATTTACGCCAACATCTTAACAAAAGCTTTATCTAAGTGTGAATCTAACAAATCTAGCATACATTTGACTCATTTTATTGTTTAAATAGTTCCAAATATTGATTATTACCTATCTATTTTTAAATATGTTGTGTTTTCTCAGACATTTTGCATCTTTCCATGTTTTTTTTTATCTGTTGGGACTCTTCTTGTCTCTTTCTGGACCTTCTCAGATCTCTGACCTGAACAGACGGATGTTTGCTGTTGAGACCTTCTTGAATCGCTTAGAGCAGAAGGTTGTTCCACCAAACTTTGGGGTAAAGTTGTTTTATCTCACATCATAATTCTGGGTGTTTTTATCAGGATGTTAAGAATACTGAGGAAATTATGTTTTAACATCTGAAACTGAGTTTTACAAGAAGAAAAAAGCAATAAACTATTTTATAGTTTCAAAAGTCCTGAGGCATGTGTTTTGAGACTCTTATTGTGAAGGACTAGATAGATGCTACAGTAGAAGTGGAAAAAACACCACTCCACCCCCTGATGCCACCATAATCCTTACTCCTTGGTAATTACCCACTGTGCAAGGTGACGTCACAACGACGTCTGTTCCAGGTTGTTTCTGGACGTCCAGACTAGGTCCCCAGAAGGTGCAGACTGACTCCAGTTGACGTCTTTTTCATGACGTCCACATGGTGAATTAACGTGCTTAGGATGTTCAGATTGGGACTATTTATGGTTTAAATGAGGTCGTTGTGGTGGACGTCCTTCCCACGCACCCCAGACACGTCACAGCTATGTCTTTTTCAGGTCTTTTGCAACATCCAGGTGTGAGCTAATTTTGGTCCAAAGGAGGTCTCTTGGATGTCCTCATGTACCCCAGACATGTCACAGCAACATCTATTCTGTGTGTGTGAGTGTGAGTGTGTGTGTGTGTGTGTGTGTGTGTGTGTGTGTGTGTGTGTGTGTGTGTGTGTGTGTGTGTGTGTGTGTGTGTGTGTGTGTGTGTGTGTGTGTGTGTGTGTGTGTGTGTGTGTGTGTGTGTGTGTGTGTGTGTGAGTGAGTGTGTGTAAAGATTGAAGCTCACAATATGATTTGCAAATAATAATAATAAACAATCTATTATCTGTGTTTTGTTTCTAATCAACAACCAGAGTCTGACTCCACAAAGCATCTCTCCTCCTCCTCCTGCTCCTCCTCAGTGGGAGGAGGTGGAAAATGAAGAGCAGCTGCTCAGACAAAAGCTGCATGAGTTAACAGACAACATCAGTGATCAAAGTTCTGATGAAGATGGGTTCAGCAGGCCGGATCCTTCTCAGGAGGTCCCAACCAGGAGAAGCCCACAGATGAAGCCCAAGCCTTCCAGAATCCCCACCAGACCCACTTCCAGTGCCAGCACCAGGAGCTCCAGAGAGGAGGAGGAGCTGAGCGGCTCTCAGAAGGTAGAACCGTTTCACGCAAGCATTCAGACGTTTGTTTGGTGGAACATCTGGCTCTCCGCTCATCCTGTACTCATGAAAAACAGCATGGCTCATGAAAATCCTCCGAGCCCCGGCTGGAGTCCAGTCCTACACCAGATCCGTGTGTGTGTATGTGTGTGTGTGTGCGTGCGTGCGTGCGTGCGTGCGTGCGTGTGTGTGTGTGTGTGTGTGTGTGTGTGTGTGTGTGTGTGTGTGTGTGTGTGTGTGTGTGTGTGTGTGTGTGTGAACACCGAGATGACCAGAACAATCTTTATTTCACATGTTTTTAACAGATTCTGCGCTAAAACGTTTAATGTTGTTGCCTCCATTATGTAAACTCTGGTCTCCTCTCACTCACTCCCATCTTGGACGTGGAACAGGTCTCTCCACATCCCTCCACCTCAGTAGCAGCTGAACTCTTCCACCTGCCGACGCAATCGTGTTACTGCAGCAAAAACGCCAATGTTGGATATTTTGGGGTTTGCCAGAAACGTCTGCTATAAAAACTTTGTGGCAGTAAAGTCATTATTGTTTTTTATTATTTTCAATAATTAGGGTAGAAACCCGTCAAATGAAAACAGACCATAATATTCTAATCTCATATTCTGATGAACCAATTTTCCAACTGAGTCAGAAATCGTGATTCAGTTTGCACCAAAATAATCATGAAAAGGATTTTATTTCTGTTATTGAGCAGCTCTAATAATTAATTTGTTTGTTTGCAATTTACTTTTAATTTACTTGCGAATGCATCTCCACCTCCTCCCAAAATGTTGCTTCTTTTCCCGACTTTTTGACTCTGGAAAACCAAACCAAGAACCAGATTCCTGCAGAGACTCGATGACTCTAGGAGAAGTAAAATGAGAACTCTCGAGGACATTTTGAGACTCTTCTGAGACTTGTGCATGTCGTTAACAACTGTTGTATCCCCGTGAGATCCTGGAGTGTCTTTCCTTTAATACAGACGGACCTCTCAATAGAGAGCCTGGAGAGGAAGGAGCGCCCCCTGCAGGAGGCCTCCATGGGGAGCTTCCGAGGCTCCACAGCTCTGCTCGTTGAGCTGGAGGATCAAGTGGCTCAGGCTGCTGCCGATGTTCAGAACGCTCAGAGTCAGGTCAGAAACCAGGAAGCAGCAGGAAATCTGGTCTCACTTTGACTCATCATCAATTTATGCCTCCAGGTTTCTTACATAGAGAACAGGATCGCTGCCCTGAAAGCCGCCAGCATCCCATCAGAGAAAAGACAGAAGGTGAGGATCTTTAGTTTCTGCTTTCCATTTATTCCAAATGCCAACAGGAACTGATTATAGGGAGAGAGCTTGGATTGATTTGGGAATGACGTGAGTCTCAGATCCTTTCTGAGCTGCTCACAGCTTTGATGAATGTTTTCTGACATTCCTTCTCTGTGTCCCTGTTTGCAGTCAGCAATCCCGATCCAGGCCAGAAGACTCTCCCACAACTTTCCCACAAGTAAGAGTGTCTCCTCTCCCCAGGGTCTCCCTAACCAGTCCACATCTTAACCGTGTTAACCTGGGAGAACATGATAGTCCACTTCCAGACCCAGTGAACAATGTCTCCTGTTGTGTGGTGGATAGACTTCTCCCTGCCGGAGAGCTCAGACAGATCCTCTTCACGGGGGATTACTAAAGAAAACTTATACATGACTCCGACTGGGAATTTGTAGCTCAGAATTAACTTCATGGTTGAAGAAATGTAGTTAATCCAAGCTGTTGTTGAATGATTCCCAGATGACAAGCTGTTCTGATTTCCTGGGTTTTAGGAGGGAACTCAGGTCTCTTTATGGGAGCAGAATCCCAACGAATCATCCACAGCAGAAGTTAAGATTCCTCAATCCTTTCATCCAATAAATCAGGAGAGGGGGGGGGGAACAAGGGAGAGATGGAGAGAGAAGGAAAGAGGGGGAGGAAAAGAGGGTGAGAGAGAGAGAGAGACTTTAGGAATTTTGTCTTTTATCTTGATTAAATGTGTTTATCTGATTATCTCTAAGTAATGATGAGTGTTTAATCTCATAGAGAGTTGGTGAGTTCTGAGTTTATTTTATGAGATGATGGTTTTCTTAAATCTCCCGATTTTTATCTCGTTGTCTGGACATAAAGGAGGCGATCTTCCTGCTTCTGGTCACGTTGAGTCTGTTTGCTTAAAGTGTTCTTTTATCAAAGTAATACCCACACAGAATAATCCAGAGTATTTTATACACGAAAGGCTGCATGAACAGAATAGCAAACACAACTATTGTGATTTTAAACAGTCTGACTCTAGAAGACGTTGTAAAAGTGCAGCTGTGTGTTTCAGACTCGTTTGTGAGGAGCTCTGTCTACAGGGGCTCTCTGACCCAAAGGAACCCGGTGGCAAAGCCCAAACCCCAGCCCCCCTGTGCGGTATGACCCCCCTCGGTGCTGGGTGCCTTTGAGCGTTCATTTCTAACATTAAACATAAAAATCCCCTGACGTAAACATCGGACACAATCAGTAAATCACAACTTTTCTACTTTAGTTTACAGGTTTTTATTCCTGTGCATCTGATGCAGCGGATGAAACGTTAGTCAGCAAAGAATCATTTGGTTTATTCGGTAAAAGTGATAAATATTATTTAATATAATGTCAGAAATGAACTCTGGGCTCAGGAGGCTTCGGGGAGGTTTCCTAAATGATTCACGATCAAAAGCTTTCCTTTGATTTGATTCCATTGTTTCTCTTTTATTTCCTTTGTTCTGATCAAACAGTTTTATTTCTGCTCACGGATGACTGAGAGGAAGATACATGCTGATGCTCTGGAGGCAGAACGGCACAGAAACTAAATAAAATTATAAATATAAATCTGTGAAATAAAAAACGGACCTGGTTATTCTCCAGCTGCGCCCACACAGCAAACATCAACATCTCAGAAAACTGGAGCCCTAAATATTCCCAATGTTCTTCCAGAGACTAGATCCAAGACTCCAGAGGAGGAAAAATCTGATTCCAAACATCAAAACTAATTCACAGGTATAAACAAAAGTATGGAACAGCAGTCTAAAAGAAACAATAGAAAAAAGTCTGGAAATGTGAGAAAATATATGAAAACAGTGAAGAAATTAAAGAAGAAAAGTCTGTGAATTCCATTAAAACAACATCAAGTTAAAAATTAAAGTCAAAACATGTTTATACGTTCAAAAGCTGTGAAAGAAACGGAAAAGTTGAATAAAAATCAAAACATTAAACTTTAGCTGGAGGTTCAATTTACATTCAAATAAAATTTAAGAGATGTTTTAAACAGGAACAGTAACACAATTTATCAGATGAACAAAAATATATCACTCAGATTATATAATGTGTTTGTTTATTAATTTATTACAACAATTTATTTATTTGTTTGTTTATTTAATTATTTATGATTTATTTTAAAATTTACCTAATTTGTTTGTTTGTTTATTTATGTAAATTATTTATTAAATGTTTTTATTTATTTAAATGTTATTTGTATACTTATTTGTTTGTTTGTCTGTTCTGCCACATTCATAGAACAGACTTTAGTTGTTACCCTGAAAAACAATAAATAAAACAAACTAAGCTAAATGTTCTTATTTGACTTTTGGGATAATCGTCATAGTAATAAGAACTCTTCTTTGTATTGATTCATAATCATCTTGTTTGCCTTATTTAACACAGAAGTAATTAGATGTTTCTTTACCTTCGGCTGATCACATCACAAAACAAGAGCAGCAGTGACTACACAGCCAAAAACAAACATCATCATCCTACCAGCTGACAAGGGAAGAACTATAGTCATTATGGACACGTTCAAAAACAAACAACAAGTGGAACAACATCAACAAAACAGAACATTCCACAAAAAGACAAAGCTAAAGGTAGATGATATAAAACTGTTAATATGACTGGTAGCAGACTCCACACTGCACATACAACACACTTATTTACAAACAATTAGAAGGATTTGCAATGAGAAACCTGCTATCAGCCACCCTCTGGGAATTCTTCATGGAAAACCTGGAACAGGAAGCCATCACAACCCAGTAACGGCACAAACAACATGAAATCCACATATGAAGAAGAAAACAATAACAGCATGGACATGAAAATAACCAGACAGCATGAATCAACACATACAGATCAATACCTATTATGGACAGCAGAACATCCCATAATACACAAATGATCAGTGATCAGAACACCACAGAGCTAACATGGTGGCAGAAGAACAGGATCACAAACTAGAGGACCAGCACATACAAAACACACTAAAACCTGCCGATGCCCGGCACTGAAGAAAAGTAAACAACAAACAACAGAAAGAGAAAGACGAACCATCAAGGAGAACCAGGACAACAGAGGGAGCAAAACCAGAACCAGCAATAACCCTTCCTCACATCAAAGACACGTAAAACACGTAAAAACATCTGATAACTGCTCTGTGTTCAATAAGAAAAATAAGATAATTATATTCATGAGAAACTTCAAACTTCCGCATGAATTTAATAGTTCCTGATCTTCATCACCTCTCAGTTTTCTGGCATTTAGAAAGTTTCACCCAAACAACAAAAAGATTCCCTTCTTCACTGCTGAATAACCTTTCTAATCGTCTTCTAATCATCAGGACTGTCTGACCTTCTCCTGATCTTATCCATGAATTAATCTGAGCCTGAGGGGGTCCCAAATCCAGATTATTCCTGTAACTGTGTTTTTGTCTCCTCTAACAGAAACCACTGATGACTCCGGGCTCATGAGGAGGCGCCTCAGTGTCATGTGACCGTCGCTGTGGCTGAGATGAATAAGGTTTCATCAGAAAACGTCTTTGTTTCAGTCAGACTCAGAAAAAAGAAAATAGTAATGAACAGATTAGAAGTTCTGGTGTTTTACTGCATTAACATAATCCCAGTGTGTTTATTCATATTTCCGCCTAATCCCACCCCAGATGTTGGTTTATTCTGATCGTGTACATGTTTAACATTAACTTCTGGTTTAAGTGTTTTAAATGATAATAAACTGACAGTTTCGTGTATCAGCTGTATTAACCTGAAAAGGGCTGGTTGGCTTTTATTTTCCTGTTGTGATGACCTGTGGAGCCACGGGGAGTCAGCTCACGCTACTGTTTACCGTTTATAGAACACCAAGTCATGATGAGTCGTCTCGAGGATCTTCACAGAGTAAACCTTCCAGTTGAGTTCAGGTCATCAAGCTATTCAGCTTCCTATATAAGGAACCCAGCAGGCTGCATCGAGTCACTGACTAGTGTCAGAGTCTTTACAGCAATCCTCATACTAAGCAAGCATGCAGTGACAGTGGAGAGGAAAACTCCCTTTTAACAGGAAGAAACATCCGGAGCAGCTGTCCACCATCTTTAAAGGCTTGCTGCTCAGACTTCTGTTTGCTTTGAGAATCTTCCACACAGGATCTGATAGGTGATCCAGGGTTAGGCTCCGCCCCCTCTACGTATCGTGGAATGTACTGTTGATGCTGCTTTGAATCTGATCCCCAGACAGTTTCACATCAGCACACAAATGTGCACCAGGACTAGCCTGGCAAGCCAGACTAAATAAATGTATTATTTAGTCTGGCCACGCTCCATTGACGGCTCTTGGTTGTGGGGCGGGTTCTACCGTTGTCTTTCAAATGATCTCCGCATTCCACTGGACAATGAATGTGACATACTCTTGTTTCACTCTGTTGCATCATCCCACCCACCAGGCATATAGAGTGCCCTGATTGGCCCACAAAGCGGATAAAGCTCTGTGATTCGTTCACTAAGCAGATAGAGCACTATGATTGGCCCACCATTATGGACCAATCACAGCTCTTTATGTGTTTGAAACCCCTCTAGAGAGCTGGGATTGGCTAGCCAGAGTCCTGGTAGGAGCTGTTGAGGTTCCAATGGAGCATGCCTAGACCAAACTTTGCAAAGCAAGAATTTGGTTTAGTTCACTAGGCTACACCAGGACAGCAGAAAGCCTAAATGTCTGGTGCTCTGAATGTTTCTGTTAGAACTGAGGAAAGTCCTCAGGTAAATCACACAAGGCAGCTTCGGCTGTGTGTGCCTTCACTTGTCTGGAAAGGAAGTTACGGGTGAGTTAGTCCATGGAGGACTTGTATCTTCCTCCTGGACCAAACTTTTCACAAGTAGGTTTAGTTTTCTTCATTCAAACTAACTGAAGCATTCTGATGTGGAACTAGTTCCAGCAGCAACATCTGCAAAGCAGCAGAAACTCTGATTTCAACACTGAAATCATCCACGTCTGATCCTTTACTACTTTATTCTTCTCGCTGTGTGGCCTTTCTCTGATTCTCTGGGGAAACGGCAGGAACTTGGTTTCAATCAACTTAATGAATCATCTTTTTATAGCTGAGATTCCTCATGTTTCGCTGCTCAAAGCAGAAATGTGATGGAGCAGCTGCCAATTTGGAGAAAATCAATTTTCAGCTGCAAAAAGAAACGGAGGAAGACCAGAGGAAAGTTTTAGATCTTTATTTCTGCTGCTGGATTGTTGCTGATCAGTCAGAAACTCTTTCTGTTGAACCTTCAGCAGGCCCTGACGGAGGTTTTCTGTACGAAGCTGCCGAATTTTAACCAAAAAGACGAGACTAGATGTCCTCAGCTGTTCCAGCTTAATGAAGAGTTCCTGATCCTCATTCCAGAAGCAGAAAACGGAGCAGAGAACTTCTGGATCAGATCCACTCTGAGGAAAGTCAGTGTGCTAGACACAAATAAAAAACATTAAATGGGATTTCCTGTAGCATCTGAATAAATAAACAAAAATAATCCAGAGAAACATTTTTGCTCCTTTTTAGAATAAATGACTGGAGCGGTCTGAGTTTCATCTGTTAGAGCGCTTTCTGTCGCGTGTTTCTGATGGAGCTGATTGAGTCAGTAAGGTCATTAGAGCATGAAAGAGAACAAATTCTTTGATGTTGAAAGGATTCTTTTTGTTGCATGAGAATAAATCTGATTATTGTATTTATTATGATGATGGCGCAGCTCCAGATTAAAAACAGAATAAATCTGACAGGAATCCAAACCCAAAAGAGTTCCTTCATGTTTTCAGCTTTGAACTGATTTAGATTCATCTTCTTTTGAAAGCCCGTCTAAACCCATCAGGGTCCAACTCTGCAGCAGGAGGCAAACGGGTTGAAGGATTTTCTGTGCCGTGGATCCACCAGCGGCATCTCGTGCCACTCTGACAGCCCATCTTCCTGCTCGCCGACGCTCTCGTAGACCCCGTGGGCTGAAGGGAAGGATCAGAGAGCCTGGATTAGAAAAGTGATTTTAATTCATGTGTTCATGAAAGAAAGGCCTTTAAATGGTTAACACTTGGGTTCAGTCTGAGGACCATCAGCATCACGGTGGTGTCTGCTGTCATCTAGTGGACAACTTTTGTAATTAATAACATTTGAAATGCATTTAATGCAATGTCATCCATGTTAGTGTGCAACCTTCACTGCTTATCCAAGGTCAGAGGTCAAGTCCTCCTGAGGAATACCAAGGGAAGAAAGTTCATCCTGCAAGTCCTGAATTTGTCCCAGGATCTCCTCCCAGTGCCCGAAAAACTTCCAAAAGGAGGTGCTCAAACGTCCAAACCACCTCAGCTTTGATGAGGAGGACCAGCAAGCCATCTTTGTCTCCTCAGGGAGAGGCAGCTCCTTCCTCACCAAAAACCTCAATATGTGCTTCTCCTCCATCCATACCGTCCCTCATGAGCAAAGCACCAACAACTGCTGTGGTTTTTCCACTTTGGTGAAAGTTTGGAATGTGATAGGAATGTTCTTGGGCAGATAATGAAAGACCAGAACATCTAGCAGTACACAGGGGTGTTGTCAGCGTAGAGAGGCATCGGAGGTAATTTGTCCCTCTAGGACATGTTGGTCCTGAATCAGAGCCCTGAGGCACACCATTGGAGAGGCTTAGATTGTCTGAAAGCCTCCCAGTTTGGACCGGAGCATCATGGGAGCTGGACTTACCCACAGCCAGCAGCAGCTCGTTGACTCGATCTCCTGACAAAGCCGATGTCTCTGTGAAGGACAAACCTTTTTCTTGGGCCAGATTCTGTCCTTCCTGTCAACAAAAGGCAAGAAATCTGAACGGCTTATCCTAAAACCCAAACCTGCTTTACTCAGACGAGGGTTTCTGGACCTGATACCTGAAGTGAAACTTCTCGATTCTGAGACAGATCTTCCTTGTTGCCTATGAGCCAAACGACCGTAGATCCTGGAATATATTGTTTCTCCAGCTCCCTGAGCCACACCTGAGCTCTGACAAACGTTTCCTACAAACAACAACAGCATGAACAACCCACAAACCATTTCCTGTTTCCTGGTTCTGGTTTCTACCTTTTTGCAGATGTCATAGACCACGAGAGCTGCGTGGGCTCCTCTGTAGTACAGCGGAGTCACACTGTGGTACTTTTCCTGTCCCGCTGTGTCCCAAATCTCAAACCGGAGCGTGATGTCCTCCAGATATAAAACTCTGGTCAAATAAGCACCTGAGGGTAGAGAAGGGATCCATGTACAGTTGTGGTCAGAAGTTTACATACACTTGTAAAAAATATAATATAATGGCTCTACTGAGTGTCCCGTTATTTCTAAAACTCTGATTTTTCTCTGATAGAGTGATTGGAACAGATACTTCTTTGTCACAAAAAACATTCATGAAGCTTGGTTCTTTAATGTCTTTATTATGGGTTAACAGAGAAAAGTTATCACATTTGCTGGGTCACAAATATACATACAGCAACATGATCTAGCAATTTTGGTGACTTAGAAACGTGTCAGTGAACTGAGCTTCATAGCATGGCCTCTTAACTTCTTGTGAGTGATTATGAGTGACTACAGCGGGTGACTTCTCTTAGGCCAGGTAAATAGGGCTCATTGGATACAAACGCCCACAAACGCTACAATGGGAAAGTCAAAGGAGCTCAGCATGGATCTGAAAAAGCGAATTATTGACTTGAACAAGTCAGGAAAGTCACTTGGGGCCATTTCAAAGCAGCTGCAGGTCCCAAGAGCAACAGTGCAAACAATTGTTTGCAAGTATAAGGTGCATGGCACTGTTTCATCACTGCCAAGATCAGGAAGAAAACACAAGCTATCACCTGCTGCTGAGAGAAAATTGGTCAGGAGGGTAAAGAGTGAACCAAGAATCACCAAAAAGTAGATCTGCCAAGAATTAGAAGCTGCTGGAACACTGGTGTCATTGTCCACAGTCAAACATGTTTTGCATCTCCATGGACTGAGAGGCTGCCGTGCAAGAAGGAAGCCCTTGCTCCAAAAGCGGCACCTTAAGGCTCGACTGAAGTTTGCTGCTGATCACATGGACAAAGATAAGACCTTCTGGAGGAAAGTTCTGTGGTCAGACGAAACAAAAATCGAGCTTTTTGGCCACAATGAACAGCAATATGTTTGGAGGAGAAAAGGTGAGGCCTTTAACCCCAAGAACACCATGCCTACAGTCAAGCATGGTGGTGGGAATATTATGTTGTGGGGCTGTTTTGCTGCCAATGGAACTGGTGCTTTACAGAGAGTAAATGGGATAATGAAGAAGGAGGATTACCTTCACATTCTTCAACATAACCTAAAATCATCAGCACGAAGGTTGGGTCTTGGGTGCAGTTGGGTGTTCCAACAGGACAATGACCCCAAACACACATCAAAAGTGGTAAAGGAATGGCTAAATCAGGCTAGAATAAGGGTTTTAGAATGGCCTTCCCAATGTCCTGACTTAAACCCCATTGAAAACATGTGGACAGTGCTGAAGAAACAAGTCCATGTCAGAAAGCCATCAAATTTAACTGAACTTCACCAATTCTGTCAAGAGGAGTGGTCAAAGATTCAACCAGAAGCTTGCCAGAAGCTTGTGGATGGCTACCAAAAGCGCCTAATTGAAGTGAAAATGGCTAAGGGACATGTAACCAAATATTAGCACTGCTGTATGTATATTTGTGACCCAGCAAATGTGATCACTTTTCTCTGTTAACCCATAATAAAGACATTAAAGAACCGAACTTCATGAATGTTTTTTGTGACAAAGAAGTATCTGTTCCAATCACTCTATCAGAGAAAAATCAGTTTTAGAAATAACGGGACACTCAGTAGAGCCATTATATTATATTTTTTACAAGTGTATGTAAACTTCTGACCACAACTGTAGATACATTTTTGAACACTTCCCTGTAACTGTTTGGGTCCAAAATCTAATTTAAGCTCTTTTCAAACCTCGAGGGTTTGACATTCAAAGTTAAAGTGTTGAGTAGGAATAATAATCAACCATTGGTGCCTTTCCTTTACAGTTTTACTGGTTTGTTTTTATGGGATGTCCTGAGCAGGAGGGTCTATGTCCAGGTGAGTGCACCTGAAGGACCACAGATTACAGGGTTTGTCTCCATGGTGATCTGAGCTCAGACTCACAGAGAGGTGAACGTTTTAACAACCCGTCTTTCTGACCTGTTTAACTCGTTAGTTAAAGGTGTTGCAAGTCAGCACACCTGGCGGAGAATTGTTGACATTTTAAACTCTTAAAAGACCCAGTTTATCCACTACAAAAACAAGCTGTTGGCCTTCGATTTCTCCTTTTTGCACTTTTAGAGGATTAAATAAAGAGTTTATCTGGAACAACATTAATAAAGATTCTGCATGAACTCACAGCCCACCGTAGGCGACGAGTCCCTGAACTGATCTTTGCTAAACCTCACAGCCAGACTGGACTTTCCCACTCCAGAACTCCCCAGGAGAACCATCTTAACCCTGAGGGTCCGGACTGGCACTCCTCCTGGTACCCGTGGGAGCGTCTCCCCCATCAAAAATAACAGGAAAACCCGAATAATCTAGATCCTGGTTTTGACCCGGTTGGGAGCAGCAGCTCCTGTTGTGTTTCAGCTTCACCTTTGAAATGAAAGTAAAATCAAAGCACTTCAAAGAGAAGAGAAAATGTTTCCCTTCCTGCTGCGGAGCCACAACCCAGCCATAAATCCTCCAGACTGACGTTCAGTCTCAGTCTGGAACCAGAAGACCCAGAAGAATACAAAAAGTCCTCTGAAGTTGAATCAAACCTCACTGAGTCTTAAAAACGATCCGAATGCCGCAGGAACCGCGGAGTGTTTTCTGTTTGTGTCCAGCAGAGTGCGCCTGTCAAAGCGCTTATTGACCACCAGAGGGCGCCTGTCTTCATCTCATGGCCCTGCAGTTAGGGGTCAGTAGAATCCTTTAAAGTAAAAGAAGTTTGTCTTTAAGAACTCATGCACTGTTTGGCCTCAGAGGTCAGCAGCCTTATAAATAGTTTTTTTTTGGGGGGGGGGGGGGGGGGGGGGGTTGCTGGTCCTGCTGGAGCTGTGGTTTCTGACGGAAACTGAACCCCTGAACGTCTCTGATGCTGCCTTCAAGTGCAACAGGAAAACCTCTGAATTCCCGTGATTGATCATTTCCCGCCTCCCCTCCCCATTTATTCATGTTTTATTCTTGTTTTTTTTTTACATGTTTGAATACATTAAGGTGTTGCCACTCACTCATTACACACACTTATTTATACCCCCTCCTCCCTTTCTTCTTCTCTGTTTTACGAATCATGGGTTTAACTGTCTGAGAATAAATGAATAAATGAGTAAACTTATTCAGTACCAGAGGAGAGCTGGTTAGGACATGTGTTTAAATGTTTTACATGAAAGCTGTTGCTCTCTATCTTCTATTATGCGTCACATTACCAGGATTTCCAGTTATTCTTCACTTCAAATGAAGAGTTTTTGAACAAATAAATCTGGCAAAAATAAAGCAGTCTCCTATCAGCGTTAACGGTGGGGAATTCTGATTTATATTGCTGTATATTTTATTATGGAAACATTGTTTATTTTAGTCCGAACCTAAAAACTGAACAAACCTAATGCTGATATTAAAGTTAATATGGTTTATTAATCATAAAAAACTCACTCTCAGATAGTCTAATATTTGTATTATGTTCCAAATATCTTACTTTATTATTACTTTATCAGATGAATATTTAGTTCCGATTTTTAAAAAGTCAAAAAGGAATAAAAAGCATTACCATTTGCAATTTTTTAAATGATCCTACTCCGGCTGGTGTTTTGATATTCGTCATTAGTTATGGCAAAAACAAATGTTTATTGTCTTTAGACCACTGTGTTCCATGATTTCCACTATTTTGCATTAAGCCCTCGTGAACAAAACATGGTGTAAAGAAAGAAAATAGATGCAAAACAATAATAAATAGATTAATACAAATAATTAGAAATAAAAACGTTCCTTTAATTATAACATCAGGACCCCAACTGGAGGTTTCACGAGCCTCAGTGGGGGGTCCGACCCAAGCTTTCAAAACCACCCGTTTCTCTACAGAAGCCTAAAACTCCGACACCCCTGAAGGCAGCACGAGCGAACGCGCTCTTTGAAGTTCGGTTCTGCTTCCGCTCCGAACCCGTCCACGTTCTGAGTTTAGCAGCTGCGTTGAGTGGTTTTCTGTTGTAATCCGGGATTAACGACGTAAATCTGCGGGTGTTTAGTTTGAGTTTGGGTTCGGATGCTCACGCGCACGTGCTGAAAGACGGTCCGTGACGCGCAGTTTTCAGGAAGAAAAAACGGATGTGTGACAATGACCCGCGCTGAGACGCGCACCGGGCTCGGTTCGTCTCTCCGGTTCTGACTTGGCATTTTAACGGCACATGAGCGCCGCCAGCTGCGGCCGCGGCTCTGTTCGGTTTGTTGGACGAAACTAAAAACCGGGACGGAAACACCAGAACCATGGGCACTCAGGGAACCGGGCGGAGAAGATCCACTAAAAAGGAGAGGTCCACGGCAGAGGACGATGCCTTAAACCTCATAGCCAGAGAGGTGAGGAGTCAGACCCAACCTGAACTTTGGCCCATAGAGTTCCGACTGGGTCACATCTGGTGAAGCCAACAGTTATTTAAAATCACATGATAGGTTAATTATGCGATGAACTTTAATTTACAAATGCTGAAGAGTGTTTCAGGGTAAAAGTTATAAATAACTCTTATCTGTGTAGGTTCCTGAACGGCCTCTGTTCAGAGAAATGGCGTTTATTTCCTCCTGTCTCGATAAGCTCTCAGCTAGTCAGACTGTACTACTGTAATCTATGAATTACCTCACAGCTGAGAATTACATGATTTATGCCAGACGTTGAGAGATTACTGCTGGTGTTGGCTACGCTGCTGAAGAAACAGCTCCATCATAAAAACATGTAATAATTATTGATGATTATGATTTTATTTTTTCAAACATAAAAGTAAACAATAACACGTGTCAGCTCTGGTTAATGCAGGGTTCAGCAGGAGTACGTTCACCTAAATACCTGTTTAATATGAACTCTGGGTCGAGCCTGGAGGATGTAATCTCTCTTTCTCTGAACGGAGGCTGATCAGAAAGAGATCATAGAGATGATTTAAAGACGGTACCGGCTGAATCCTAAACGATTTTCTGTCACACCTGATGATTGTTTTGCTGCAGACCCGCAGGAGATCAATCCTGTTCTGACCGGTTTACACGGTTTCCAAGGTTCTAATTCCCATGGTTAGTGTGAGTCTAGCTGAGGATAAAGCACGTTTAGAGGTGAGATAATACCTGGTGTGTCATCAGGAGTTAAGTGGTGGAAATCGGAGGATAAATGTTGATATTCTGTTTTTGTTCTGAAAGACTTTGATGATGTTCCTCATGAAGAGTGTTGCTTCATCAAAGTCCCGTCTGACGACCTGAACTCGGATGTTTCAGCTCATTTGCATAACTCCTCTAACTGTCATGGTGGCAGTGGGCTGATGCTGATTTGTGTGTGGTTGGGATGGTTTTCATTTGCGCTGCTGTAAATCAGTCTGAGGTTGCAGATTCCAGGAGCTGGTCATCATTTCTGCTTGTAGTTTGTTTGCAGTGGCAGCAATGTTTTCCAGCCCGTGCTGCGTACCCAAACACGAGGTCGTTTTAGCCGTCCCTGGGGGCGCCCGAACCAGAACAGATGACCACCAGCAGTCTCTGCGTCTTTAAGCAGCAGAGGGCTGAATCTGACATCGGTATATCGGCTGATGAGCTGGCCTGCTCTGCAAAAGACTTTTATAAATAGCCGCTCTTGAGGGATCAGCTGTTGCAGCACCCCAGTTTTAGATCTGGTCTGCGGTCGGGTGGGGGGTGGGGGGGTGGATAGATGGCTCATCAGCTGGTCTCAGAACCGACACACAAACCGCCGAGTCTGAGCCTGAAACTGATCACGCCGGCTCGGATTTATCGTGTTTATGAGGTTCGGAATTGTGCTCCGTCATCAGGATTCCTGCAGCGGTGTTTATCCTTCCTGCTGGTTCTGTAGAGCCGCTGGACCACACACATCTGCTCCTCTTTCAAACACACTTCATCCACCTGTAAACATTCATTTATTCTTACTGCGAGTTAGAAAAAGTGAGATTCGCAGAGATGAGTTACAGCCAAACGGTGACTCGGCTCACAGACCTTAAAGGACCTGCATGTGGAGCGTAATGCCATCTGGTGGTCAGTGTGGGGACTGCAATCATAATGTCATGTTTGAGTTTTTTCATGCGTTGCTTCAAATGACACAAGCAGCGGGTTCGTGCGTGTTTACAACGTCTGCTGTTTCATTATTATGATGAGAGTTACGCGACTTGATGTTTCAGGGGTGAAACGTAATAGTTGTATTTGAGCACATTCATGCCTCACATGCATGAGTGTGTGTGACCTGTGTTTGAGTTATTCTCATTGGGTTTTGTTTGAGTTTTTAAATAAATAAATATCATTTGAGGGTTAAAAATACGTATCTGAGAAGTTTGTCATCAGCGTATTATTCTAGTTGCTGCTGTTAGCTCATTCCTTCTAGCCAAGACAAACCGGCTTGCTTTTGCTTTTTACTTCCAGACAGAAATATTTATATTAAATCTTGAATATTACAGAATAAATCAGATACTAAGTGCAACATGTTGTAAGGATAGTTGCTTGGGTGAACTTTAAAGGATTTAATTCCCCTCAGGAAAAACATTTGAGGTTTAGGTTCAGTGATTATTTATCAACCAGCTGATTATTAAGCTCTGAGGACAGGATGACTGTTGAATTAAAAAGGGATTAAACAAATCCGCACATTCTAGGTTTTTGTGGTTCCCGAGGACAGCTTGCTTCAGTTAAACTGATTTAGTTCCTGTGCATTAAGACGGCCAGAAGAGTGATAAAATACAAATCTGCTTGTCCAGTTCTGATATTTTCTTTATTCAGATTAGAAATAAACTCTAAAAACCAATTTTAAAAGGATTGAAATAAAGAAATCACCTCTGCAGCAGGACTAGACCCTGCTGCTCCTGTATCACTGAATATATCAGGTTTAGAGGGATTATTAAAACACAGATTATTTTTGTAGATGATAGATTAATTAATTTATCACTATTTATGCAGTTTTCACATAGGTATTAATTGTATATTGATATTTCTGTGAACACAAGGGAAGTGTGCATTAACAGCTGCTAACATTATTACAGCCAGTGATTAATCTGAATGAATGTTAAACCAACTCAGTAAAGTAGCATTAGATTATTATCAGGTGAATGGTTGTTTGGAGGCTTTTCTTCATAAAGTGATCAGGCTCCGAGTGTGTCACGTCTAAATGGGTCCGGGTGGAAACAGTGGTGTGTGAACTCACCTGTAGTCCATCAGTTTTCCTGCTTGTGAGACTAATTCTTCTTCTGACACCACGACCCAATCAGCCGGTGAATTTACTTCCTGTATTTTATGTTGACTTGGGTTTGCTGTGATGCTAGTTTAGCTTCGCTGGTTGTATCAGACATGTTTCTGTCTGCAGAGCAGGTGCCTGATTATTTGTTGGTGGTGTGTTTAGTCTGCATGAACTGGGATTAACAGGCTCTGTTGTGACTGTTGGAGCTCAGCAGGGCG
Organism: Nothobranchius furzeri; assembly: GCF_043380555.1. Lineage (NCBI taxonomy): Eukaryota > Metazoa > Chordata > Actinopteri > Cyprinodontiformes > Nothobranchiidae > Nothobranchius > Nothobranchius furzeri. The sequence continues at coordinate 24,460,325 of NC_091747.1, read as the reverse complement.
TTGAGATAGACTGATCACTTAGACTAGATTAGTTAGAGGAAGCCCACCGTATAATCTACTCTTTATTTATCTGTCGTTTGCTCAGAAAGCATCAGGTCATCCTGCGTTCCAGTTAATCTTTAATGCTGATAGCGAACAGTCCAAACTGGCTAAATAAATAGTTTTGTTTGGTCACGTTTAACCAGTTCAGTCTAAACCGGTGTTAAAGTGTTCTACATTTATTTTACATTTTAGGCTCCACAGATTAAACTTTTCCCAACAAAAATACCCAAAAAGTTCTTTTAACACACATTAGTCAAACAATTCTTCTTGTATTTCCTGATGCTTGAACAATCAGAAAGTTCTGGTTTGAGTCGAGCTCGGCACGCCTGAGTCACATCTCCTTAAAAGGAAGTGGAGTCTCTGAGTGTGGTGGTTTCCTCTGGGTGACATCACCTCGGGTTCATCCCAGGCAGATTGCTATCACAAACTGCTTCCTGTTTACTGAGCATGGCTGGGTTCTGTCCAAAGCCCAGCGAACAGTGGAGGGCGGAGATGATCGTTATCATACCAGGTAGTCTGAGTGTGGCTGGGAACGCCCGGAACTGGGCGGGTGAGGGTGTGGTGGTTTTGGTAATGTTGGTGGTGATTGGAGACCGGACCAGAGGAAGAGAACGAGAAGTTCTGGTGCCCTTCAGTTAACAACCACGTTTAATAACTCGAGTTTAGACCAGGTTCCTTTTCCTACACTGTAAAATCTGATTGGTTCCGCTTACTTGAAAAAAATCATGCAAACCAATTGCACCTAAAATAGTAAGTAAGCGGGAATTATATACTGGAGTTACTAATAATTACAAAGTAGAATTAACTTGTTACTTCAAGTAAGACGAACTAGTACAAAGTACTTAAAAATTTGCTTCCTTAACTAGTACTTCTATGTTGTATATAATTGAGCAGTAGTAAACTGTAAGCAACATTTTCAGTTTTTTAGTTTCTTTGTTATTGTGACTTTAAAGTGCAATTTTACTTTATATGCATTAGTGACTCCAACCCATAGTTACTTGTGCCAGTCCATCCATCCATCCATCCATCCATCCATCATGCATGGTCGGGTCATGGGGCAGTAGCCCAAGCAGAAAGGCCCAGACTTCCCTCTCCTCAGTAAGGTTGGGCATCGTTTTAATTTGAACGATTCCAATTCCTTGTTTTGATTCCGTTTCCTATTGATTCCCGATTCTGATTCTGTCAAGTGGCCGGATCCAAAAACATTAGATGCTTTAAATGAGCCAGCTAACCTTGGCTTACTTGACGAAATAATCTGAACAGCGTCTGTTTGCCGCTGCGCGCCTGTGCAGTGTGAGCGTAGGGAGGAGGAGTCTCTGCAGCTGCAGGGTAGGAGCGGCAGACAGCTGGTGTGATTGTCTCTGAAAGGCATTGATCAGAACTTGTAGATCACGTTTCTTTTAACGGAGATCGGCCGCAGATTCTTCTTCAGGCCGGCAGCGTGAGAATCGAGACAAGGAATCGAAATAAAAAATGAGTGCGATTCTGGGAAACGCTGAGCGTTAGTCATGGTTCTAATCAATGCTCCATGCCTAACCCTACTCCCCAGTCACTTGGGCCAGCTCTTCTGGGGAAATCCCTAGACGTTCCCTGGCCAGGTGAGAGACATAGTCTCTCCAGCGTGTCCTGGGTCTTCCTTTATGCCTTCAGCCGGTTGGACATCCCCGGAAAACCTAAACAGGGAGGCGTTAAGGAGGCATCCCAACTAGATGCCCGAGTCAGCTCAACTGGCTCAGCTCGATGTGGAGGAGCGGCAGGTCTACTCCAAGCCCCTCTTGGATGACCGAGCATCTCACCCTATCTCTAAGGGAGAGCCCAGCCACCCTGCGAAGAAAACTCATTTCGGCCGCTTGTATCCGTGATCTCGTTCTTTCGGTCACTACCCAAAGCTCTTGATCACTGGTGAGGGTAGGAACGTGGATCGATCGGTACATCACCCATATCGCTGCAGACGCAGCACCAATCTGCCCATCGATTTTTGCGCTCCATCATTTCATCACTCTGAACAAGACCCAGAGATACTTTGTCTAAACTCTTAAAACACCTTTAAATCATCACCATGCATGAACTGTTTGTGTATAAAAGCGAGTTTCCTTTTAACTCCTCTCCTGCTGCCGTTCCTGCTGCTGTGATATGTTCTCTGCCAGAACGTGTTTATGAAAGCTACTGCAGGAAGTGAGAATATTTATCAGCAGACACTTCCGTGGAGCATTATTTTATTTTTTATTTATTTACCCGTGATTGTCTGGAGAAAACAGGACGAGCTACAAAGAGCAGGAAGTTTAAACACGTTTACAGGAAGTGACTGAGGACTCTGCTACGAGGAAATTAATAGTTTCAGAAGTTTGCACAATAAAACAGTCCACTTCTCAGTTTTTTCACTCTTGTTTTTTGTCTTTACAGACTTTTGTTTTCATCACAACAAAAGATTAAGCCGATGTAAATCAGAGGAAAACCACCCCACTTCCCCTCCAGACCCCTTAGTATCTAAGATTTATCATGTTTAACGTCCAGCAGTACATAATTCACTTTCATCACACGAAATCGTTCTCTACAAGCTGATAAAGTCGTTTAACACACACCTTCTCTGGTTGCTAAGCAACACTTAAGAGGAGACTTTTCTAGTGAAATATTCATGTAGGAAGAATTTCTCTGTAACTGATCCGTTGTTGACTGTGCTCATCCAGCCTGCAGGACCCTCAACAGGAAGCTTCATGTTACGTCCAAAAGATTAAAACCATGTTGAGCCACAGTCCGTCTCAACAGCCTCCTCCGACCATAATGAAGCTTCTGGTTCCTCCACAGCATAAACTGCTGCAATAGTTTAGAGACATCTGAAACTCGTTTATGGTTTATATCGGCGGGATACAGCAGCCTGTGTCTGTAACTAGTCACTTAGTTTTACTTTAAAAATCAAAAGGACAAACCTGTCCAGTAGATTTTAGTTATAACGGTAGTTATTATCTAGTTATAATGGTAGTTATTATCTAGTTATAACATTATCTAGTTATAATAGTATCTCGTTATAACAATATCTAGATTTAACGGTAGTATGTAGTTATAACGGTAGTTACTATCTAGTTATAACAGTATCTAGTTATAACGGTAGTTACTATAGTTATAAGAGTAGTTAGTATGTAGTTTTAACGGTAGTTAGTATGTAGTTATAACTGTATCTAGTTATAACAGTAGTTAGCATCTAGTTTTAACAGTAATTGGTATCTCGTTATAACAGTATCTAGTTATAACAGTAGTTAGTATCTAGTTATAACAGTAGATAACAATATCTAGTTATAACACTAACAGTATCTAGTCATAACACTATAACACTAACAGACTGTTAGTGTTAGTGTCATAACTAGATACTGTTATAACTAGATATTAAGTACTGTTATAACTAGATACTAACTACTTTTATAACTAGATACTGTTAGTAACAGTATCTAGTCAAAACAGTAGTTTGTATATGTTTTAATAGTAGTTAGTATCTAGTAATAACAGTATGTAGTTATAACACTATCTAGTTATAAAAGTAGTTAGTATCTAATTGTAAATGTATTAAAGTGATAAACAGAGTGATGATAACCATCAAGGCCACCTACATTCCGGGGGTCCTGAATGTGGCAGCAGACATCCTGTCGAGAGGCGGACCCCGCGACTCTGACTGGCGTCTGCATCCCGTACTGATATCACAGATCTGGATCAAGTTTGGGGAACCCTCTGTGGATCTGTTCGCGGCTCGCGAAAACGCTCAGTGTCGCCTGTGGTTTTCCCTGAGTCCCCGGGACCACCCCCCGCTCGGAGCGGACACCTTCTCATACCAGCCCTGGCCTCAGACGCTCCTGTATGCGTTTCCGCCAGTCCCACTGATTCCCCGACTCCTGGACCGAGTTCGGTCGGAACAGCTCTCGGTAATTCTGGTAGCTCCCAGACGCTTGTCCGCGTCATGGTTTCCAGACCTGCAAGCGCGGGTGTCCGGCTCCCTGTGGAGGCTCCCGTGGAGGGCGGATGCCCTTCTCCAGGCGGATGGGATAATCAAACATCCTCCAGAAATAGGCCAACGCCTGTGGGTCTGGCCGCTGAGCAGTCACGCTTAGAGGCTTCTGGGCTGCCGCATGATGTGGTCGCCACGATTCTGAGTGCGCGGGTGCCTTCTACCTAGGGCTGGGCGATATGACGATTTTAGACCATTTTACGATCTACACATCTGACGGTCTGTCATTTTTGAGAGACCTTTTTATCACGATTCACAGCTCTGCTGTTGAAATTCTGTCTTTGAATGAAAAGGAAACTTACCTCAGGCGAATGACACGCCTTTGTTTGACCCTTAAACAATCAGAGTGAGTCATAGTAATATATTAGTGCCCCGCTTGTTTTCACCTGTGTGTGAACAAACATGGCTTCGGCCACAGCTGAGAGCGACAACGAGGTTTTCGTTCCGAAGAGGAACGCCTCGTCCAACTGGTTTGGTTTTTCACCAGATGACAAAGAGCAGCGAAACGTCATTTGCAAAGTTTGCAACGAGAGCGTCAAGGCAAGTGATGGCAACACCACAAACCTGTTTAATCACTACCGACCGAATTCCATAGTACCGACCGAGCACCGATTCACTTCATTTGAAACGGTGCCTCGTTTCGGTACCCGTCCTTCACAATGAGAACTTGTGGGAACCCCACTCTTCTCTCTGGCTGCCTCAGCCTTTTAAGCCCTGGGCTGAGGCTGAGCGACCCTCACTAAAAGGAGACATGTTGGGTGTGTCCATTTGGTTGAGCTAACCAGTGTGGCGTAAACCCATCCAGCTGCACATTCTTCCAATAGCAGCTAGCTTAAGGGCTAAGACTAGACGAAATAGAACGTTGGTTACGTATTGTAACCCCAGATTCTACGAGTCTAGTCGCAGCCCTTAAGCCAATGGCCCCACTGGTTCTGTTAGGACCAAGAGCCATCGGAGGCGAACAGTGGAGTCGCTCCACTTATATACCCACGGGCTGCCCACCATTGGTGGGAGTACAGTTAAGCTCTTCATGATTGGCTGATGCTGAGATCATCCTTCCAAAAGCAGCTAGCTTAAGGGCTGCGACTAGACTCATAGAATCTGGGGTTACAATACGTAACCAGCGTTCTTTCTCCAGTCCAGTCTGTTGTCCAGGTGAACTCCAAGGTATTTGTATTCCTCAACCACCTCCACTTCTTCTCCCATGATGGAAACAGTGTTTGACTCCACCCTGTTTCTTCTGAAGTCTAAAATCATCTCCTTTGTTTTGTTCACGTTCAAGGTCAGATGATTGTTTCCACACCATGCCACAAAGCGCTCCACCAGCTCTCTGTACTCAGCTTCCTGTCCATCTCTGATACACCCGACAACTGCAGAGTCATCTGAGTATTTCTGTAGATGACAGGTCTCTGACTTGTACTGGAAGTCTGAGGTGTACAGGGTGAAAAGGAATGGTGAGAGTACAGTCCCCTGTGGTGCTCCAATGTTACTGATCGCCTGGTTTGATGTGCTGTTCTTCAGCCTCACAAACTGTGGTCTGTTTGTCAGGTAGTCTTTAATCCAGGCGATAGTCGAGGCCCCCACCTGTGTCTTCTGGAGTTTCTGGCAAAGTACATCAGGCTGGATTGTGTTAAATGCACTGGAGAAATCAAAGAACATGACCCTCACAGTGCTGCCTGCTTTGTCCAGATGACAGTGGGTAGGTTGAAGCAGCTGAATGATGGCATCTTCAACTCCAACTCCATGGCGATAAGCAAACTGCAGCGGGTCCTGATATGTTCCAGTTTACTTATTCAGGTGGACCACTAGGAGTCTCTCCAGGACCTTCATGATGTGGGATGTCAGAGCAACCGGTCTGAAGGCGTCATTGACCGATGGGCGAGTTTTCTTTGGAACTGGAACAAGGCAGGCTGTCTTCCACAGGACTGGAACCTTCTCCTGGGCCAGGCTGAGGTTGAAGAGGTGCTGCAGAATCCCACAGAGCTGCTCTGCACAGGCCTTCAGTACTCTGGGGCTGGCACCATCTGGACCTGCAGCCTTGTTCCTGTTCAGTCTCTCCAGCTGCCTCTTCAGCTGACTTCTAGAGACAGATTGGTCGGGGGGGAGGTAAATGGGGCAGCAGCATCTCCTGACTTGGTTGAAGACAGATTTATAGAACCAGAAGAGTCCATGACTGTGTTAGAGGACAAAAGAGCTGGCGTGTGACAGGAAAATGTTGGATCAGAGGAGGATGGGATGTCTGACTGGCTGGGGACAGGCGAGGAGGATGCTGGGTTTGTTGCTGAACTGAACCTATTGAAGAACTTGTTCAGTTCATTGGCTGTGTCCAGGCTGCCATCTGTGCAATCCTTCCTCTGCTTGAAGCCTGTGATCTTTGGAATACCACCAACTTCCATAACCAGGCTGTGCGTTTAGTCTCCTCCGATCTCCAGCAAGATGCTCCACACCCAGGATGGATTCCTCAGTACCTACATGATGTTAAGAAAACTAGAAACTTTCACCAGGAGATGCATTATGCTGGAAACCAGTTTATTCACCCAGACCCAGATTAAAGAGCAAGTCCCCCCCACATCAACTTAAGTGTAGTTCAGAGTTTAGTCTCCTCTGCTGAGGGCCTCCTCCTCGTATTGATGCAGATGTTGTAGAACCTGCAGCTCTTCCTTCTTTTGTGTTTTTTCCCAAACATGGAACATTTTTTTAATCTTCTGGGTCTTTTTTACTCCGAGATCTGTTGTTCTTATCTGCTGCGATTGTGCAGCATGTCAGCGCTCATGGCCCTTAAAATATTCTCTGCTCTGTCAGGGAGGCCGTGAGAACCCAGGTCTCTGAGGATGATTAGACCCTGCTGGTATTTAGTCCTGGACACTTTGCATGGCCTTAATGGGAATGCTGGAAACCTTTGAGAAACTTAAACCATTCGTGCATTTTTTAATATATTTTTTATATTTAAAAATTTTATAGATATATAAATAATTCTACAATGACTTTGAAATCTGGTAATGTTTGACCTAATTGTTTTTGTATTTTGGTTCTTTTTAACTCTTAACAACAGAATAGAAAGATAAGATCGGGTATTTGAGATAACAAAACCAGTTTTCCTCTGTTGCCGTGGTGACACGGCTGGTCGGAGCCGTTCCTGTAGGGATCTGGCTTGTTTTCTCTCACGAGGTCCAACGTACGTCAGACAGAAATCAGAACGGCTAGATTCAAACCTGATTTCATGTGGGTCAGTATAAATAGCTGGGGTGGGGGGTCTGGCCCAGTTCGGTGCATCTCAGATAAGAAACCAGTAAAAGGTGTTCAGTGGTTTGAAGGGATGTGGGGATCAGGTCTGATGACATCACTAAGTTCAACTCAATTCAAACCTCTTCATAGTGTTGGTGTATTTTAGTTTGTTTTGCTTGTTTGGACTAAAACAAGCTCTCAGCTGAAGGGTTCAATACAAACTGTCTTGTTTGAGATCAAAAAGGGATTAAAACTCATCAAATGTTTAGAAAAAAACAAAAATCATCAGAAAATAAAAATAAGATTCTGACTCTTTTTCATCAGAAATAATAAAACATCTCATGTCTATTTAACATTAATAATGTTCTCTGTTTGACTTTTAATAGACAAAAGTATTAGTTTTTTATGTGCCATAGATGTTTTGAGGTGTTTGTGTTAGAGACTCTTATTTTGAAGGATTAAAGGAAGTTCTGAGTTGTTCTGAGGATGCTACTCTGGATGCAGCCAAAAAAGTCACCTGTTATCAATAAATATTATTTCATGTTGACTCTATGCTCTTATTTTGTTGATGTGAATGGTGAACGGCCTGTATTTGTATAGCGCCCTCTTGTGGTTCTGCAACCCCCCAAGGCGCTTCACAACACAGTCATTCACCCATTCACACGCTGGTGGAAGTGAGCTACAATGCAAGCCACTGACAGAGAAGAGACCTGCCGAACACTGGCGCCACCAGTCCCTCCGATCCAACCTGCAGCCTTCCGACGACGGGACATCCCACTCTACCTCCTGAGCTGCTGATGGTTGTGAGGATGCTCCACGTCCCTGGTGGGTGGAGCTACAAACTCCACCTGACAAAATATTTGTAGATGCTACAGAGCGGCAGCTGTAGTGTGTGTGTGTGTGTGTGTGTGTGTGTGTGTGTGTGTGTGTGTGTGTGTGTGTGTGTGTGTGTGTGTGTGTGTGTGTGTGTGTGTGTGTGTGTGTGTGTGTGTGTGTGTGTGTGTGTGTGTGTGTGTGTGTGTGTGTGTGTGTGTGTGTGTGTGTGTGTGTGTGTGTGTGTGTGTGTGTGTGTGTGTGAGAGAGAGAGAGAGAGAGCATGTGTCAGAAAACCAGAGCGTTTGTCACATTTCCGTTCTGGCAGGAGATGTTTTTTTTCTGAATGATAGAATTCCCTGAAACTCCGTCTTTGACCTTCCTGATTATAAAAGTTGCTTCCTGTCATAATCCCAACCTCCCGTCTGTTCTTATGGAAACGTGTTTCCTGTTCCCGTGGTTAAATGACTGTCTTTGCGGTTTGTTATGAGACAGCTTTGGTGAAAGTTGAGGACGTCTGTCTCCTCCGTGTCGGTGGAACAATCCTCCAGATGAAACAATAAAACCTGATTTTCAGATCCTCTTCGGAGCTTCCTGCTGTGACGGATTCAAACCAACATCCTCATCCTGATCAATTCTGTCTTCTCCCACGTTTGAACTCCACCAGATGAACTCTTGACAGAGTTTAGTGACAACGTATAAAAATTACGATCCTGCAGAGGGAAACTCGAATAACAGAACTGATGACTCATTACTCATTTCCCCCTATCAGCAGCTGTTCTGGGAATGCTGGTTTATTGATAGATTCCGAGATTGGTACCAACTCCCAGAGCTGGTGCATCTCAAGAACAGGAGTATGTAGACAGGTTGTTTCCATTATCTGTGTAATGTGATTGTGCGTTATTCCAAAGAGACATGTTACAGGTGAGCACACCTGAGCAGGTGAGGTAGCCCGCCCCGCACTGGAACCCAGAACAGAAGATGGATTGAAAAACGTGATGAATAATCTAAAACCCTTAGAAAGGGTTTGCCTTGGGCTGATTATGCTGTAACGACTTTGTAGTCCTCGTGTGTTTTGATGTTTAGCTAAAGTGAGGCTAACGCTAGCTCACGTACCCTCTGAGCTCCTGTGGGGCTGGGTCAGTGCACAACCATTTTCAGGTATTGTTGTAATTTAGAGCTTAATTATAAATATGCTGGATGTGTGCAGCGGACGTTTTCTCCTCCTCATTCAGTGACATGTCCAACCAGCAGGGGGCAGTAGCTGCTAAAATCTGGTCTCTCCTTTTATTGTAAAAAAATAAATACATGTTGGGTTCCTTCTGCTTATGAACAGATCCGCCCCAATTTAGGAGTGGGCTAACCAGTGTTGTCAAAATGTGTCCCCTGTTAAATCTGGTCTCACCTGTGCTTTAATCCAAGCCTGATCCAACCAGATGACCAATGAACTCCTGCTGAAATAAATCATGGTTGTTTTTGAGTCCATGACAATAAAAGGCTGTTTAATTCAGTTCTTAGATGGGTGTAATCTAATCCCACAGCTCTGGATTATGGATCAGAATGTTTCTTCAGATGGCTTGGTCATGCTGCTAATGACCATAAACTAACAGACAGAGTTGTTTATTTTTATCGTGCGTTGATCTCTGTGAGGAAGTCCAATTTTTTTTATTTATTTATAAAATGCTGTGTGTGTTTCACCAGTCATGGTGACTGATGTGCATTAGTGCAACAGTCACTGTGCTTTGAGCCAGGAAGACTGCAACCACACAGCAACTATCGCAAAATTAGAGGAAGGAAATGCTTACACACACACACACACACACACTACAGTCAGAGAGAGGTCCTTTTAAGGAGAAAGGCTCAGCTCAGCCTGACAGTTGAGTGGAGAAAAGGAAACTACAGAAAGACTCACTGGCCATTAAAATGTGTTCTGTTGTATTTATAGAACCGTGTTAGAGCGTGATCCTGACATCAGGAGGCCTAATGTGTCAGACGCATCACATTTATCTCCGTTCAGCTAAACTAACCTCGCTGTTTTCTGTCTCCAGGCCGAGGCCCGGCTGGCAGCGAAGAGGGCAGCCAGAGCCGAGGCCCGCGAGATCCGGATGAAGGAGCTGGAGCGCCAACAGAAAGAGGTAAAGTCGGAAAACCCATGAGTGACTTTTAAAAGCAACTAAACTTACATCTGCATATTTACATAAAACCTCATTTAAAAACCAGGATTTTGTGTAGTTTCCTGTCAGAGCATTCCTGACCCTGTGGGTCAAAGGTCCCAGGTCTGACCTTTTTAAGGTCACATGAAGCAACCCGAGGTGTGATGGATGAACACGAATGATGTCATGAAACAAGCATCTGTCTGGTTGTTTTCAGTTAATCACAAATCACCAATAAACAGTTTAAAGGGCCAGTGTGTAACAGCTACTGACATCTAGTGGTCAGAACGGAAACAAGGTGATGAAACCCGCGTCACCTCAGACCTGATGAAGTTGAACCGTAACAATTTTTTTTAACTAACTAAACATAAAACTCATCTGGTTTACAATCATTTCAGGCCAAGAACTGAACCGAAAACTCAACGTTTGTTTTTGTTTCAGGAGGATTTAAGTGAAATAAACTCAACAGTGATGTTCTTTTTTAGTCCATACACATATTTATACAAACATGGTTTAACGATGGAGATGATTCATGCAAAGATGTGAAGGATTCTGTTATCTGCCTACTTTTAATCTCTGAGTTAATCAGACCAAAGCAATCAAACTTCATTTTGATTCATGCGCACTCCGATCCAAGCAGCTGTTTGGCTCCTCGCAGAGATTCTGTTCTGTGTGTGTGTGTGTGTGTGTGTGTGTGAGTGCGTGTGTTTGCGTGTGTGTGTGTGTGTGTGTGTGTGTGTGTGTGCTTGTGTGTGTGCATGTGTGTGTGGGGGGGGGTGTTTGTGTGTGTGTGTGCGTGTGTGTGTGTGTGTGGGGGGGGGGGGTGTGCGTGTGTGTGTGTGTGTTTGTGTGTGTGTGTGTGTGTGGGGGGGGGGGTGTTGTGTGCGTGTGTGTTTTCTGGTTCAGATCATCTGATCTGCGCTACAGGAGGCTCTCAGACTTTCCGAGCTTGCTATTTTTAGCTGGGTGTAATCTCAAACACACAAACAGCCGTCGGCCTCTCACCTGCTGACACTGAACTCCTTCAGGTTCCTGAGTTCTTTTGTTCCGAGCTCATTTTCTCAGTTTAACATCCTTAAGCCTGGACTTACCTGGAGAGCAGGTAAATTCAAACTCTGCTGAACTTTCTGTTTCCTTCTGTTCGGAGGAACGAGTTTAGTTCGCGTTTGTAGTTTTTTCTGTTTACCTGCTAAAGAAAATGTGAAAGGAGAAAAACCTTAAATGTTTGGATGCATCCAGGTTACAAAAGTCTGTAGGAACAACCTGGCTGGGAAATAAATTCTTTTTCTGATTCCTTCAGATTCTCAGGGAAATAAAACTTGGACGAATCCTTTGAGCTAGATTTGGTTTTGTTTGGGTTTTTGGTTTAGAACATAAAGCATCAACAGGGTTCCACTAGAATAAAGAATAAATGTATTTTCATTGTCATCGTCATAGAGACCGGACTCTGGTGATTTATCCAGAGATTTTTAACAAACCACTTTGTTGTTCTGTGCTCCAACTGAGCCCCCACAATGCAGGTGAAAAATTGAGTCAACCCGGAAGTACCAAAAATTGCAGTTCCACCCTCATCCACTAGGGGCTGGTGTCTGAAGCGAGCAAATCCTCATTGACTCCCATGTTAAAAATACCAATTTCACAGCAGAAATAAACATGTTTACAGCCTGGTACCAGAACATGTTTTTGGTTTAAATGATCTAGTTTACACTCATGACAACTCTGAGGGGGGTGAATTTTTTTCTCACTCTTCTGTTTAAGTGTATTAAAAGCCTAAAATTCTGTATAATTAAAGAGCATCAGACCCACGTGACCGCAGAGCTAGCTCCGTGGAAAGGCCTCAGTAGAGCCTCGGTCTGGCCTGGAAACTGCTCCGGGATTTGTGTATTCTTTTTTGGATATTATTTGTGCAATTGTTGGACAAAATGACTTGCTGTGGCATTAACTGCACTAATAGAGCGTCCAAGGAGTCTCCACTTCATTTTTTTCGGTAAGTAAAATTATTTTTATGTATTTTAGGTCACTGCCGAGCTGAGCTTAGATTTTAACATGTACTGTTTAACCATGACATTTAAATGTAATAGGGTAAAACCCAGTGCATTTAACATAATGCTGCACTTTAGAAAATGGGTTGAAATATAACATGTTGGTGGAGCTGGGTTCCCACTATCGGCTTGTGGAGCTCTCGGGAGACCGATGTTTTCCACCCGGTTCTCGCTTCCCCGCAGCTCGGCGCATCTCTGTCTGATCGCGGCTTCTGTCTGCTGCGCGGGCTGCCAGCTTGTGGAGCTCTGGATGGAAACCTTTCCACCCGGTTCTCCCCAGCGGCAGCTCCATGCATCTCAGATTGCAGCGGCGCTTGTCTGCTGTGCAGCTGCCGGCTTGTGGAGGTCTCTGTGCTCCACCCGGTTTTACCCAGCAGACACCAGCGGGAATCCCTCCATGCTGGGTTTGGTTTGTGGCATTCCCTGCTGACTCATGGAGGATGATCCTGGCTCTCCTGCCTCCCTGACGGCAGCAGGACGACCGGGCGTCGGCTGACGGGGAGGGGGCTGAGGGCCGCCCTCATCGGGTGCCCGAGGGCCCCACTGGGTAAAAAAGGAAGCTCGGTGAATTAAAGCCAGCGAGCCCACGCTGGTGTTCTGACCAGCGGTCAGCCCGGCGTATCTCTGACTCCGAAGCTCTGGTGTTGTGCACAGTTAACTCCGGTTGTAGCTAGGTGGCTACCTCCGTTAGCTTAGCTCCCACCTCCGCGTTAGCGTGTAGCTAGTTCGACCGGGTGTCGTCAGTTGATCCCAGCCTTACAGCCCCGCCCTCAGCTCCACCTCTCTTCCCTTTTGTGGAATTGTCTGGGCTTGATGGAACCTGTGACACGGTCAAAATGGCGGTGGTGGCCACCTCCCATTTTTCTTCAAAAACAAGTTATTGGAGGCTATGGAAACCCATTCTCCAATATTTATATGTCGATGGGTCCAACACACACACACACACACACAGAGTGCACAAATGTTGGCGTGGACTGTTCTGGATTGCTAATCTGAGTCTGGTCAGAATGTGTGACCTTTAAAGCAGATTAGCAGCTTGTTCTCTGCTCCAGCCTGCAGTCGAGCCGTTATTGTTGTGTTGACTCACGTCACGAGCCGTCGCTGGGATTCCTGGATGTTTCCTCTCCCGCTGAAGCCAGAAAGCAGGAGAAGACTGCTGCTTTTGTAGCCTTTTCACCGGGAATCCCTCCATGCTGGGTTTGGGTTGTGGCGTTCCCTGCTGACTCCTGGAGATGATCCTGGCTCTCCTGCCTCCCTGACGGCAGCAGGACGGCCGGGCGTCGGCTGACGGGGAGGGGGCTGAGGGCCGCCCTCATCGGGTGCCCGAGGGCCCCACTGGGTAAAAAGGGAAGCTTGGTGAGTTAAAGCCTGCGAGCCCAAACTGGTGTTCTGATTGTTTAAGTGGTTTTATGAATGGACTTAAGATGGCATCGGGATTTAACGGCTAATGGGCTGTCCAGACATCGGTAATTACTCCGTTTTTAGTCTGTTTGGGAACGTTCCTGCTGGGTTTAGGATGGTTTTTATTTACAGGAAAATGAGAAGAGCAGCAAAAAGATGCTGAGTTAGTGGAAACTGGTCTTTATTGTGACTCTGCATTAGGAAGTCCTGACCTACCCGGCTCAGAGTCAGTTTGGAAAATGCTCAGAGTTGTCGTCTGGAATGTTTTTTCTGTTCCACGCCCACAACTGGAGAGGCCAGGAGGTCAGCCGGCTCTGGTTCTCGAAGCTTTGCTAATGAGTTTGACAAAGAGGTTTTCCAAACCTAATTTCTGACCAAGCAGCCGATCCGTGTATCGGGCAGGAGTTTGTAAGTCTGGATTAGAGAGGTGGGATGTTGGGATGGGAAAGCAGCAGCAGGGATGGAGTGTGTTTTTGGGTCGGCCTCAGGTTTTTATTTACCAGTAAATGTTTTTGTCTCATAGCTGGAAAACACTGGTTGCTTCAGCATAAACAAGTAAAAGTTGGAGTTTTATGGTGATTTGACCTTTAAAGGGATGTTCAGCCAATCACAAACTTTCCCTGAATTACCCAGCGAGTCATGTGACTTTGATAAACGTTTACACCAGCGGGTTCTGGGGTTTCTTATGTTCTGACCAACCTCAGCTTTCCTTTCTGTCTTGTTTCTGTGTCTGGTTTTAATCCTGAGTGTAAATCTGGACTTTAGTTGGTTTAAAAGGCAGATTTTCACATTTAAATCACAGATTTGCATAAAAGCAGACAGAAAATGGCTAAACTGGCTTTTTATGTTGTGGTTATTAATAAAGAATAAAGTAATAATTATGTGTTTGGTTTTTGTTTGAAGCTACTAGCAGCCATATAAGGCCCCGGAGCCGCGGGTTGCAGATCGATGTTCCAGCGTTAGAGCAGCTCGTCTTCTATAGCTCGCTACAATAAATGTAAACTTTTCCCATGATGCTCTGTGGCCGATGCCAGCCACAGCATCCCTCTCATCCCATTAACCGGTTTCAGTTTCCTCAGCTGACGGTTGTTTTCCTGTCTTCTCTTCCTCTCCGTCTCGGTGCTGCTGCTGTTTAGATCTTTCAGGTGCAGAAGGTAGGCTCCTCCTCCTCCTTCCCTTCCCGGACATCATTTCACTGATGCCTAATCCCAGAGAACGATCTAACTTTTCTGCTTTGCCCTCGCCTCCCGTCTCTCCGTAGAAATATTACGGCTTGAACACCAAACTAGACGAGCGAGTGGACCACCAATGGGGCGATATTGAGCAGTGGATGGTAGCGTTTCTGTGCTTGTGTGTGTGTGTCTCTTCCTGCCGCCCTTCCTGATCGGCTCTGAAACACAACCTGCTCCTGTGCACCACACCCTGACTCCCGTTGGTGTGTTTAAACAAACTAACAGATTTATTTATTGAACAACAGCATCAGGTTTGAGTTTGCTGTGTGGGATTGTTTTATGTGTTTACGAAACAAATATTGTGGTAAATAACTCATAACTGTGTTTATTTCCTCCTCTAAAGGCGCTCTCACCGCTGGCGTAAGCGTCCTGAATCATTAATGCTTTTGTTCCAGATGAAAACAGATGTTACTCAACTAAATATGCAGAGACAATAAAAACAAACATAATTCTCCTTTATGGCTTGTTTTTATTGGATCTCAGATTCCAGTTTAGAGGAATTTCATTATGAAGAACCGCCGACTGTCAGATATTTAAGAGAAAAGCTAATTAGTTGTTTGCAGAAAGAAGTGAAATGTGTGATTAAACAGACCATAACTCTCCTCGCAGCAGAAAACTCCACAGTGCACACTTTAATGATGTAATAGCTTGCCATAGTTCATTTTGCTCCGCTGCTGCTGCAGATCAAACTTTTCTTTAGTCTCGTTCAGAAGCAGCCGCTCCTGCTGAATGATGTCCTGAACTTTCACCCTGATGCTTTTGACGTGTACTAGATGTAGCTACATGAAACGTGCACGCACTCGTAGATGGGATCAGCTGATTCGTCCCGTCCTTCACGTGTATGCATGTTCTAGTCCTAATCGGACCGATTTGTTTTGTTTTATATTATTTTGGTGATTTGAGGGTGCAACCCTCCGGCTGGTTAAGTCCTAGGTGTGTGCACGAGTGGCTATAGTGATGCATCTTAATGCACTCTTAGTTTCTAAAAAAGGTCAGGTTTTCTTCTTCATCCTTTGTTTTATTGATCTCCTCCTCCTTCATCTCTCCTTCTCCTGGTCGTTTCTCCTCCTCTGCCTCATCAGGAGGACAGTGAGAAGTACTCGCGTTCCTCACGGATACTGACGGTTTGTATTCCTCCTCCTGCTTCCCGGCTCTGTCTGAACATCCCTCTCAGGCTTCTCGTTTGTCCGTGTTGATTCCCTGGACTCTAACATCCCGTTCTCTCTCCACGCAGCTGTCAGACGATGACGAGCGGATGTCGGTGGGAAGCCGCGGCAGCGTCCGGGTCAGTACCATTTCAACTTTGCATAGAATAAAAACTCAATCCTCCCAGAGGTCTGACCTCAGGTCTGTTTCTGAGTCACAAAGACAAAGTTTGTGTGTTTTGCTCTGAGCAGTCAGACCTGGACTCGGTGGGGGCGTACGGCGGGGGGGTAAGGGTCTGTGTTTTGTGACTAATCACGCATGCTCTGGTGTTCTGGGTCAAACACATTTTAACTGAAAGGTTTTAGAATCATGAGATGTTCCAGGACTTCATGAGTTATTCCTGAAACTATCAAATCTGTTCGTCACAGTTTGTGCTTCATCCCAGAAAAATAACGCCACTCTGATCAAATTAAATATTAATAACATCAATATTTAAAGCAGCATTAATAAAGTCCGGGTATAAGGTTGGACTTAAACAGTAAATATGCTGAGACAAACTAGATCCACACAAATGTTAAAGCTGCTTCCAGTGGCTCATTAGGCTCATCGTCATCGTAACCTTCAGTGGCTTGTTAGGGTTACCATGGTAACGGTTGAGATTGCAACACAAAGAGCAGGAAGTAAGGATGGTTTGGAGAAATTTGGAAAGGTCATAAAGGTCAAAGTGTAATGTGAAGTGTGACATCACTTGTAAGACCCGTTTAACTCTGGGTTATGATTTTACTTCAGAGAGGGGGCGGGGCTACATCATCGACCTGATTGATGTGTATGGATGAACCCCTAAGGCTCATGTCTTCCCTTGGATGAATTTCACTAAATCTTTCATTATTTTCTCTTCGGCTGTGATGTCTAAATCGTTTATGCTATTGCCATGACGTCTGACATTTTATCAGAAGCTTAACTCTCCCCAAACCCTGTCGTTTTCATTACATGCATGATGAGAATAATCTGAGGTTGGGATTGTTGCATGAGTGTTTGCTGCTGTGATGCCATAAAGCAACTGAAATCCTCGTTTTGCTCTGGTTTTACCTGCTGGATCTACTTCCTGCTCTGTGTGATGTGTTTTTAGTCTGGTGTTGGCTCTCTGGTTTGGGTTAAAACACTTTCCTGGTGTCTCTCTCTCCTCCAAGGGCTCCTCGTTGCATAAGAAGTCAAAAAGAAAGAAGAAGCATAAACACAAAGAGAAAGATGTATGTGGAGATGAGTCCATGAGCGTAAGAACCGAGCAGAATCCTGACCCGCTCATTAGTTTTGTGTTTGTGCTTCCAGAGGGATGGCTGTGATGAGGATTACAGCGTCCTGTCCAGCAGGGTCAGTAGCTGTGTGATAAACTACCTCAGGAGGGTTTTCTTTGTGTGAACTGAGCTTCTACATCTGCTTTTGTTGTTCTAAAGAATTCATGTTTTCAGGGTTGATCCGTGACGTCGGAACAACCTCAACACCAGACCGCCTCAGTGGGTTAGGCACCGTTCTGAGCCACGGTCACCACCATGCTCCTGCACTGACACAGAGCCAGTTAGAACAGCAGCCCAATAAATACATGCTTTGTTTTAGAAGACTGGTCACTTAGATATGAAACAACGCACCAAGACCTACAGAATGCCGCTGTTTGAGGCTTTCACTTACAATCTGCTGATTTAAAGGTCTGAACTTGTTACGACTAACCTCATTCTCCTCTCAGATCAGCTGTGGGCGGAAAACTTCCTGGGTACGGCTAAGAGAGTTCTTCATTCGGTTTCAGCGTTCTGATGAACGACTCAAACTAAAGTCCTACAGTAATTAATTAATAACAGCACAAGCGCTGAAGTTCTGACATGTTGATGAAGAACATCGGTCTGTTCAGTTCAAAAACAAATCCTCGTGGCCAGTGAGCAGTTAGCGTCCGTTAGCTTAGCCTGCTAATCAAAGTGAATCTTAAAAAAATGCGCTTTAACACGCCTGTGACGTGTTTGAGTTGGTTAACTCAACACATATTTGACTTAAGCGCCCTCAGGACATTAAATGCAATAATAATAATAATAATAATACATCAAACTTATACAGCGCTTTTTAGGACACTCAAAGATGCCTTCACGCACTCACATTCACACACTGCTAGTGATGGTAAGCTACTATGTTGCCACAGCCGCCCTGGGGAGGTCTGACAGAGGCGAGGCTGCCATTTGGCACCGTCGGCCCCTCTGACCACCACTAACACAGACAAGTTGGGTGAAGTGTCTTGCCCAAGGACACAACAGCAGGATACCCCTGGCGGGAGCTGGATCATGGGGCAGCCCACTCTACCTCCTAAACTACTGCTGCCCCAAATGCAGTTATGCTGATTGGCCGAAGGTTTATTATTTTTCCCTAGCAACCAAGCACGATTGGCTGTTTAGATGCACATGAAGGGGTGATTTTTATAGAGCACCCTGAAGAGAAATTATACGAATCTGTCGGGAAAATTCAGTGTGTGTGTGTGTGTGTGTGTGTGTGTGTGTGTGTGTGTGTGTGTGTGTGTGTGTGTGTGTGTGTGTGTGTGTGTGTGTGTGTGTGTGTGTGTGTGTGTGTGTGTGTGTGTGTGTGTGTGTGTGTGTGTGTGTGTGTGTGTGTGTTGGATGGGAGGGGTAAGCTGTGAATGAATAAGAAGCATCAAAACAAAACACCTGGGAAATCATCATGACCTTTGAACTTAAATTTCTTAATTTCTAATATCTGCAGTCTGACTTCATTCTCATTGTTTTGTCTCAAATTTAAGAAACAAACGTTTTTATTTTTTTTTTACTAAACTCAAATCCAGCAGCCTGGGGTCAGGGTGAGGTCTGCCAGACCAATCTGATTCGTAGATATTTCATTCCTGAACGGTCTCCAGCTGTAGTTGAACCGCTCTCTCGTGTTCTGGCGTTTGATGTTTTCGTCTCCTCTCGTTGCTGCTTAGAGCTCCAGACTGAGCGATGAAAGCCGGAAGTCTCGTTCCTCCAGATTAGACCTGCAGCCGGTGGGTTTCTGCATGAAAAGCGGTTTGTTGTGATCCAGTTCCACGTTTCTGACCCCTAAAGTCCAGGTGGCATGGAGTGTGCCGCTGAACATGTCAAAGCATGCAGGTTGTTGGTCCTTAAACGTAAAAACGCTTGAGCATCGTACGAGCGGATGTGTTCTGTGGCATGTTTGGGTTGGGATCTATGTGACCGCTGCAGCGTTCTGTGCTGTTTGGTTAAACGTGGCTTAGAGAATTTAGCCAAATGTTTGATGGATTGTTAGGAAAACTGTTGTTGTTTTATCCTTCCAGGCTTCTTTTAGTTCTTCTGATCCGTTCGGTCTCAAAGGCCTGTCGTCTTCCAGAACCTCAGGCTCCACTTTTAATGGTTATCAGGTCAGTACTCGGACTGATATCTGATCATTAAAGACAAGTACTGACAGCAGAAAGGGTCGTGAGGACACCTAAGAAGGAACGTTTTAGTTTTGTGGTGAATAAACGTTTTGGTACCAGCGTTCCAAAATAAATCAGAACCTCAGAGCTCATTAGAAAGTCTGAGGATGATTGAAACGTTGAGTCTGATCTGTCCTGGGATCGGCCCACTTTACCTGTAACTTTACATGTGAAACGTGTTTCCTGATCATGGATACGAAAGCGTTCCGAGTTCTCCCAGCGGCCAGCTGCTCACTGAGTGTTTCTGTGCTGCAGAGCTCCTTATACGAGGACGTTCTGTTCAGCGCATCCGGCAGAACCTCCAGCTCCCACGTAAGACCTGCACCTGGATCCGTAATCAACACACCTGGAATAGTGCACACCTGCTGGCTCAGTGTGATTAGTCGTGAAATGATCCCTTTTTCTGTCTGCAGCCTGTAGAGGTCTCTGGTTTCCGCAGCTCCAGAGCCTCCAGCAGGGCCAGCTCAGCCCGCACCAGTCCAGTGGTGAGACTGTGTGTGAAGCATGTGTGTGCACCAGGACCACGTGCATGTTTAGTTTCAGCTGCTGGAAACACGTTTTAGAAAATCTGGGGTTTTTTGTTAGCTTTTTTCTGTCTTGAGTCGAAGAAAAACCTAAAAATTTCACGTTTGTCTCAAAGGTTCCTTAAAAAGGAGGCAGAAGAGAAAAAATGAGATTTAATCTGGGATTAGGGAGGAAATCTGGGAGAACTTAATTCTGTAGTGAAGCAGGTCTAATCTGAGCCCTTCAGGTGGTAAACCTTCATCTATTCAGATCAGAACCCTGATGCTGACCCGGGATAGCGTCCTCTGATTCTGGGCTGGACCAGGGCTCTGCTGCCATCAGGACCGGCCTGCTGACCCATACCCAGTAGAGGAGGACCTTGACCTTAACTAAAAACCAAAGATGTCCCTTTGGCTTCATGCTGTTTGTGATGACATCAGCTATTTTCCCAGAGCCCCGCCCCTTTTCTCAGACCTGTTTACTCCAGCTGTCACCTCCTCAGCCGGTTTAGAAAGGAAACATTTGTCCTTTGCTCGTTGTTCGGAGGTGAAACTGGAATTTCCTGATGAACTTGAACAGTTCTGACTTTGTTCTGCATGCAACTAATGAAGTCTTTAATATTGGGACTAAAGGTGGATTAGATGAGGAATTATACAGCATGCCGCCACTTTCTGATGGATTTACCATGTGGTTTGTTTTGGTGTTATGTGTCGCCCCCTGGTGGCTGATTACAGGATAACTGCAGCTCTTTGGCCAGTTATTTGAGGAGCTCTGCCAGCAGCAGCAGCGTTCCCAGAGACCTGGAGGACTTTACTATTCCGGACTTCTGTGAAGTGAGTCCCTTCCTCCTGCTGGAGGCTAAAGCCGTGATGCTGCCGGAGTTTCTACATCTTCCCACGGGAATAATCCAGAGTTTGTGACTAAACGTGTGTGCAGTGAAGCGTTCAGCAACACCTGATTCTGGTGTTTCACCTTTTCACTAATCTTCACTCGGTTTAGCCGCAGCCTGGAATGCTGAGAGGCGTTTTTTCTTTTGACTGGTTCTGACTGTTTGTTTCTTTCCACAGGTGGAGGATCGGGATTATCAGGAAAAGGTGAGGAAACCCCATCTCTGCAGATGTTATTTTCTTTATGACAGAAGCCTTTTTAGGTTGTTCTAATCCCATATGGGATTATAATCTGTTTAAAATGAAGTCTACACTGATTTTCACAAAGGAAACTAAAAGTTCCTGTGCTGTAATCTGGATGTTAATCTGACTCAACAAAAGGGAGGACAGAGAGAGAGTTACACTGAGTCAGATGTCGCACCAGGGAAGGAGGAACACTTTTTGTCACAACACCGGTCTCTTAGGTTTGAAGCGATCCTTATATGGTCATGCTTCCTTAGTCCATGTTTGTTGCACACCGGTAGGACTTCCTGTTTGTGCTACGCCATCAACGCTCTGGGTCCACTTCATGAATGAACACAAATAATCCTTTACTTCCACATCGCCATGTGTCTTCAGAGTGGGATTTACTTCCTGAAGAGTTCATTTGTTTATATTTTCTCTCCCAGTGATCCGACTCGGGAAGTTTACGTGATTCCATTTGTTTCCCAGGGATCTCGAGCAGCTTCTGCCCTGACAGCGTCGACCCTCATGTCTTTAGGTGGGTCGTCTTCCCGGAGAGGAAGCAGTGAGACGGCTCTAACTGTGGATGCTGAGAGCTCCTTACGAGAAATCAAGGTACCGTCCTCCAAAACCAGGACCAGGACCGTGCTCTAGGACCGGGTCTTTGATCTGAGATCCTTAGAAAATCATTCTGGTTAGCTTGAACCTCAGATTGTAGTTCATAGAAACACTTCCTTGTTTGGCTGCTGCCGTCTTTCCTCCACACTCGTGTCCGTTTCACGTCACGCTGTGCTTCTCTGCTGCTTCACTTCCCACCAGGAGATTCATGAGCTGAAGGATCAGATTCAGGATGTGGAAACCAAGTACTTGCAGAACCTAAAAGAAGTCAAGGTAGAAACCTGAGACTCGTCCGTGGGTTCAGAGTTCTAACCTGAGCTAGTTATTTGTTTGTTTGTTTGTTTGTTTACCTGAGCATTTACGGAGGTTTTCTCTCCTGCAGATCAACAAACCAGCAGCTCTTTAATAATTAAAACTAACCTGAAGCTCTGAGTCAGGAACTAAACGTTCCTGCTGCAGGATGAATTTTCACAGATTTCCAGTTTCCCTGTTTGTTGCCTGCTGCAGAGCTTTCCCGGGTTTTAGTCTGATGACATCACACGTGTCCGGTTTCTGTGATTGTGTCCATCAGGACGCGTTGGCTGAAGCAGAAGAAAAGTACCGTAAGGCCATGGTGTCCAACGCCCAGCTGGACAATGAGAAGAACAACCTGATGTACCAGGTGGACACGCTGAAGGACTCGCTGATGGAGCTGGAGGAGCTGCTGTCAGAGTCACGTCGGGAATATCAAGAGAAAGTCAAGGTCTGGAAAAGGCTTTTGGGATTAAATCCAATATTACAGGAATGATTGTCTGAGTTCAATAAAATGCAAAGCGATTCATCTTTTATTGTTTAGTTTAACATAAAACATCAGAACTCCTAAATCCAGTTCTTGAATTTTCATTTTCCCTCCCAACAGTCAGACTTCCGGGAGGTCTTTACGAGTCTCCCACACAGAGGAAGTTATGTTGTCATCAGTGAAGCGGGCTGCGCCGTGTCTTCTGTCCGGCGTGTTTATGATTAATCATGCAGCCATCTTGGTCCCTGCAGGAGTACGAGCGGCAGAAACAGGCCCACGGCGTTCTCCAGTTCCAGTTCAGTGAAGTGAAAGAGACGTTGAAGCAAAGTGAAGAGCTGCTTAACGTGAGTACGGCACAGAAACGTCTCCTCCTGCTCCGCATCACCTCGGGTTAATAAAAGCTGCACGCTCTCACCGTTTCCTTTACTTTTGCAAACAGAAAACAGCTTTTCTTTACTCCGCTCTCTCCTTTCCTGCTGTTCAGGAGATCCGTCAGCTGCGTTTGAAACAAGACGGTTTTGTTACAGAAATCTCCGACCTGCAGGAGACGGTGGAGTGGAAGGATAAAAAAATCGGGGTACGAACCCCGACTCGGCTGTTTTCATCTACCGACGTGATCTAAAACCAGTTTCCTCTTTGCATGAACTGTTCTCCTCTTTTCTGCCTGCTCTCCACTGCTTGTTGCCCGGCTCTGCTCAGGCGTTAGAGCGACAGAAAGAATATACAGACGCAATCCGAGTGGAGCGGGATGAGCTCAGAGAGGAAGTGGTGAAGTTGAAGGACATCCTGAAGGTATTCCCAGAGTTGGACACTGGGAAAATGTCTCAAATCCTCTCCTGTTGCTGTTGATGTTAACCATCGCCTGTTTGCTGCAGAAACACGGAATCATCCTCAGACCCGACCTGAACATCAACGGGGACGTCAGTGAAGTGGAGGTGAACGGAACGCCCGCAGCAGAACCTGCTTCCCAGGATGCAGCGAGGACTCAGACCGAAGGCAGCAGCATGCTCGGTAAAACCCTCAGGAGAGTCGGGGCGGACTTTCTTCTCGCTGCACCTCGCCCACAAACTAACCGAAGAGTTTAATGAACAAATTCTGATGAAACTACAAAATTCACCTCTCAGTTGGCCTTTGGGATTTTGAAATGAACTCTTCAGTCCTGCCTGCTCCTGAAATGACCTTTAATGACCTTTCACCTCTGATTTTATTCAAACATGATGATTCTTTGCATTTTTCTTGGAGCTGATGTTTGACTCGAGGAACCGCCTTTAGCAGTGGGAGATTTTGTCCCACAGTCTCAGAATCCGTCGTTTAGGTTTTAGAACAACCTGAGTAGGACGGACCCGAGCACACAGCCCTGAGGAACTCCACACCGTCTCAAGGTACAAAACAAACATTTTACTGAAGGTTTTCGGAATGTTTATTATCCAGTCATAAACATTTGGCTAGTTTAAAGTGACCGATGCTAAAAAACAAGGTAAAAAGGCAAAGAATCATCTGTTTGGTGGCATAATAAACCGTGGTGCTAACCTTTCTTCTTCAGACGTCTTGCTGGTCTCAGCTTCCATCCTTTAGCACCTTTTTCCTCGTTTAGCTGACACTAACAGTGTTGTGGTGTTTCTGGTTGTTGGTGGGGTGAATGATTTTGATCATGTCGGGGGTTCGTGTCAGAAGCTGTCGGCTAGCTTGCGTAGCACAGATTTATTTGTGGAGATCCAGCTTTCGGCTTCTGTCTGGTTCTGCTCTGGTGGCCCACCTGCTTTTTCCTCCTCCTG
Source organism: Nothobranchius furzeri (assembly GCF_043380555.1). Taxonomy (NCBI): domain Eukaryota; kingdom Metazoa; phylum Chordata; class Actinopteri; order Cyprinodontiformes; family Nothobranchiidae; genus Nothobranchius; species Nothobranchius furzeri. The sequence continues at coordinate 24,436,027 of NC_091747.1, read as the reverse complement.
CTTCTCCTGGACAACTTGGTTCTGTGCTTCTCTTTCTGGCCACCAAACCAATCAGGTGTTCTGGCCTAGCTTCTGAAGTTCCTCCTGATGAAGATTACTGTTAAAGTCTATCACCATTTGCTCTTCATGATCTCTCACAGAGGAGGCTGAGTTGAGGGGTTGCAGAGATGAAGCGCTGGATCCAGAGCAGCTTGAAGAAGACAAAGACAGCCTCTCAAGCCCAGAAACGCCTGTTTCTGTTGCTGATGAGTCCAAACTAGAGACGTCCTGCAGGAAACAGCTGTCAGAGGGACAGGAGACCCGTTTAACCAGCAGAGAGGACACCAGAGACTTAGCTTTTGACATTAATGTCTGTTTACTTACTGATGGTGTCAGCTGGAACCACCAGGAGGTTCTGGTTTGTTACCAGAGTGCTCCAGATTTAACAGAACCCCAGTGTGGTACCGTTGGCACAGCCCGTGATCTCATCACACACGAGATGGATGGCAAACTGGTGGAGAGTTCTTTTAGAGACACCAAATCACAACCAGAGGGGAGCGACGCTCGGATCCCTAAAAGTGAAATCTCAGTTTCAAGCTCCGACACTCAGCAAGAGCCGGAGAACAGGGACGAGGCTGAAGGAATGCCGAGCAAACCTCAGTCCCACACTGCTTCAGGCAAGAAGAAGAAAAAGAAGAGGAAAGGCAAAAAGAATGAAGGAGTTCCGGAAAACAAGAGCCAGCAAATGGAGAAGGAAAATGTTGGATCAGCTGTGAGTAAAGGGCTGACTGAAGAACCTGGGCTTAGTGGTTCCATTGCTGAAAGCTTAAAGGCATCACCGTCGGATCAGATCAAGAATAGGCAGGAGAACCGAGAACCTACAGAAAGTGTTCCTCACAAAGAACCTCCTCAGGAACCGGGTGTGGATCCAGTTTCAGACCAGCTCGGCGGAGATGAAATGTCGGTGTTGGAGGAGGACGAAGCTGGAACGCTCAGAGAAGAGAATGTTGAGGAGGATGAGGACAAGATTCTAAAACCTGAGGATCCCGGATCTGCAGAATCAGCTGAAAGCTTCACCGGTCCAGCTCCTGAAGAACTGGGGATGGATCCAGTTTCAGATGAACTCTGTGAAACCAAAACTACGTCTGATGCTGTGGGATCTACTCAAACACTCAAGGAAGCAAGAGTGGAATGTGCCGAAAAAGCTCTGAAGAAGGAAGAAACTTCGGAAAACGTGGAATCAGCAGAACCTACAGGAAACTCTTCCCGTCCAGAACCTGACCAAGAACCAATCACAGGTCCGGTTTCGGCCTTGGAGGAGGTGGGTGATGATGTTCTGAGTGAGGAGGAGACTATGCAATCAGGAGAGGCAGAGAAACCAAACCAAGGTTCCTCTGATGTAGGATCCGTTAAGGAACATGTGACAGTAGAAGGAATGGGTCCAGAACCAGAACTGGACCTCCTCAGGTCTGAAACCAAACTTGGAGATGACGTCTCAGGAGGTGGACTCCTTCTCACCGAGTCAGAAACTGTAGATGGACCTGAGAGCAGCTGTGAATCAGGGGGAACCAGATCGGAGAACACTGGTGCTCCTGGATCTGGACCTGCAAACATCTCTGAGAAGAAAGAAGAAAGCACGTCTCCTCCTCATGAACAGCTGACTGAAACCTCATCAGGATCAGCGCCAGTGCCGGTTGGGAGCTCAGACAGCGGCTACCCTCTGACCGATGGTCCCGAAGAGGAGGCTGGAGACATGTCTCCCTGTCAAGATGCTGATGAGTCCAAACAGAACCAGGACAGAACCAAGAACATGGATGTGAGTGGAGGCGATGGAGGGCGTGAGGTCCATTCTGAGTTGAACCGCTCTCCAGATGAGGAACGCGGTGGTTGTGTGTCCTTACCAACACAAACTCAGACCGGCGACACTAAAAATGGTCCAGATGGGACAGAGCGCACCGGCGAGACGGAGACCTTTGGTCCAGAAGAGGTGGAGTCCAGTTCGGAGGAACCCACTGAAGATCCAGAGCATAACAACGCTCAACAAAACCAGGAAATGGACTCGTCCTTATGTTCTCTGGCTGAGCCGGAGCATGGATCTGACTCTCAGACCTGTAAAAGTACCGACTCACCTCAACCCCTCCAGCTGGACGGAGATGAGGACGAGGAGGGGGAGGAGGGGCAGTCCTTTGACTTTGATGACTTGGACATAGAAGCAGCAGAAGAATCCAGTAAGTTCTATGATCCTAAAGAGCAGGAAGTTGAACAAGCAACTGAGGCAACCTCATTTGACCTTTCAGAAACTCACAGAAATGCAGAAGCAACGCCGTCTGACAGCAGGGGTCAGGGGGAGGCTCCTGATGGAGGAAACCAGGGGGAAAACCGGAACTCTTTAACTCAGGAAGGAGCTGCAGCCGCAGAGATGGGTGGCGCCTGTGAGGAGGAGGAAGCAGCAGATCCAGCAGAGGAAGAGCAGAATTCATATGTGGTTCAGGAGAACCTGAACCAGAAAATCTCCTTGTCGGTCGAAGAGGGATTAGACGCCATCCAGCTGAATTCAGATTCACCAAAGAGCACGGAAGAAGCCGGTGACAACAATGATACCCCGCAGTCTGGGAAAGACTCCAAAAAGAGCAGCAAGAAAGGCAAAGGAAAGGGAAAAGAGGAGTGTAAGATGTCTTAGTGCAGCGGTCCAAAGTGGGAAGAAAATGAGACTCAAAGCACTTCGATTTTTTTCACGTGAACTTTTGAGTTAGTTTATTCAGAAAAGTGCAAAAATGCTAAAAACTGTGAACGGTTTTGGTTTGATGTAACGTCCGTCTGTCGCTTTGTTCTTTTACCACGAAGTATTCAGGAAGTGGTTCTGGTCGATGCTTCCGACACTTCCTGGCTGGTATTTTCCCATCAGAGGCTCTGGATCATCGTTTGCCTTTTGGTGCTCTGAATAAATGTGAAACGACAGTTTAATAAGTCGCAGCTCACCTCTGTTGTGTGAATGAATCTGCAGAAGCAGCATGCATGCTAACCCCCACACACGCACACACACACACACACACACACACACTGGCACTGGCACTGGCTGCATGGTGGCGCAGTGGTTAGCACTGTTGCCTCGCAGCAAGAAGGTTGCAGGTTCGAAACTCGGCTGCGGCCTTTCTGCGTGGAGTTGCGTGTTCTCCCCATGCATGCGTGGGTTTCCTCCGGGTACTCCGGTTTCCCCCACAGATCACAACATGCCCTATAGGTTATAAATTGTAAGTCGTTTTGGATAAAAGCGTCTGCTAAATGAATCAACATAAACACACACACACACACACACACACACACGCTCCAACACCCCACCATGGATGCCTGCTCTGTTGTGTGAATTAATCTGCAGAAGCAGCGTGCATGCTACCCCCCCCCCCCCCCACACACACACACACACACACACCCAGCACACACACACACGCGCACACACACACCCAGCACACACACGTGCACACACACACGCGCACACACACACCCAGCACACACACACACACGTGCACGCTCCAACACCCCACCATGGACGCCTGCTCATGTGCATGCATCAGCTCTTCCCGGCTCCTCTCCTGGTATGTTCTTATTCATTTTCCTTTTAAAGCTGGAGGACACACATTTGAATTTATTGATGTTACTGATTATCTGTGATGTTCTAGAAGTTCTGATCCGGCTCTTGTTTCTACCCCAGCTGCCAGGCCCGGTTCTGGAATAACGTTTCTGCAGAACTTCTGAAGGTCTTTCAGAGTTTTTCTTTGGACTTTGGCTGATTTAGCCAGAACGTTTCAGGAATGTTCAGCAGAAACCCGACTGACAGTCAGAAGGTCTCTCTGCAGACAGGATCGAGACGAGAACCGGATCAGAACTTTAGTTCTGATCTGTAAAACCAAACGTGCAACAGAGTCGTGAAGCCAGATTTTCAGACGTGTTTCATCTTTCAGAAATTCGCCTGAGGAAGCTGGTGGACGAGCGGGAAAAAATGATCGAGCAAGTGAGACAAGCTCCATCCCTAAAACAGAACATGACCGGTTCTGGAGAACTCCTCACCCTCTGATGTGTTCTTTACAGGTGAAGAAGCTGAAGGCCCAGTTGGACCAGAAGACACAGAATAACGGAACAGACTCCGGTTGTAGTCCAGATGGAGAAATGATGGAAAACGGGAACGATCCCAACATCATGGATTTGCAGCGTAGGTGTTCCCGCGCCCTTCAGCCATGTGTGTGTGTCTTTTGTCAGATGTTTGTTGTGAATCCTCCAGGAGACTCCAGCAGGCAGGTGAACGACCTGAAGTTCAAACTGGTGAAGGCGGAACAGGAAGTGACGGCTTTGGAACAAAATGTGAGCAAAAAAGGTTTCCTGTCAGATTTCCCATCTTCCTGCAGCCTTTCTCCTCACATGGGTGTTCTGATGCTGTTCTTCTGGATCCAGGTGACCCGGCTGGAGGGTCAGGTGGCCCGTTACAAATCTGCAGCAGAAAACGCGGAGACGGTGGAGGATGAGCTGAAGGCTGAGAAACGCAAACTGCAGAGAGAGGCAGGAAGTTTTCTAACAGCTGAACCTGCAGACGGGTTTCTCCAGAAGGAAAACTAAAGCAGCTGTTTGTGTTTGACCCTGCAGCTGCGATCGGCGCTGGATAAGGTGGAAGAACTGGAGTCGAACAACAGCCACCTGTGTAAGAGACTGGAGAAGATGAAGTCCAGCCGTGGCATGGCCCAGACTCCGTAAGAACCGGCTTCCAGATGGAGCCGCATCCTGATCGGGTTTCTCCTTCACCTGCCTGATAGGAAAAGTCAAGCTTCACCAAGAGCTCTCACAAGCAACGTGCCATTTCCGTTTTCTGTGGATTCTTCATGGCGGGAACGCTCCGAGACAGAAAACGCTCCCACAGCAGCTGCTCCGTTTCCTGCTGCTTCTCCCAGAGGTTTTCCAACGGGAGAATTCTGAACGGAGGGCCGGTTTTGCATATTTCCCTTTTCCATCCAAAGCCTAAACTTTTTCAACACTTAAACTTTTGAATAATCTCAACTCCAACTTGTTCAAGAATAATAAATGTTCTTGGCTTTCCGTCCTTTGATTGGAATCCTTTTATGTAGCAAGAAGTTTCCTGACAGTCAGATCTTCTGTTAGGAAAAGCCACGCCTGAGCTTTTGTTCTGCTTCACGTAGTTCGCCACTCGTGCATGCTGGGAAACGCTGAGGAAACCACAGGGACTTAAGGTGGTATTAGGAGATACTGGACACACTGGGGAGATGCTGTTCACTGTTTACAAAGCTTTCAGAAGTTTTTAAGGATACATGAAGAAGAACTGTCATCTTTGTGCAATAAATTTTCAAATTTTACCTCCAGCTTTGTTTCCAGGCTCTTCTGGTGAGAATGGAGACGAGAATGTTTGCTAGATCCTTGAGTTTTCATTGTCTGAGACATAATTCATGAACAGCTCTATAATAATGTTTTATTTAGTTCATTATTTTTTATTTTAACATCTCAGTTCCCATCTGAAGTCAGGAATTACAGCTTCATCCATAAAAACGCTCTAAAAAGAATTTAAACCTTAAAACTCCTCAGTTTAATGTGATTGTTTTTCCTGGCGATAGGGGGCAGTAGATACCTAAATCGTTGCAAGCAAGCAGTATTTTTGTGTTTGAGTAAGACCTTTACCAACGGATGCCCATTAGGGTCAAAAAGCCCTGGGAAGTGCAAACTTCAGCTAAATAAAACACACGAGACTCATTTTCATCACTGGAAACTAGTGATGAGGTAAATGTGTAAAACAACATTTAGGAATGATCAAAGATTTTTACAAATCAGTAAATGCATTTTGTCCTCATGGGCTCTGGTAGAAGGAAACATGGCGTCGCCCGGAGACTCAGACCCGCTCCCATGTATTTTAGACCTGATTTTTATGGTTATGTTACGAAGCCACCAATATTTTCAACAATTGGGCATCATTTCATTCATTTTCAACAACATTTTGATGGTTATTTCCAGAAATTAATAGTAAAAACTACACATCGTCTCTCTAATGGTTATGGAGAACTTGGTTTATTATGCAATTACAGATGTGGCAGTGTGAGCGTCCTGTTACAGTGTCCCGATTGATCATGCGCCCAGGCTACTTGGCCAATGGGATGTCCCTTTGGCTGACTGGTTAGCGCGTGACTCTCACCTGGGAGTCTGGGGATCGAATCCCGCCCGGGCCCTCGTTTCTCCACCCTGCCACACAGACATGGATCAATTCTGGAGCCAGACCTGCTGCTGAGGGTCAAGAGGTCTGGGATCCAGAAGGATTCCTGAGGTTTTTTTCCGTCTTTAACTCAGGGTTAGGGTCAGGGTTAGATGTGTGATCCACGTCTGTAACCGGGTCAGACCAACGCTGATTAACCCGGAGATAAAACTTGTTAAACAAGATCAGAATAGTTCACGATGCCTTCAAACACCACTAAACAGTCGGTTAAGGATGAGCACACACGGGTGAGAACCTGGATCTTTATTCTGCAGGCAGAAGTTCTGGTTACATCATGCTGGTGTAGTGAGCGGGCTGCTGGGTAATGTAGTGTTCTTCTCGTCACAGTGAGTTTGTTTCTGGATGCGTTGGATCATCCGCCGGCCGTAGAAGTCTCTGTACTCAGCTGGAAGTTCATCCAGACAGTGAAGAGCCCTCTCCAGGGTCTGAAGAGCCCGAGCAGCAGCCACAGGGTCTTTGTTACCATAAGGGTCCTTTTTGTCGTAGCTGTCAGCCGGAAGATGGCGCCAGAACACATTAACACCTACTCCAAACTGCAGGGCGAGGGTGTTATGGAACCACAGAGCTGAGGAAATAGGATCATGTAAAGAGAAGGCTTAATGTGATCAGGACTTACAATGAGACCTGTGGACAGATCTTCTAACCTGGAATAAACAGCAGATCTCCAGGCTCCAGAACACATTCATATCTCCTTGCCTTCACAAACTCAGGAAACCGTTTCAGGTCAGGAGCATCGATATCCAGGACTTCCGACTTATCACCTAACGGGTTAAAACAAGCCGATAAAGTTCTGATGCAGAACTGAGACTTCTCAGACAGAATACATATAGAAACAGGCTCGATCAAGACTTAATTTGTGCATGTTGGCATGTTTCCATAGCAACTTACCAGACAGGTAGAGGTGCAATGCATCTTGGGGGCTGTAAAGCACCACTCTCTTCCTTCCTGTCACCTGAGCCAGCAGGTTGTCCATCACCTGGGACAAGGAACACCAAAGCCACTAAATAAATACTGAAGTACTCCTGCAGGAGGGTAAAGCACTCACATCATAGTGTGTCCACAGCTGCAGACCACATGAGCTGATCCGGAAGACACTGGAAAAGAACTGCTCCAGCTCAAAGAATGGTGGGATGTGAAAATCATCAGCCAAGGCTGGGAACTGTTTGTTCAACTCAGCAGGTTCCTGTAGGAAAGGTAGAACCTTCTCATTACGTAGGTTTATGCACTTTAACATATGTTTTATGTCCTTATGCCCTGTTTTATGTCCTTATGCCTTTTTGACACATTGACCATTCTGTGGGGGCTTGTCCGGGATCTGGACCATAACTAAAAAAAATCAGTGTTTCACAAACATGTGAACAAAAAGTTCATATATTAATCTAAAACTTATCGTATGATGTTTAAAGTACCTTCCTGATGTCCTCTCCCAGAGATCGGAGATAGTAGCTCTCATCCTAAAACCACAACAGGAGTTTCTGTCATTAAAGGACTAGGAATAAACAAATAAATCAGTCTCCTCGTTTAATTATCCATACCTCACTCAGGAAGAAATCTGTGTGGTTCATCTCAGATGCTCTTTTAACAAATTCATTAAAAGGCAGAGTCCTGTGTGAGATGTGCCAAAGATTATGGTGCATCATTCACATAGAGCATTGCATTTAGAGGAGATATCGAACAGGAAAATAAACACTGTTTCATCTTACTTGTAGACAAAGTTCTTGTGAAGGAAATCCATCTGAGCTTCTGAGGAGACGTGGATCTTCACGTCCCTGTCACCTCCTTTGTTGCCAAGATATTCAACTGTCCATCTTTCAACACATGGCCCCAAGTCCACCCCTCTCAGGACAGCCGGTCTGCGCTGGAGATTACAATTAACACTTGGATGAAGGTAACCCACTGGTTCAGATGTTTCACCAGTTCAAACCTGCATGAATGAACTGATAGAAACAGTGAGTGACAAGAAAATGTTTATTTGACCATTTATGGTCAGAAAGACAGACACAAGTATGTCTAAAGACTGTTTCTTCCCAGACCGTTTTAGATGTGACACATCTTATGCCTGATCACTTCCTCCATAAAGAAAACAGTTCCACAAACGAACAAGTTAAAAGTTAATGAATCTGCCGCTTTTGTGATACTAAGGGTTTGTACTTTAAAAATTGAGAAAGACACAATGGTAGATATACAGTCTAAAGTCCAAAAAGCGTAATCTAAAAGCGGGTTTCTGAGTTTTGATGGGAATAAGTGAGTAGGAGGTTGGGGTGCTGCTACAGAAGGTTATCCGGTTATTCTGTCCCCATGAAAGCGGAAATAACGCGTGTATAAAGGGCGGTTTTATCTTACCAGAGGATAAACGTCCTGTAGAAACACTTCTCTCTCTACTGCAGTAAAAATCGGAACCGATATTTTTTCCTGGAGCTCCATTTTAACATTATTTTTGTTGGCGGAAGAAGACTTTACTTGGTGTTACATGGTTAGTCTTCCCCATAAAAAACTACTAAAAATCACAAGTAAACAGAATTTCTATTAATTTTTAACTGTACCACGATATATTAATATTTAAATCCGTAACACTACAGAAAGGTTTTTAGACTGATGGTATGTTCGTGAGGATGGTTTATGCTAGTGGTTTCAACCGGAAGAAGAAGGAGCAAGATGGCGTTACCCTTGTTAAGATGTTGCTCCAGGTTACATTCAGTGTTTAGCTCTAATCGGCTGATTTTGAATCAGAATGTGACGCTGACTCGGTTCTGTAGAACCCGAGTGATGGTTCTAACACCTGGACGTTTCTACAGCTCGGATAAGGAGTATGAGAAACGGCGGCAGAAGGTGGTGGTGGTCGGAATCCCGAACCCGTTCATCTGGATCCGAACTCGTATCTACTATTTTCTAATCAAAGCTTACTTTGACAAAGAGTTCAGCATCGAGGAGTTCACAGAAGGAGCGAAGAGGGTCAGTAGGGAGCAGGAGGGGTCAGAAACAGGAGCTTCTGTTTTGGGACTGATGTGGACTCTTGTCTTCCCTCTTTCAGGCATTTTCTCACGTCTCCAGACTTCTGGCTCAGTGTCAGTTTGAGGCTCTGGATGGACTCGTAGCTAAAGATGTGAGTGTGATGGAGCTGTGGTAGGACCACAGGGTCCAGACTCAGGGTTCTGGTCCCAGGTCACACTCAGGGTTCTGAGTCTGAACTTTTGATCAAACATACTAAAATAGTTAATTTTAATAAACATTAGCTCTTCCAGAGGCAGAGATATTTGATTGATTTTGTGACGCTTCATAATTATTTCCCATAAGTCACCTGTGCAGACACAGCTTTACTTTATTACAGACAACCCCTTTACAGATAGATCCACTTCACTGCCTCTTTGAATTGAATGAATTGTCTCTTCTCACAGCTGATTGGGAAGTTGGAGGAAAAGTGCAGCTTGTTGCCGTCCGAGTACAAGAAGGCTCTGTCTGCAGATCCTGATGATATCATGTACACAACTCCAGGAGATGTGGGAATCTTCTACGATGAAAATGGTGAGGATCAGATTCGTCCTCTCTTAGATCCACCAATGTCGTTTTATTTGTGATGCTCTGCTATTCCACCCTTCCCGGATCCACTGATTTCCTTCTTTCCTATTATGGTAAATGGTAAGTGGGCTGTATTTGTATAGCGCCCTCTTAGGGCCCCCCAAGGCGCTTCACAACCCAATCAGTCATTCACCCATTCATGCACACATTCACACCCTGGTGATGATGAGTTACGATGTAGCCACAGCTGCCCTGGGGCACATTGACAGAGATGAGGCTGACCACCACCAGCAGGCCAGGCGGGTTAAGTGTCTTGCCCGAGGACACTACAGCAGCATTCTCTGGTCGGAGCCGGGATCAAACCTGCAACCTTCTGATTACTGGACATCCGCTCTACCTCCTGAGCTGCTGCTGTCCCCATTTAAATTTCTCTTTCCCTTTCGTTACATTTTTAATCAAATTTTTTTAATTAATTCTCATTTTAAATATATTTTTAATCATTTTTGAGAAAAAATTCTTGATTTAAATGATTTGTTTTTGTCTTTGCCTTGTGATTTTTATTTTGAGAGGTGCTGTACAAAAGATCGCTTTCTTTCTTTCTAATCAGAATCTGTGTTTCAGGGAGAAAGTTTGTCAGCATCCTGATGCGGTTCTGGTACCTGACGAGCGCTCAGGTTCCTGATGACGGCCTGAAGGGAACTCGGACCTTCAAGGTGGCCATTGGAGACGAAGATGGAGAGGCGGAAACCAAAAGGCTTCTGACTGCAATATATGAGTGAGTTTTCTACAGAGATGGGAGATTAGAAACACTCAGTAGCCATTTCTACTCGTCTCTTTTCTTTCTGGTTTAGGTTTCAGAGGGAATTCACTAAAGGAGTTCCTCCAGAGTGGACCATTACAAGGGTAGAGCACTCCAAGCTTTTGGATTAGGAGTTTGGATTTGGATTATTTTTTGTAGGACATAACTCCTTGCTGGATGTCCAGAGGGAAGAAACACAAGGCTCTGGAGGTTCTGGTACCAGAATAAGTTTCATCTCCTCTGGATTAAGGTGACAGACTCCAGATACTCACAGGCCCATCTTTTATAACTGTTCAATGTTATCTGCTTAATACAGATCAGAACCTGAATTCTTCCGTTGCACAATAACCCGATTAGAGAGGTGACCCAGATCGGCTACTGCACTGGAACATCTGTGAAGTTCTATCAGGAAGCCTTTTCCTGTGAGAACATTTAGTTTTGTGGCTCTTTAGTTAGAATTAAATATTTTATTTCTTCAGCTGTTAAGGTGCTGCTTTTCATTTGGGCCTTCACACACATTTTAATGTATTTACTACCAACGACCTACAGTGCACACTTGTGTTGATGATTGTGAACGCTGCCTCATGTGGCTGCAGCTGATAAATAAAGATGTGCCTCATGTTTGTAAAATATCAATATTTTTTATTTTTATTTGTTGAACTGTTTCAGACTTTCATTTTGGCCTAATTAGATAGATATTTTAGGGTAAAATAAACAAGTCTACTCCCACTGGTTCCCAGTCCATGAACTACTCATGTAAATCTAAGTTAATGCAAAATTTTATTTATATTCAATATATTTTTATTTAATTTTTTTATCCAATAAAGGCTGTTATTTAGCGTTTTACATTTATAGTGGAGTTTTTTTCACCACAAGCTGTTTTAATATAATCCTGATTCAGAAATAAATCAAATTACATGGAATACAATTTATAAAAATATCACAATTCAGTTTAGCCTTAAATACCGATACTAGTAATTGTTAGTTAATTTATTCTAATAACTTAATCCTAATTATTTTCAACAGGTAGATCCAGTATATTAATAATTACACAATAATAATTATCTTGATTAAAAATAGTAAATCTGCCTCAGAAGTACCGGCTACAGCGTTCTCAGACCGCATCATTCGCGCCTGCATTCTGAGGTCCCAGCCAGTGAGCGCCTTAGCAGTTGTGATGCCGTCAAAGTACCAGAAGAGGGCGACAAATGTCCCAACAGAAACCAAAGGTCATCTAACTACTTTCAAAATAAATGCAGTGACAGTGAACATGTTTACTTGTGGTCTAGACTTTTACGCTTCATGTAGCTTTGCGCATGCGTCAACTGTGGAAGCGCGTAAACCAGAAGAGACCTCACGGTTGGGGCTAGAGAGTGGGGTCCTCAGATTGCAGTTGAGATCGTTTGTCCGACTCATGTAAAACTCGTCACTCGAGAGATACTCTCCTATTGGGCCAGTTTCTTCAGTGCCTGTCTCTGATTGGACAGCTGAGCTGTCGATCATTCCAGTGCGCCTGTGGTGTGAACTGGTTCAGCTGGACAGGGGTTCCTGGGCAGCAGAGAACTACACTAAAGATGACCACTGAGACTCGGAAGATGAGACAAATGTAAAAATTAGGAGTCCGACTCAGAAGTGAAGCATGAAAGTAGCCAGAGTGGCCTTTTACGTCTCCGCCCTGGGGTTCCTGGTGGTCGGCCTGCGGGAGCTGCTGACTGGCTTCGAGGAGAACAGATGCAGCATGACCTACATGTTCGAATACCCAGAGTACCGGGTGAGTACTACGGCTAGTTAGCGGCTAATTTCCGCGCTGCTGTCGTTCCAAGCCTGCAGTTCTCATACCAGCTGTATTAACGCGGGCAGAGGTTCGCTGTAACGCGCTAAATATGTTCCTGTTTTTCACTTAGAGCAGAAAAATCGTGCTGGCGCGGCATGTCACGTGACTGGCGTGGCTGTCACACCTGTTTCAGGTTTCAGTACACCTGTTAGACGGGATTCAGTAGACCAGATTATTTAAATGATATTAAAGCCTATAAGAAGAAGAAACGATCATTTGCATAGCGCCTCTCAAGGTAAAAGTCGCGAGGCGCTTGAAGAGGACAAAAAGAAAAAAATATTAAAAGATGATTAAAAATATTATAAAATTAGCAGAAGTAAAAATCTGGATTTCAAACAAATGTGAGGTAAGGGAAAACGTACATGAATAAGAAAGAAGTAATCAGTGGAATGCAGAATTGGTAGAAAGAGCTGGTAGTGATGAAGAATCAGCAGAAGGTCCCACCAACGCCTGAACAGGTGAGTTTAAAGGAGACCACTGAGTCCACTGATCTCAGGCTCAGGGGGAGAGAGGTCCAGAGTCTGGGGGCCACAGCAGCAGATGATCTGTCACCTTTGGTCTTTAGCCTGGTGCTGCACAACCAGTAGGCTTTGATCACTGGACCTCAGGGACCTGCTGGGGGTGTAGGGACTAAGAAGATCACCAATGTAAGATGGTGCTTGTCCATGTAAGGTCGTAAAGACCAGAACCAGGATCTTGAAATGAACCCTGAAGTTGACTGGCAGCCAGTGAAGCTGGAGGAGAAGCGGGGTGATGTGGGTGTGTTTGGAGGACTTGGTCAGAAGCCGAGCACAGGCGTTCTGAACCACCTGTAGACGGTTCAGGGAGGTTCTGCTCAGACACGTGAAAAGAGAGTTACAGTAGTCCAAGCGTGAGGAGATGAAGGTGTGGAGAACTGTCTCAAGTTCAGAGCGGGACAGAATGGGACTCAGCTTAGCAACGTTCCTGAGATGGAAGAAGGAAAAGCGAACAAGAGCACTGACATGAGAATCCAGGGTGAGAGCTGGGTCAAAGGTCATGCCAAGATTCCTGACAGAAGGTTTGGTGAAGAGGCAGATAACTTTTTCTATATCGGCCAAAATTATTTTTAAAAGCAGACAAAAAATAATATTAAAAAACAGGCACCTGTGTGGCAACCTGCTGCCTCTGCTAGACCGAAGAACCCCAACACACCGTTTTTTTGTTTGTTTTAGTTTTTTTTATATTTGAAGTTCAATAAATATTAAGAGATTTATTGACTTACTTAATTTATATTACACACAGTGAGTTTTCATTTGTCTTTCACAATCAATGTGCTGCTAAAACGTGTGTGTGTGTGTGTGTGTGTGTGTGTGTGTGTGTGTGTGTGTGTGTGTGTGTAGATATAGATATATATATATATCATCTTCAACAAAATCCTTTAAAACTCGGTATCAGCATCTGCCTTAAAAAACCATATCGGTCGGCCTCTAGTTTGCTGTAAGAAGCAAGCTGACCAAGAGAGTCTCTGACTTTGAGATCAGCTTGTCTGGGGCACAGATGAGGATCTCAGTCTTATCTTCATTCAGCTGAAGAAATCTCCCAGCATCCAGGTTGTAATGGAGTCTAAGCAGGTGTGGAACATCTGTAGCTTAGACATCTCATGGGGCTTAAAGGAGATGAAAAGCATTTTTGAAAACAATTTACCAGCAGTCTGTCACAGAGATGCAGTGTTTATATAATACCAAAGCAAACAGTATGAGGTTCTCAGAGCTTCATCATGAGAACGTGGCAGAACATCTGCACCAAACACAAGTGTCATCCAGAAGGCATTCATTAGTCTCCTCAGACGGAACCTGGTCCATCCAAAAAGAAAGAAACCTGAACAGAAGCTGGGAGTGTTGTGGGCAGCTCTGAGTCACATGAATCCACATCTTTAGGAATGTGATGTGAACCTCCTGCCAGTGGACCAGGACAACTAATGGAGCTCCTAGGAGGGAGGATTGGAGCTTTGATCTGTGACCCAGCTTGTATTTATGAAGCCCTCAAGAGCAAATGTTACATCTCAAAGGACCCGGATGTCTCAATTCTTCACCATTTTCTCCCTCAAATGAACCAAAATAATGTTTAGGTGTTGTTTTTCGTCTGTTGAAGAGTTGTTGCATGGTTGTTGTTTCCAGCGAGTGGCTCTGCCTCGTCGCATGGCCAGATCCTACCCTGCTTATGGACTCTACCTGTACGGAGAGGGCCTGTACGCTCAGGAGACCCGGCATCTCAAACTCACTGGCACACCTGTTCTCTTTCTGCCCGGCAACGCAGGAAGTTACAAACAAGGTAAAAACACTTCAGGATCCTTCCTTTAAATTTAAGATTTTCTCGACTTCTGTCGGTTAAGCATTTAGAGCTTAAGGACCGGTTTAGATTGATCACCAGAGGAGATCTCCTTAGGTCAGAACCAGCACAAACCATGAGCCCTCCACCACCGTGCTGATGGCTGGACCTGACTATTCAACATGTTTGCTCTGACCCATGTTAAACATCCGTTACCATGACTACTGTACCTATGTGTAAGAGTTTTCTGTCCTTGTCTCCCTGAAGCTCGATCCCTGGGATCAGTGGCGTTACGAAAGGCTGAAAACGTGGAGGGAGGGATTCATCTGAACGTGTTCACGGTGGACTTCAACGAGGAGCTGGTGGCTCTCTATGGAGGCAGTTTGCTCAGACAAACCCATTTCCTACATGAGAGCATTAAAGCCATCCTACGACTCTATAAGGTCCGACCCAGCAGGCTGCACTAACGAACAAACCAGTTCTGATTCTAAACCTGGTCTTTGTGTTGCAGCACCTTAAAACCCCCCCTCAGAGCGTAGCAATTGTTGGTCACTCCATGGGGGGAGTGGTGGCTCGAGCACTGTTCACATTACCTCGATTCAACCCTCACCTGGTCAGCCTCATCATCACCCAGGCCTCTCCACACCTGGCTCCAGTTCTGGGGCTGGACCCGTTCCTTCTGGGTGAGTTGGGTTCAGGTTGGTGCCAGTGTAGCACGTCTGTGACTGTCGGAGCTAACCGCCTCGTCCTCCTGTCTCATAGAGTTCTACGCTGCTGTGAGACAGAAGTGGGTGAACCAGGCTAACAAGCTCAGGAACGTGACTGTTCTGTCTATCGGAGGTGGTTACCGCGACTACCAGGTCCGCTCTGGCCTGACATCCCTCCCCTGCCCCCCCGGCGACCCTAATAAACTGTCCTTAGTGGTACGATTGGTTTGTGATGTAATCCTCGATGTCATTTAGCTGACTGGTTATTTACCCACCACAGAAGCTGCAGCTGTGTCTTCTCTGATGTCTCAGCCTCTTCTGCTTATCAGGTCACTGCAGTCCCCAGGACATGGGTGTCCACTGATCATCTGTCCATAGTTTGGTAAGAGACGTTCTGTCACAGATCAGGTTCCTAATGCCTTCATAAATGTTTGCTTTGTCCCCTCATCCTTTTCTTTCTGTTTCAGGTGCAAAGAGCTGGTTCTTGCTACTGTCAGAGCGTTCTTCGACCTCATAAACACTGAAATCAGACAGGTCTGAAGCATCTGCTTGTGTAACACACCTGATCCCAGTAGAAACGGGTCTGAAGCTAACCAGTTTGTCTTTATTAGTTCACAGATAACTCGGACAGGAAGTTATCTGTCCTGAATCATCATTTCATGAGACATCCTGTCAGAATGGTGGGAGACATTCAGGACACGTTTGTCTCCTTCTCAGGTGAGGGCAGAAGCTCGCTTGCTCACCCACTCACTCTCTCTCTCTGTAGTTTCTGCTTCCATTAAAAAAACTTATCTTTTTATTCTGTTAAATTTTTGTTTTGGCCTCTGGTGTTTTCATTTTTTTTTCTTTTTATCTTAAACAATTCTATTTTTTAATTATTTTTTATCATTTAGAGTTTGTTTATTGTACACATGAAGCACCTTGTCATGGACGTAATGCGGGGGGGGGGGGGGGGGGCATGTCCCCCCACTTTTTCCAAAGTCAAGTTTTGACCCCTGCACGTTCCAAAAACAATATTACGCTATATTACATTGACACTGGTTGAGCTCTAGGACCAAGCAGAAAACAACCGTTTGTGTTGAAGCCTGTTTCCCATTAGAGCATACTGTAAAGACCCCCCGTGTACCCCCCCCCCCCCCCCGTGCCCCCCGCTCCTAAAGTGAAAATTACGTCCATGCGCCTTGTGAATTTTTATCCCAAGAGGCTCTATTTTAAAAAAATCCTTTCTTCTTCTTTCCTCCTTTTCCCAGATTTCCCTGAAGCCTGGACTGAAGTCAACACCCTCCGTCTGTCCTACAGCACACCAACGGTACCCGAGTCTATCGTTTGAGATATTTGAAGCCAGTTATGCAGACTGGTGTGGAATCCTGTGACAAACTCGGACAGAAAATCAACACTGAGCGGCATTATGCTCTTGTTAATAGGAAGGACATGTCAGGTACTTCCTGTTCGCGCTGTCGAGTCGCAGGACAGCCTACAGCCACTTCTACTGTCGCAGCAACAACCTTGTGAGTTGTGTCCTCTGCTTGTTACCTGTTACATGATGAAACTCGTCAGAGTGAGACGTGGTGCTCTTACCTTCCAACAGGAGACGAGCAGCTGGGTGTTCGGCTGCGTGCAGAGGAATGGGTCTTCATGGTACCAGTTTGACTGTCTGGTTTTAAACATTAAACTGGGATGTGTTTATGAGTCACAGCCGCTTGTCTCTGTCTTTAGTGTGAAAGCAGTGGACCTGTCTTCAGGAACAGAACTTCTGCCACCTTACAAGGTTATTATCCTGAGGAAGCGACTGCATCTGGTACCGGTTTGGTGCCGCTCCTAACGGTCTGGTTTCTGTCTCAGGTCCTGATTCTGCGTCTGGGCGACTTGTCTGCTGTTAGTCATCTGGTTGTTTCTGCCTCTAACCTCAATGGCAAACCGGTAAATACACCTGAGCTCCTGAACCGGAGCAGAACTTAGAGATGAAAGAATATGATTACTTTACAACTCTGGGATTAAAACAGATTAAACGAGACAGTTCTGTAGTTTTACCCCTAATGCAGCGTTCGCTCAGCTCTGATTTCTGTGATTTTCATTAATCACAAGAAAACAAAATAGTTAAAGTAACTGGAGTCAGAATTAAGGCACTAATGTTCTAATAGATTAATAAACCCGTTACCTTGATGTTCTGGATGGAGTAACTAATGAGTAAAAGGAGCTTCAGTTCCTAGCTGTTTGTTTGTTTGTTTGTTTGTTTGTTTGTTTGTTTGTTTGTAGGGCACAGTGGAGTGTGAGTGGCAGAGGCAGGAGGCTCAGACTCTGACCGTGTCCGTGCCTCATGTTCTGTCTTTAGGTGAGTTATTTTTCAACATTCTGTTTCCAAGGTGTGCGACTCGTCTCTTCAGCGTCTTTTTACCAACTCGATAGTCTGGAGCTGCGAAAGTAATCTGAAGTAAAAACAAATGAAGTCTGGAATGAAAACATGAAGCTAGATTTAGTTGATTTCTGAAATGAAGGAATTCTGATGAACAAGTCGGACCGTGTTTTTGTTCCCTTTGTCATTTAAACAGGAAGCGAGTCTATGTGAGATTTCTGTTTGTGGAGAATTTATAAGAGTATTAGAAATAATCAAGTATAAATGTAGCTGAAATGTTAAAGTATTTTTAAACAAGACCTGTTGGAAAATATAACTGTGACTATTCAGTTCCTGCAGGTTGCCATGGTAACCCCTACATTAACTCATTAACTGCGATTGACGACAAAAGTCATCATTTTAAATCCAACCGTTCACTACCAATGATGACTAAAGTCGTCGTTTACATGTTTTTACTGTGTGGGCATGCGAACGAGCCCCCGCACCGCTAGAACAAACATCTCAGCTCTAAAGCTGATCATCATCCGCATACGTCACACGTCACATGATCAGGAAGCAGAACATCCATGTGGTAGGAGTTCATTTTGGGCCGCTGCTGTAAAAAAAGTGAGGCATGAACGGGAAAAGCTTCTGCCGATCACAATTCAACAACGGATTATGAAACAACGGATAACGCTCGAAACGCGCGGATTCTTCCTGATGTAAGAGGTGAGTCTACGCTTTGTTTTGGTAGTTTTGGCGTCGACATCATCCTAGCGCGCAACGTTCTGTGACTCTTATAAAATCCATGAGAAACGCTGGCAGCGAAGGCCTTTACCAATCAGGAAACGGCCAGCAGTGAATGAGTTAATAGAGGTTGTGTTTTTGTTTATTTTAAATGGTGGGATAGGACCCAACTGTGATGTTATCTCAAACTGACAAGCCCCTGGCGGTTCTTCAGGTTTTACAGCCAGTGAGGTTCTGGTGAACTCGTCTGGACTCCTTCATAACATCCAGCTGCTCCACTTTCACCAGGTAGGTGTCTGCTCTCGTTAGCGTCAGCATTCGTCTGTCCTACGTTAACGGACAACCTTAAACACATCTCTGTGTGCAGGTCTACCAGGCGTTCAGAATCAGCCTTGTGAGTCAGTGCAAAGTGACTAAAGGTGAGTTTGTCTGGTTTAATCTGGATCCACTGAACATACCAAGATGTAATCGTGAGCCCGGCCCTGTGCAGACAGGTTACCCAGCGTGTATCGGATGAAGGTGCCCTGGTTCAGAGAGGACTCCTTCACCACAGTCAGGTGAGATTTCTCTACCCAACTCTCAAGCTTCCTGTGGCAGTCACATGACCCGATGGGATCTTTGTGTAGTGTCCCGTCAGTGGCCGAGATCTCAGGGATGCTCCACACCAGTCGACCAGACAACACCTCAAGTGTCCTCCTGCAGCTCCACACTGCCCCCAACTGTCAGTACAAGGTACCACAACCAACATGTCAGATATGGACCTTCTGAGACCAAACTGGAAAATTATCAGTTCAGCTGTAAAATAATTAAATACAGTTTTCCTTTTTTAAAATTTAATTAACATTGTTAAAGAGCAGATTGCAGGACTCCCATGAACCGATGTTTAGAGAAACATAATAGAAACTCGTTTTAAACGTTTTTTTTTACACAAACATTAATTATTTAGGCTTTTAAAGTCATTTTTGTGACAATTCTTAAAAATTTTTTTTACCAAACCAAGTGAGGTCAGCTGAGGGAGTCCTGTTACCTTAATCCAGAGAAAATCTGGACTCTAATGCGGCTCTGACACAGAGGAAACTTTACATGTTTGTAATTCTACTTCTGATGGACCAGAACCATAAAGTTATGAGTTTGCTGCACGCCCCAGAGAGCAGAGACGAACTAAAGGGAGAAACCATCGGCCAAAGCAGAGAGATTGAGGAGAAGCAGCTGGGGAGCAGCTTGAGTTAACCATGTTGACTTAAACTTGTGTGCTCGCATCACAATATAGTACAGATTACTATCATGTACCAGACAGTTTAAGTAGTATCGGTCAGTTAATATAATATTAATACTAATGAGCATCTGTCAGCTGTCTCATACTCGTTAATATCCATTCAGCTAACCTAGTTTAGCTTAGAGAGAGAGAGAGAGAGAGAGAGAGAGAGAGAGAGAGAGAGAGAGAGAGAGAGAGAGAGAGAGAGAGAGAGAGAGAGAGAGAGAGAGAGAGAGAGAGAGAGAGAGAGAGAGAGAGAGAGAGAGAGAGAGAGAGAGAGAGAGAGAGAGAGAGAGAGAGAGAGAGAGAGAGAGAGAGAGAGAGAGAGAGAGAGAGAGAGAGAGAGAGAGAGAGAGAGAGAGAGAGAGAGAGAGAGAGAGAGAGAGAGAGAGAGAGAGAGAGAGAGAGAGAGAGAGAGAGAGAGAGAGACGCCTGTCATCCGGTTCTAGAGCTCATGCGGACTTCTGTGAGCTGGATCCGACCCAGGCACCAGCTTGACTGGTACGCTGAGCTGCGCGTCTCTCCTGGTGGTCGGTTGTGACCTGGTTCTGACGGTGATCTGAGCTCCAGAAATCCTCATTTAATTTTTAAACCCCTCCACGGGTCTCCGGAGCCCAACGCGGACCTCCCTGACCCGGTACTGACCGATGTAGGCTACAGCTGCACAAAATGCCCTCAGGCACAGCGATAGAGGCGTTGTTTCTCTGATCAGGAAACCCGTGGACTCGATGTCCAGACAGGCTGGAGTGGGTGCAGCCTTCACACACTAGTTTATCAACATGAACACAACCCAAAACTAGTAAACACACACACACTGACTGGATAACATGACCTCACTACCCTAAAACTAGCCACTCTCCACACTGAGCTGAGGCAGCACCTAGCTTCTAACTCCCTTTGGTTACATCAGAGGTTCACATTTAGAAACAAGAGTAAGGAACTTTTTACTAGAAAACTGCTGTTATGTGTTTTAAAACCAAATATCCACAATAAGCTTTTCAAATAGCATTTTTGGACAGAATTTTATATGAATTAGAAAAATAAATGTTACCTGCTATTTGCTCTTTAAATGTCAGGGAGTAGTAACACTGAAGCGGTAGTGCCAAAAAGCCACAACGCATAAAACCAGATTCTGGTCTGAAAGGTTCCACTAAGCCCAGATTCTGGTCTGAAAGGTTCCACTAAGCCCAGATTCTGGTCTGAAAGGTTCCACTAAGCCCAGATTCTGGTCTGAAAGGTTCCGCTAAACCCAGATTCTGGTCTGAAAGGTTCCGCTAAGCCCAGATTCTGGTCTGAAAGGTTCCGCTAAACCCAGATTCTGGTCTGGAAGGTTCCACTAAGCCCAGATTCTGGTCTGAAAGGTTCCACTAAACCCAGATTCTGGTCTGGAAGGTTCCGCTAAGCCCAGATTCTGGTCTGAAAGGTTCCGCTAAACCCAGATTCTGGTCTGGAAGGTTCCGCTAAGCCCAGATTCTGGTCTGAAAGGTTCCGCTAAGCCCAGATTCTGGTCTGAAAGGTTCCGCTAAACCCAGATTCTGGTCTGAAAGGTTCCGCTAAACCCAGATTCTGGTCTGAAAGGTTCCGCTAAGCCCAGATTCTGGTCTGAAAGGTTCCGCTAAGCCCAGATTCTGGTCTGGAAGGTTCCGCTAAGCCCAGATTCTGGTCTGAAAGGTTCCGCTAAACCCAGATTTTGGTCTGGAAGGTTCCGCTAAGCCCAGATTCTGGTCTGGAAGGTTCCGCTAAACCCAGATTCTGGTCTGGAAGGTTCCGCTAAGCCCAGATTCTGGTCTGAAAGGTTCCGCTAAGCCCAGATTCTGGTCTGGAAGGTTCCGCTAAGCCCAGATTCTGGTCTGAAAGGTTCCGCTAAGCCCAGATTCTGGTCTGAAAGGTTCCGCTAAACCCAGATTCTGGTCTGAAAGGTTCCGCTAAACCCAGATTCTGGTCTGAAAGGTTCCGCTAAGCCCAGATTCTGGTCTGAAAGGTTCCGCTAAACCCAGATTCTGGTCTGAAAGGTTCCGCTAAACCCAGATTCTGGTCTGAAAGGTTCCGCTAAACCCAGATTCTGGTCTGAAAGGTTCCGCTAAACCCAGATTTTGGTCTGAAAGGTTCCACTAAGCCCAGATTCTGGTCTGAAAGGTTCCGCTAAACCCAGATTCTGGTCTGAAAGGTTCCACTAAGCCCAGATTCTGGTCTGAAAGGTTCCACTAAACCCAGATTCTGGTCTGGAAGGTTCCACTAAGCCCAGATTCTGATCTAAAGTTTTACCTCATTAACAGTCAGATGACAAATCCACACAGATCACAAAAGGTGTTTAATTACAGTTCTGTAGAAACTGACATGTCTGGACACCCTCTGTTTATTTTGAACCCTACTGTTAGGAAGAAACATCTTTACCAGGAAGTACATTTTAATAATTTAGTTTTTCTTTAAGGTGTCTGTACGAACATCGTTACCCAAGGTGCTTGGACAGGTAAGAGAACTTTCTGATTATCGTTTGTGAATATCATCAAATACAGTTTATAGCTGTGGGTAAACTTCAATTGGTTTTAGAGAAACTTCCGGTTCTTCACCTCTCAGAGTCTTGGGTTTATTCTGCTGCAACAGAACATCTCATCAGGCTTTTTCAGCTGCTGCAGCAGCAGCTCAGAACCAGACCTGGAGCTGTTTTTGTTTAAAGCCCTCTGGTTCTCTGACCTTCTATCTCTCACCTTTCAGGCTCTGAGGTTCTGTGGTCCCATGGTTCCGGTCTACACGGCTGTAACTCTCTTCCTGGCCTGTGGGGGGCAGCTGTTGTCTGTCCTGAAGTCAAGGGGCACCGTTGACATGAGCCAGGCGGTGGCTGCAGGACTGCAGCCTCATAAAATAAACCTACCTGTTTATGTTTTAAGCGTCTTTCTCAGGTGACGTTTTAATCTCCAGATTTTAATCTGGATGAAATCATCCTCATGGTCCTGCATCTGTTCTCAGCTGCAGCTGGTTTCAGGAGGTCTGGTCCATCCTCAGCCTCCCACCTGTGGACACGCTCCCCCCGACCTTTCCCGATGGAACGCTCCATGAGGGACTTTTGTCTCCTGAGGACTGGCCCCACCTCCTGTCTCCTCTGATTTATATCTTCGGGGCTGCTGTGGCGTACTGGGGCAGCACTTTGCTCCGCCTCCTGATTCAGATCATCTCACTGGTGTTGGCGCCGCTGCACAGGTGAGTCTGAACTTGACCTCTGACATCAAAACAGCAGAAGTGGTGCTTACGTTTGGTGTGCTCCTGTCTTCACCTGCAGGCCATCTGTGTCCAGAGACTGTGGGACTCTGCGGACGAGGACGCTACTCTTCATCAGCCTCTGTTTGGTGGTTGTGGGCGGGGCTTCCTGTGGGGCTTTGGCCATCTTTACATCCTCTCTCTTGCACCTGTACAGGGTCAGTCCTGCTGGAATTAAACATGCTGTCACAAGATGTAAAACAAGCCGCTTTCATAAGACAAGCTATGCCGACAAATCAGCATAACATGCAAGATTATCCCCAGATTATCCGTGCTTTTGTGAAAGCACATGAACGCACCACATTACCGCCATGGTCCAGTCAGGAGTTAAACTCCTTCTGCAGGAATTCTGGGAAATTATTTTCCTTTTTATTGAGACCTGTAGGAATGGACTCACCACTGGTTATTAACTGGAGGGATTATGGGTATTTTAGTTGTTGAGCCCTGATTAGCACTCGGCTAATTAGCATTAGCATCACAGGTTTCTGAATGTTCGTGTGGATTTTTCTCAGGTTGTCCGGCTGCAAATGACGGAGAGATCTCTGAGACACATGCTGAACCTGGTGAGCTGGCAGAGGCCTCGCTTGGGTTACTTTAGACCTAGAACTCTGAGACGATGAGCCCGTCCTTTTCTCCAGGCGCCACAGAAACCCAAACCAGCCGACAACGGTTCTGCGGATACGGAGGCCTGGAACGGGGCTAAAGATTTCAGCAACGCCCCATTGCTGTCGGAGTGCGCCCTGCAGGAGGTGAGGACCGACCTGCAGCTGCACTTCAGCATGTCGGCCGTCTTCATGCTGCCCGTCATGCTCGGGATGCCGTCGCTGCTCCACTGGATCAGAAACCTGAGGTACGACGTCAGAACCCCCGGGAACATCTTGTTTTAAAGCTGAACAGGAAGAATTTAGTTTAGACGTTTAACTTTATGAAAGTCAGACTGGTGTTGGTTTGATGAGATTCCCCGTCTGCAGGTTCTCCACCCAGCTGGATCCTGACCCACTGTGGCCTCACACTGTGCCTCTCATCTTTGCCTACTTGCTGCTAATCAACTGTAACTCTTCAAACCTCAGTAGCAGGTAAGACTCACCTGAATTACCTCCAGCCGACACACATTTGTGTTTCAGTTCAGTGAAAGTACGACGGGATGACAAACCCTCTTAGGTCCTTCGTGTTTAGATCAACATTTTCAGGAATCCTGAGTTAATGTCTCTCCTCTTTCTTTAAGATGATTGTTTAAAACAAATGAATCCAAACAACCATCAGAGATTCTTCATTATTCAGCT
The DNA here is from genome assembly GCF_043380555.1 of Nothobranchius furzeri. Taxonomy (NCBI): domain Eukaryota; kingdom Metazoa; phylum Chordata; class Actinopteri; order Cyprinodontiformes; family Nothobranchiidae; genus Nothobranchius; species Nothobranchius furzeri. The sequence continues at coordinate 24,411,769 of NC_091747.1, read as the reverse complement.
TTTATTATTCTAATATTAGGTGTAGGTGAGTGGGCGGGGCTGATGATGTCATCAGGTTGCTACGGGTGCTTGTTTTTATAAAATGAATAAAGTATTCTGGAACAACAAGGTTTAGTTTCATGAAACAAGGAACTGAAACTTGAGGAGGCTCGGAGACAAAAGCCTGAGACATTGTCAGATCCAGAGAGAATGGATGATGGACATCTATCATTTTCCTTTTTCTCAGAAATAATAAAGTGCAGGTGTTTTGTTTTTTACAGTCGACTCCTGCCTCTGGTCTCCCTCCTCCCTCTTCCACTGGCTGTCACCATGGCAACCTTCTCCTCACTCCACCTGTACAGAATCACCTACTTCTTGTCAGCAGCGCTCGTCCCATTGGCCCTGTGTTGTCTTTTCTGATGGCGTCCCAGCCTGTGAGTTGCTGCCAGATTGGATGAGGACGACTCAGACTAAGGAGTGGTTCAGTCGGAGGCGGCGCTGAACGCTCCCGCTCTGGAAGTATCAGGAAGTCATGGCCTTTGAACCTTTGGTGTGAGTCTGTTGGATGTCCAGAAACCGTGTTTGCCTTGTTTCTCTGATGCAGAGATGCTGCTGATGTCCTCAACTGTGTGTGTGTGTGTGTGTGTATGTGTGTGTGTGTGTGTGTGTGTGTGTGTGTGTGTGTGTGTGTGTGTGTGTGTGTGTGTGTGTGTGTGTGTGTGTGTGTGTGTGTGTGTGTGTGTGTATGTGTGTGTGTGTGTGTGTGTCTGCAGCAGCTTGTTCCTGTAAACCCACTGCCTACTACACCCACTTACAGATGGAGCTGCCGACGCTCCGTCACTGAGATAACTGATGTTTACATCATTATTATTATTATTATTTATTAACAGGAGGGGGAATGTTGCTTTTTCTCTAAACTGTGAAAAGCCTTTGTGATTGTTGTTTTTTGCCAATAATTCATATTTCCCAGGTGGGGAAGTTGGATGGTTTCTGTAAAACTTGGGTGGACATTCAATCATTTATGTTTTTGCCTTTTTTCCTCCGGCTGTCGTACACAAACCTGTCTCTTGTCTTTATCCCACGCAGTGTTCACAGCTGAGGGAAGAAACCAATTCTGCTGGAATCGTATCAAACTGATTTATCTGACAAACTTTCTTCACTTGTTCTCAGAAAATCTGAATCTCCTCTTAGTCACAGCTGAGTCTCCGAAGTCTCCGCCTCCTCCCAGTCGTGCGTGTGTCGTGTCTTTACTGGTTCCAGTCCCCGGCCCTCACTCTGAGACATTTTGAGACCTTTTAAAGTCCAGAGCTGAGACTCATGAGAGGAAACAACCTTGAATACTTCCTGAGCACAGCTCAAAGAACTTCATGTAATCCTTCACAATAAGAGCCTCAAACACCTGAAAACACCTTAAGTTTATTAAAACTGAATTCTACCATAAAAAAGCTTTTCTGAGCTAAACTTTTAAAGTGGAACTAAGGCAGTTGGGTTCAGAAACACTATAGGTTTTGTTTCCTCTTCACTTTCTATCTGCTAGCCGCCATCTTAGTAACGAAAAACGGGTTCAATCACCAGTTCCACATCTGTGACTTAGTGAGGTAACACAGGTTTGATAATTTTCATCTGCTGTGCTGCTGCTGCGTCGTACACGCCAACGTTTGTTGGGTCAGCTGAGCAGCTGCTGTGCCTTCCTGCTTCCTCCTCCGTTTCCTGTGACGGTGACAGGAAGTTTACTTTACTGCGTCTGTGGGATCTGCGTTGCCCTTCAGTCATGTGACTTCACACACATCAGTCATTAGGGACCAGTTGTTGCTCCAGATGTGATTGTAATTGCGCTGAATGTTCCCTGTGATCTGAGAAATCAGCTTCTCTGTGTTCGTTTGGTGAAGTCTTAGTGCACGCACATCAGTGGCCATGTTGTATAAACTTGTGACTTTGTAGACAAACGATTAGAAACGGAGTGGTGTTTTATAAACGTGCGGTTCGTATTGGTGTTCACTGTGATCACATTCTTCCAGATGTTCCGATGGAAAACCCACAGTAAAACCTAACAGTCGTGCTTTTCCTTTAAACGTTTTGCTGTAAGTGTGGTCTCCGGTTCTAGCACTCGGATGCGTCTCCGATTGGTGTTTCTTCCCCTGATCGCGACGGGTGTTCGTCAGGCTGTGTTTAGCATTTTAGGCTATTTTTCCCAGACCCCACCCCCACCTTGAGACATCAAATGTGGGAGTCTAAACTTTTTAAAATAGGCGAGGCAGCTTTGTTTATAAAGCAGCGCTCACGCCCAGAAGCAGTTCAGTGTGTTTTCTATTAGCGAGAATAACCCGTCTTGCCTGCTGGTGGTGGTCGGAGGGACCGGTGGCGCCAGTGCTCGGCAGCCTCGCCTTCGTCAGCGTGCCCCAGGGCAGCTGTGGCTACATGGTACCTCATCACCATCAGCGTGTGAATGGGTGAATGATACGCTGTAGTGTAAAGCGCTTTGGAGTCCTCTGACTCAAAGGCGCTATACAAGTGCGGGTCATTCATCATTAAGAACATACCAACGTGTTTTTTTTAGCCCATTTGTCCCCAAATATTGGAAAAGTACATTTAAATGGCCTGATGTAGCCTTAAATCTTGAATTTAACAATGTTATTTAAAATGGCGGAGGGGCGTTCACCAACGGTGTTCAGGGTCTGTGTGACTGTTATTGTTGCTTCCTGTTTGTGAACACCTGCTCTAATTCATGCCGTTAAAACTTTTACCAAAACGATTCACTCAAGCTCGACATCATCTGCTTGTTGGCCGGATTTGAGTAACGTATTTATAAATGTCCATTAGTTTTAATATGTTTGCTTAGAGTTTGCGTTATTTAAATGTGTTAATAAATGGTGGCTGCAGATTAAAAGGTGTGAAACATCTTGCTGTTTCAGGCCTTCTGTCTGATTCTTTTTAAAGATCTAGTTCACTGACGGGTTTTATAAATACAGTCAGTCACTCTGAGTTTCACATGCAGGCTGATAGTAAATAGACTGTTAACGCTCGGATTAGAGAAGCCTGTCACATCTACGTCACACCGTCACCCTGGACTCATGACGGGGAAGGCTGTCGGGTTAGCGTCCAGGAAACAGCAGAAAACTTCACGGCCAGTAGAAGCTAACCGTTAGCAATAGCAACTCCACCACACAGCAGAACTCCTCCAGGCTTGTGTTATTTATGGAGATGAAACATCAACATTGCAGATCAAACCGTCAGTGGTAGAGTTGTGTTGCTGTTGGCCAATCAAAGGACAGATGTCCACATATCTGCATATAAGACTCCATATCCTGCTGTGCAATGCTCACCTCTTTGGCTCGCTTCTAGTTCCTGAAATATAAGCGCCAGAGCTTTTTTTCTCCCACATTTCAACTCACGAGGCATTCATTTATACTAGAGACCACTGCAGATGTGTTTAAAAACGAGTGAACAAATAAATCTGCTCCTTAAATGTGCAAATGTGTCATGCAGTTGTAAAGATGCTACATCTACTTTTATTTAGATGTATTGGTAACGATCTTGTGTGGAAGGGTAATCCTCAGGTTTGTGTGTTGTATCAAGTAGGTGTTTTTATATTTCTCATATTTTTATCTGATTTTAATGTAAACTGGCTTTCTTAATTGAAATTAAAACAAAAATTTGTTCAACTAACCATTTGTTTAATTATCATTAAATTCTTTGGGTAAAAATCTTTTCTATTTGACAGTTGAGCGAGTTAAAGGTGCAATATGTAAGGATTTTACAACGAAATAATCACAAAGCAGTCTAACGTCTCAGTGATGGTGGTGGAAGGAAGGTTACATTGAGGGTTGTCAGTTTTACTTAAAACCTAAATCGATCTAATGTTGGGTAAAAAACGCAGGATTGCTATTGAATGTAGTGCAGGGATTTAGCCTGAAGAGGGCGCAATAATGAAGGTTTTAGTCTAAATAATTTAATCATTAAGATTCACTAAAACAGAAACGGGGACGTGTTACTCCGGGTTTCCACGGGAGCCGTCAGCAGCACGTTACTGCAGCAGCACGTCTTGCTCGCGTAAGCTGCTGCTTGGCCCTTCCCACGAGACGCGAAGCAGCAGGGGAGCAGCTGTCACCGACCGAGCACGAAGTCACACGAGTGACTTCGTCAGTAAACACAACAACAAGCAGGAGAAAATTACAACATGGTTTGTGTTTTATGTTCTGTCCGTTTTATAATCGCCAATACGGACCTGAAAAATAAAGGAGACCGCTAGCTAGGTGATAACTTCTCACGGGGACGCACAGTTAGTAACTCTTTTTAAAAGTAAAGCAACCGGAAGGCAGTACGTTCTTTATTCTGAAAATCTCGGTAGCTTCTCTCCATTTCCGCGTTTGATTTCCTGTCTTTCCTTCCCCAAAAATGTCGAACTTGACCCGTTTCAGAGGCGTCGCGTGTAGAAAATAGAACCGGCGCGTAAAGGCCGCGACATGCTGCTCCTGAGACGCAGCCGACTCGCGCTGCTGACGGCTCCAGTGGAAAAGGTTCTGTTGACCACAGCGGTTCCTATCAGCAGCTATGACGTGCTGCTGCAGTAACGTGCTGCTGACGGCTGCTGTGGAAAGCCGGGGTTAGACTCATTTACAGTTTATCAGCAGAAAGAAGTTGATTTGAGGCGACTCGCTCTTTAAGACTTGAAGCTCATTCAGTAAAATACTTTTTCATAATGGATGAAGCCCAAAGGTACATTGAATTTATTTTATTTAAGGAAACTACAAAAACTTGTCCTTGCGTATTTTGCTCAATTTAATACTTGGATTTAACTCGATTGGTGAATTAGCAAACTGCTGTTTGACGGTCGAACAGGTGAGAGCGAGCTCGGCCTTATTGTGAACAGGTGTCTAGTCCTACTTTCAAATTCATATTCAGACATTTCTGGACTTTGAGTTTCTGCTCAGGTGTTTCTGTTTCCTATAACAAAACTGTGACGTCATGAGTGACCACATGTAGCAATAATATGATCCCACCTGTTGCCTATTTCTCTCCTGTTTCTTAAAATGTTTAAGTCGCTTTGGATAAAAGCGTCTGCCAAATAAATAAACATAAACATCTCTGGTATCATGAGGCTTCTTCAGGGGTCACCTGATCAGATCAGATGTGTTTTAAACAGCTGCTGTGAGCGGAATCACTGCCCACTCACTAAGCCGCGTCAGAACGATCCTCTGAACTTTGCGCCATCCTCCGGTGAGCTGCGCCGTTTCTCTCAGACTGCCAGCAGCTGCAGGTTCTGCTCAGTCACATTCTGCAGCGCATTAGGATGCAGAGGGGGTGGGGTGGGGTTGAGGAGGGAGATGCCTAACAGCTGCAGGAGCAGCAGCATCCTGTGCGGGAGGAGAGGAGAGGCGCTGGCGCGGAGCTTGTGCGCGCACCGCTGGAGCGACGCGTCTCTGCAGCGCCGCGGCTTTTCGGGAGCACCGATCGTTTCTTGATATTACGAGCCCACAAGTGTCCCAGATCAGGGAGGGAGGAGGAGAGGAGCCCCCACCGCGCGGCACCCCGCCCGTCTCGCCACACTTGGACTGCGGGGATTGCGACCTGAACCAGGGTGGCTTGTTCCTGCCACCCCGCAGGTCTGCGTCAAAGGTAAGCTGGAACGGAGGCACCTCTGTTCATGCAGGTAACGATGCTGCTGCTGCTGCTGATGATGATGCTGAGGCTGATGATAATGGTGGTGGTCATGATGACGATGATGGTGATCGGAGCAGCTAAACCGCAGCGATCTGATCTGCGCACCGCGTTCTGTTTGCGTTTTTCTGTGCTGGGGCATGCGTGCGTGTCGTTTCAGATCCATGCATGTAGAGAAAACTACGTAGGGAATTCCCACCGCGAGGCTCGGTGCGCACAGACCGAGCAGAACCGAGCCAACCTGGAGACGAACTCTTATGTAACGGGATTTCGCTGACGCGGTTCTGCAGGAGCGGGATTTACCTCCGTGTCCTTTTCCTCCGAGATGCTGGAAGTGGCCCGTGATCGATCATCTCCTACAGACTGGAATCGATCTTCAGATCAGTTTGTGGTCAGGACCGAGACGCATTCCCTTCGTGTTCGTTGGTTCTGTTTAATTTGATTTTAGGAAAACTAAATGTGCAAACGCAGCTGCTCTGGAGAAGGAACGCGTCTGAGCTTCTCCCACTTGATGTTACCTGATGGATGTTCCACAGCTGCTGATGAGAAGGTCTGAAAGTTGTGGATAAATAAGAGTCATGTTTTATTTTCTAACTTAAGAGGATGGTGAGTTCCATCTATGATTTATTGTGATGTTTTACATCTGCTTCAGCTATGAACTTGAATGTTTTACACTGGACCAACTCTATGCCCTTAGGGGGGTCCTGGAGGGTGCGTGGAAGTTCACCCAACCATCTACTTGTGTGTTGTGGATTTGGAGAAGGCGTTCCTCTGGGAGCTTATTGAGTATGAGGTTCCAGGCCCTCTGATATGGGCTATGACCGCTTGGTCCGCATTGCCGGCAGTAAGCTGGACTCCGCCAAGGCTGCCCTTTCTGTTCATACCTTCTATGGACAGAATTTCTAGCCACAGTCAAGGTGTTGATGGGATCTGTTTTGGTGGCCTAAGGGTCTGGTCTCTGCTCTTTGCAGATGATGTGGTCCTTCATCAAAACGTGGTCTCCAGCTTTTGCAGCCAAGTGTGAATCAGCTGGGATGACAATCAGCTCTTCCAAACCTGAGACCATGGTCTTGAGTCGGAAAAGGGTAGAATGCCTTCTCCGGGTCAGGGATGAGGTCCTGCCCCAAGTGGAGGAGTTTAAGTATCTCGGGGTCTTGTTCACAAGTGAGGGAAAACTGGAGCGTGAGATCGATAGGTGGATTGGTGCTGCATCTGCAGTGATGCGGGCGTTGTACCGGTCTGTCGTGGTGACGAGAGAGCTGAGTCAGAAGGCGAAGCTCTCGATTTACCGGTCGATCTACGCTCCTACCCTCACCTATGGTCACGAGCTTTGGGTGGTGACCGAAAGAATGAGATCACGGATACAATCAGCGCAAATAAGTTTTCTTTGCAGGGTGGCTGGGCTCTCCCTTAGAGATGGGGTGAGAAGCTCTGTTAAGACGCCTCCCTGGTGAGGTTTTCTTGGTACGTCCAACTGGGAGGAGACCTAAAGGAAGATCCAGGACACTCTGGAGGGACTATATCTTTCAGCTGGCTGGGAACACCTTAGGATTTCCCCGGAGGAGCTGGCCCAAGTGTCTGGGAAGACGGAAGTCTGGGCCTCCCTGCTCAGGCTGCTGCCCCTGTGACCTGACCCCAGATACGTGTAGGACGATGAATGGATTTTGTTTTTATTTCAGAATCTTTCTTTCCTTTTTACTTGCAATCGGCATGATTCGGCACGGAAACCACTCGCACAACCTTTCATTCTTGTGCGGCATCCTTTTGGTTCCTGGTATGGCTGTATTTGTTGTTTATAATCATTATTTTTGTTTTATTGATTTATTTTAGTTTCATGTTGGAGCAGCTTTGTCTGGCATTTAGACATCTGAGGCCTGCTGAGTGAGTGTGTGCAGATTTTAGTCCTCCGGCTGGTTGTTGATGGGAATCAGCTTCTCTGTTCATTACTCAGATTTAGTTACCTGGTAACTAGGATCACAAGCCTTGACCGGCTTATTACTAAAAAGCAGTCATGACCCAGATCCTGCTATTGTTGCTGATAACGACTCACATTGGATTAATAAACACACACACACTGGATGGAAACTCTTCTGTTGACACACAGCTCCGACCCACAGAAACAGACTTTGACCTCACAAACATGTTCAGCAGACTCCCTGATGGAGATGGAGAGAGATGCTGGTTATGTGAGTTTATCCTAGAACATCCCACCTCTTGTCTGTAGTTTCATGGTGAGGATGTCCAGAAGCAGCTGAGATGCTGACCTCAATGCTGCTGGGGCATGACGGTGTTTATCTGTGAGCATTTCACTGCAGAGTCTTGAAAACAATCATTTCTAAATGTATCTTGAAATAGCAGGAAGCCAGTGTGAAGAGACCAGTGCTGTTTCAGGAAGCAGATCTGACTGATTTTAAACAATAATCTAAGTTATAAATGCACAAATGACTCGCAAAAGCAAAAACAGGGCTTCCATTTAGCTGCAGTCCTGAGAAGAAGAAATAAGTTTGTTTTCACTCCGTGTGTCTGGTTTAAACATCACCCATCACCTCCAGACCCCAGCAGAAGGGTGACCGGAAAGACCGCTAGACCAAAATACTGAACCCTGTTTTTGTTTTCATTTAAATTTAATTCCATCCATGACTTGACATCTATTAGAGAGATTTTTCAAAGAAGTGATGCAACTGTCTGTTATGGAGAGAATGAAACCCTGAGGGATGCCATAATGTAATGGGACTACGCCAGAAGACCAGACTGGGCAGTTAAATAAAGTTTAGATCAGTAAAAACTCTTAAAGGCACCTTTGATCTTTCTGACAGAAATCCAGGCTGACATCACCAAACGTGGCTGCGCACGTGGAAGATCCCGCAGGATCCAGAGGGACAAAACTGAGCTGATGGAGAGAAAACCTTTCACAGTGGCTGAGAGGGAACAACAGAGAGGGTGTCACAACCCCATACAGAGGAGCAGGGGCCTCGTTTATAAAACTTTGCATAGAATCTTTAATAAAACTCTAAAAATGTATCTATGCTAATTCATTTTCCAATCTTAGGTAAACCCCTAGATACAAACAACAGCAGAGTAAGGAAAACACCAGACACACCAATCCAGATTGACTTGCAAGGGAGACGAGAACACTGGCCAAAGCCGGTCAGCTTCTCCAACGTGCTGGTCTCCCACACAGCCGCAACACAACTAATACAGTCTTGGTCACGCCCACTCGCACAGCCAGTTGTACATTCTTGATTACCCCTTCAGAAATTCCAATACCTCCTGTACTCATGGGTCATTCTAATCCCCGGCTACTTATACTCTCACCCGTATTCCACACAGGCGTCCATAAACCTGAGTTACACAACATTCCCAGAGCCCGCTAGTTCCTGTGTCTGATTTTCTCTTTTTCTCACACAAGATGAAAGAAAAGCACCATACATTAAGGTTCTACCAAAATAAAAGCAATGATAACAAAGTTAAGTTTTATTTACATTCGACCTCTAAAATACTGAGTTCACACAATTCCTGCTTTATAAATCAAACCTGTCCTAGAAACATGCTCAGGTGTTTATGATCACACCCCACCCCCAACACCTTCTGCCATTATACATAGGACTTTATGAATACCATTCGTCAGTGATCATCACTATTATCAGTGGCATTTCATGGGTAACCATGGTAACCTAGACAGAAATCGAGGTGTCTGTGGGTGAAGGTAGCACTAAAAATATGTTCATTGTCTTCCAGCAGCTCAGTGTTGTTACAGCGGCGAGCTGGGTGGTGACGCCGTGGAGTGATCACGCTGGGCACGATACAAATAAATAAAAACATTAAAAAGAGGTTAGACGGAGGCAAAGAGGAAGACGGCAGTGATTACTGATATCATTAGAAACTGATGCGTTGTGGAGTTCAGGGATTTCTGGGGTAATACACAGGGGGCTTCAGGCAGGAAGTGACATATGCTGTTCATCAAATCAAACAAATATTGGCTCGCCTTTGGTTAGTTCCAACTGGAATGGGCTGGTTTAAGGAAACATGACAGCTCAGCAGGTGCACCTCTGCCCCAGTTCACGGTGACCCAGTCTTCCCACCGCCACTGAGCAAGTTATAATGTTTTATTAGCACTCGACACGCTGTCCCACCTTGGACAATTAATGCACCAATCTGAGGATGTAGACTGTAGGGTTCGTGTGTGTGTGTGTGTGTTTACTAGCAGCTAGCTGGGGGGGGGACAGTCTACGTCACTCACTGATGACCTCAGTCTGCCAGTCTGTTGTCAAACAGGAAATGAGGATGTTGTCTTCTGCTTGATCAACAGACCAAGTGCTGCAATAGAAGCAGAGAAGAGCTGCTATGGGAGTCTGAAGATCCAAGCAGGAAGTCAGTGCTCCAGAATAAGTGTTTTCAGTAGCATTCACACTTGGGAGTGTAGAGGTATACACGTGGCTAGAAGCCACAACACGGAGCACAGGATCTTAGATGATTGTGTTTAGTCGTTGTTCTACCATCGCGCCAGCATGCACCAGCCTGCTAGCAACGTATCTCATGAGCAATGTGTCAGATGTTTCTGCCTCACAGCTAAGTGATGTTAGAAAACACCTAAACTGCTCCACCTTGATCAATTTTACATGTATTGAGGTGAAATTCATTTCATTTCATTTGCTGAGCGTCAGTCACAGCAGTGAATCTGTACAAGGTCGTGCCTGACTTTAGTCCCCAGATTAGCTATGCTCTCCACATCAGATTCAACGGTGACAGGAAAGGTGGTGGGTGGCGTGCCTTCCCCCCTGGATGGGTCTTTAATAGTTAGAGTTAACTTTCCATATCAGAGGAAAACAAGACCTGAGTGCCAGCTCTCAAGGTGCCCGTTGTGTCAGGATGGAGAGTGCTGCAGTCACCTCCACAGGGGCACCGCGGGTCTGTCTGGCTCCATCGTCACAGAAACACAAGAAGAATGAGACAGATGTGTGAAGTGGGATTTCACTGATCCACGTGGAAGAAAAAACAGGCTGACTGGTTCATTCAGGATCTGACAGGACCATGCTAAACGTCGGATCCAGTTGGGTCTGATTTTCCCTCCAAGGAGCCCGACCTCCCTTTCGTCTCTTTCTGTGGTTTGATCAACAGTTTTCCTGAGTTTCTGAAGGTGCTTCAGAAGTTTTTATTTCATTATTTTTTGGAAGGGGTGGGGGTTGTTGCTTCACTCATTTTTACTTCCTGTGCCTGAACATTCCCGGGGAAATGTTTTTTCCAAGTCACTCAGTTGTGACTCATCATTAAGGTGAAAACGTGTGAACTTGGAGCTAAGCCTGCACTAACTGACATTCCTCTGACCCCATTTTATTTTTCCTGTGTTATTCTGAGAAGATGCACCTTTGGTACTTCTTAATGAATCAAGTTCGATGGAATATTAGATTTATTTAACAACATGCTTCAGTGGGGATCATTTCTGCCCCCGTGCGTGTGTGTGTGTGTGTGTGTATGTATGTGTGTGTGTGTGTGTGTGTGTGTGTGTGTGTGTGTGTGGTGCTCCTAAGGTTGTGAGGACTCAGCATGTTGTCATCTTTTTTGCCCGAGGCGTGTAAAAGGATATATAAACAGTCCTGATGCAGCTGCGGTGCCCGTCACTCACACTGACCAGAGGTTTTAACACCTTCTGCTCTCAAACTCATTTATGATGATTGCACTGAGACCTAGACAACAGCCCAACTCACACTACTTATGCTTACAATATCCTGTGCTGAGTAAAATTAAGAGCCTCTGCAGGATAAACACAAAGGTTAGGGTTAGACATTATCTGTTCGAATAGAGAATCAGTCAGTCAGCAGGTCAGATGTCAGCGCAGAGGAGGTGGGATCTAAACGCGACTGGATCACATCCAGACTGATTAATGTCTTCGTCTCAGGTCAGGTGTTCTGTCCTGGTGCAGGGACTCTTCATCCTCGTTGTTCTGAGTGAAACAGGTTTATCTTCCTCACCACACCAGCACTGGATGCTGGCAGGAGGACAAATATTGGGCCAAAGGAGGTCTTACGTAACCTCTCAGGAGCTCCAGATATTTGTATTTTAGTTGGTAGATGTGAGCCTTTTCCTGTGGGCTCTGCAGGATGGCATCTGAGGCCACGTGAGCTGGATTTACGTATCCCTGCAGGGGGGAGTGTGTGTGTGTGTGTGTGTGTGTGTGTGTGTGTGTGTGTGTGTGTGTGTGTGTGTGTGTGTGTGTGTGTGTGTGTGTGTGTGTGTGTGTGTGTGTGGGTGTGGGTGTGGGTGTGGGTGTCACTGATATCCTTGTTCGTCTCAGCTCAGAGCTTTACAGAGTTTGGCTCAGATCTTGAGCTAAACTCTGGAGGTGTCGTTCCTCAGCTCTGCATCATCTTCCAGAGACAGCTCCAGACGTGTGCTAGCCTAATTCTGCTAAATGTTTCCATCTTACTTTACTCTTCGCTCTGAGTGAATCCAGCTCCTTCTGACTGGATGCTGAATTATTTTCCATCATTTTTTATGAGTAAGTGTCTCGAGTTTTCAGGACACCAGGAGTTTGGAGGACACCTCTCACTTAAGTTTTTTTTGTCATTTGAGTGTTTTCAAATGAAGAATGAAGCATTGTTGTTTAAATGAGAGACGAGTTGTTTTATTATTTGTTCCATCATTAACGTTTGTCTGTTTTCCTGTTTTCCTACACCTCCAGGATCTCCTGGATCATAGAACCGGGACTGTCTCAGCTGCTGGACTACTTCGACTTGGGCAGAGCCCCAAAGGGATCCCACTGGGAGCTCGTGCAGAGAGAGAAATCTTTTAGAGATTTTTGTTGGTTCTTCACACCAACTCAAATCTTCACCAGCAAGATGTGCCATCCTTTTGAGAACCAGCTAACACAAACGTTTCTTTCTATGCCTTCATCTCCTTGGCTTCTGTTTTCCCATTCTTGACTCTTCATCAGCTGCACAACATGCGTCCTTCCCTCGCCACAGCTGTCCTACCAGCCAGGACCCGATCCCACAATCCACCCAACCTGGCCGTTGGAGGCCGTGAACACCTATCGGCTCCTCGTAGGCGCAGCCCCAACCTGAGGCACACCCTCAGTCCTGAAAACCTGCGGACACTGACAGAGAGGAGCGGGTCAGCCGATGGGGGTTCTGTTGTCAGTAGTCCTATTGGACTCACACGTGCTAACAGTGACACGGACCTGCTGACCTCCCAGAGCCGCTCTTCGCTCACTGCGTCCACTCTGGAGTACACCTTGAACCGGGGCCAGAATCTCGTCATCTCCTGGGACATCAAGGAGGAAGTGGATGCCACTGACTGGATTGGGCTGTATCACATAGGTGAGACTAAAGGTTTAGTTAGAGCCACAAAACCTGTTTGACCATTTAAAGTGAGATTCTGTTTAGAATGTAATTAAAAAGTCCCTCTTCTCACCTGTGGTAACTAGCTTACTGAACAGCCTCTGTTTGGAGAAATAACTTTTACGCTTTTGAGGAGGAAATGGCTAGTCTTTTACTTATTCACTGCCAGCCGTTTCCTGATCGGTAAAGCACTTCGCTGCCAGCGTTTTTCAGCATTGTCACTGTTTTTTTAAGAGTCACAGAACGTTGCACGCTAGGATGATGTCGACGCCAAAACAACCAAAACAAAGCGTAGACTCACCTCTTACATCAGGAAGAATCCGCGCGTTCCAAGCTTTATCTGTTCTTTCATAATCCGTTGTTGAATTGTGATCGGCAGAAGCTTTTCCAGTTCATGCCTCACTTTTTTTACAGCAGCGGCCCAAAACGATCTCCTAAAGCCGGGCGTACACTGTGCGACTTTTTCACTCGCAGATCTCACGAGTCATGTGCTCACACTGCACGACCCAGTTCTCGCATGCAACCTGACTGCTCACACTGTACGTCTGGTAGCAGCACGTCGGCCCTAAAAATATGCTAAAAATAGCAGTTTTTACTCAACACATCAGACTTTTTTATCTTGTCTTGCCTGTTGTCCTTCGGGAGTGCTGCAGGAGGACACACAGGGATTTATGGGGGTTGGATGAGGAAAACGAAATAAAGAGAGTAAATCTGTGTTTTGTGATCAGTTTAATTTGACATGAACATGACAAACATGCTTTCTTGACAATCTTTGTGAGTAAAAAAACGTGTAGAAACAAAAACGAACAGCGTGTGTTATTAGGGAAATAGCGAGCGACCGGCGTTGATGCAGGATTGCGCGCGCATGCGCCGTGAGCGGTTCTGATACTTTTTGGATCGTAGCTGCTCGCAGCTGCTCGCAGCGCTGCTTCAACAGTGCGATACCCTCACAAGGGACGAGCGAAATATTAAACACACCAGAAGTCCGTGCGACCTCACGACTGCTGATCGGCAGCTGGTCACGTGGTGTTAATCGCCTCTCGTAACCCCCTGTACACTACACGACCGCTCGGCGCAAAACTCGCCCCGATGTCGTGGATTCTCGCACGACTGGAAAATCGGCTCAAAAAAGTGAAAAAGTCGCACAGTGTACGCCCGGCTTAACACATGGATGTTCTGCTTCCTGATCACGTGACGGGTGACATATGCGGATGAAGATCGCTTTAGAGCTGAGATGTTTGTTCTCACGGTGCAGGGGCTCGTTCCGATGCTCACACAGTAAAAAAATACAAACGACGACTTTAGTCGTCATTGGCAGTGAACGGCAAACAGTAGTTAGTTTTATAACAGAGAAGTTAATAAAGTTAGGAGATTGTACTTCCCCTGTAATTTTCACTTCATTGGCTTGTGGTCGAGGACTTTTAGGGCTTGTTTGTAGGCATGACAGGTGTCAAGCAGGCTGGGCTGCTCGGCTTCAAACAGTTGACCAGTAAGAGAGGTGAGACCGAGTCATGGCATTATAGGAACAGCTGGGCAGCTTTTACAGGTATGGCCTCTTCAGATGGACGCAGTCGAGGTTGGTCCTAATGGTTCTGGAGACGGTTCTGATGTGGGACTCAAATTTAAGATGAGAATCCAAAACAACATCCAGATACGTAAACTTGTCCACTTGTTGGATTTCTTTCATTTTATTTATGTTGATGAAGACGGTGAAGTTGTCAGAAATCTTGCGTTTGATCATAAAACACATGGAGACGGTTCTGCTGTAGTTCAGGGTCACTGGACTCACCCAGAGAACGTCTCGGCTAGTAGAAGCTAACTGTTAGCATTAGCAACTCCACCACACAGCAGAACTCCTCCAGGCTTGTGTTATTTGTGGAGATAAAACATCAACACTGCAGAGCAACCAGTCACTGGTAGAGTCGTGTTGCTGTTAGCCAATCAGAGGAGAGATGTACAAATATCAGGAAATAAGAGTCAGTCCTGTCGTCTGATGCTCATCTGTGATGTGGGCAACTTTTAGTTCCTACAAATGGTGCACTGGTATCATGGTGTCATGGTTTCTACACCGGAGAGCAGGAGGGAGGCTGAGTCAACATGTTCACCTCAATGTACGATAACACACACACACACACACACACGCACGCACGCACGCACGCACGCACACACGCACGCACGCACGCACGCACACACACACACACAGCGAGGCATAGTGGTCTCCTATAATGAATACTAATCCTGCGTTGGGACAGGAACTTGACAGGGGGTAAATACATTGACCTGACTGCTGAAGGAGGCTCTCAGACTCACAGTGACAGGCAGATCTGTCCACAGTGGGGAAATGTAATACAGCAGGAAGAGTGTAGACCCAGCACTTTGGTTATAAACATCTCTGAATTATACAGCTTAGCGGTGATGTCACCTCAGGGTCCATCCTGGCTCTCTGTAGAACGCTCGTCTTCAGTTCTGGTTGGTCTCTTGAACCCTAAGTCAGAGCTGTCTGATGGTCCCACCTCAGAATCTCAGCTTGGTTCTGGTCTGGACTCTAACTGGACCATGATCATGTTGTAGTTTAGCTGCTGGGTTTGCACACGGCTGGGTCCAGACTTCAGACTGATGGACTCGCATTAGGCTCCAGAGGAGTTCCTGGTGCATTTGGTGACTGTAAGGAACCCCCCACCTCTGTGCTGATAGCTGGGATCAGCTGTTCCTGCTGCAGTGCATCATGGGGAAGCAGCTCTACTTTGGTCTCATTGTTCTAAAAGTCCACCTGAGCTGAGCTGCCATTATCTGTAGAGAGGAGAGGGTTCATCGTGACCTTTAACTGAGTTCTGAGATGGACCACTGTCCTGGATCATTTAGATCAGGGATGTCCAGCCTACGCGGGTTTAACCAACAGGTCATTTATGGCTTTGAATCAAGCGTCGTGTTTCTCAGTGGTCCAGCCTCTGTTCCTGGATCTGTAACCGCTCATGACTGTTGGACAAAATAAGACCTGGAGACCACCTAACTTTGTCTTCTCGTTGTTCTATGTAGCAGAGAATCAGCCAAAGAAGAGGACATTATGTCCCGCCGGAGCCAGGCGGGTCGTTAGGTCACCTCGTATTGATCATAAGGCAGCCAGGACTTAATTACCTGCTTCAGGGTCTCACACCCCAGTGGAGCTACTGCTTTCATCGACTAAGCAGACATTCAATAACAAGCAACCTCCTCACACACACACTCACACACACACGCACACACACACGCACGCACGCACGCGCACACACACACACACACACACACACACACACACACACACACACACACACTCCCCCCGACTGTGCCTTCATTAATCTGTGTACAAAACTGCTACGTACAGCGGAATTCCCCCTCCCTGTTTTTAACTGGGAGGAAGTTTTTCCCGGTTCGAGGTTATACGGAGGCTATTTTTGGGAGTGAGTTTCACTGATTAAAGGAAAACGAGCCTCAGAATGCCGAGTCTGCAGACTAAACAGGCAGAAAGTTACATCAGATGCAACTTTTACACAAACGAGAGCTAAAAACAGACGTCTGTGATCTTGTTTTTGTGCCTCTGCAGACGAAACCAGCCCCTCCAACGTGTGGGACTGTAAGAACAGGGGGGTCAATGGCACTCAGAAGGGTCAGATCGTTTGGCGGCTGGAGCCGGGGCCTTATTTTACGGAGTGTAAGTCGCATCACAATTACCAAACAACTACAGTAAATAAGCAGAATAGACGTTTCTTTGATAATGACGGAAATGTTGCCTTTTCTTCCACAGCTGAAACTAAGATTTGTTTTAAGTACTACCACGGCGTGAGCGGCGCCCTTAGAGCAACGACCGCCTGCATCACTGTGAAGAATCCAGCTGTTCTGGTGTGTTTGACTCTGTTTCTGTCCGAATATCCAGAATCAGACAGAAATATATCCTTGGCTGTAGATCGTGATCATGAAGGATTGAGCATTATTATTTCCTTGGATTATAGAAACTCGCTAAAACGTCTTTAATACACTCAGAGGGACTGGATTCTTGGAAAAGATTCAGGAAATTTGGCATTTTTGTGAAATAGAGTTATCAAATAATATTTTGGGTGCATTTAGATGTGAATTTTATGTGTAAAAGCTGTTAATAAATCCTGTTACCTGTTATCTGAACAGCCTCTGTTCAGAGAAATAGTCTGCATCCTTTTGGATAGTTTCTCATCCATCCAGGTGAAGTAAAGAACAAACACAACAAGGCGAGAGGACTTCAGCAGGAGTGAGCTGCGGGTTTATAAGTCGCTGCAGAACAATCACACAACCATGAAGATCTTATCGGTGTGATTGCTCGACAGCGACTCATCAGCCTGGCCATCACGTGATCAGAACCGAATACGTAGGATTTAGAAAATCTTGAAGCCGTTCATGTTAGAACTTTTGTTTCTGTGAGATCAGCCGTTCTTCTGGCCGTGAGGCTGCTACAGACGTGCTGTTGTGTGTTTGTAGTTGGAGGGGCTGGCAGAGCAGGTGGGAGTCGAACATCCTCGAAAACTGATCAGCTTCACTTTAACAGGTGAGTTCAACACTTGCTTGTTTGCTTAATGCTGTGGTTGACTGAAAAACAGTTTTAGTGATTATTTCTGATTCTAACGGGTCACTCTGAGTGTTTCATGCAGGCTGAACATGAAAATAGTCTCCTACACCTATCTCCTGCATTAGCTTCTGACAGAAAACAGACTATGATTAGAAAATCCTGACAGATCTACGTCACACTGTCACTAACATTCATGGACTCACCCATCTTGACTCACGACGGGGAAGGCTGTCGTTGGTTTAGCGTCCAGGACACAGCAACGGACATCTTGGTTAGTTTCTTCAGCTGAATGAAGACTGAGATCCTCATCTGTGCCCCAGACAAGCTGGTTCCCAAAGTCAGAGACTCTCTTGGAAAGCTTGCTTCTCACACCAAACCTTCTGTCAGGAATCTTGGCGTGACCTTTGACCCAGCTCTCACCCTGGATTCTCATGTCAGTGCTCTTGTTCGCTCTTCCTTCTTCCATTTCAGGAACATTGCTAAGCTGAGTCCCATTCTGTCTCGGTCTGAACTTGAGACAGTTCTCCACACCTTCATCTCCTCACGCTTAGACTACTGTAACTCTCTTTTCACGTGTCTGAGCAGAACCTCCCTGAACCGTCTACAGGTGGTTCAGAACGCCTGTGCTCGGCTTCTGACCAAGTCCTCCAAACACACGCACATCACCCCGCTTCTCCTCCAGCTTCACTGGCTGCCAGTCAACTTCAGGGTTCATTTCAAGATCCTGGTTCTGGTCTATAGGGCCTTACATGGACAAGCACCATCTTACATTGGTGATCTTCTTAGTCCCTACACCCCCAGCAGGTCCCTGAGGTCCAGTGACCAAAGCCTACTGGTTGTGCAGCACCAGGCTAAAGGTCAAAGGTGACAGATCATCTGCTGCTGTGGCCCCCAGACTCTGGACCTCTCTCCCCCTGAGCCTGAGATCAGTGGACTCAGTGGTCTCCTTTAAACTCACCTGTTCAGGCGTTGGTGGGACCTTCATCACCTCCCTCTCCTTGTTCTGCTCTTTCAACCTATTCTACCTTTCAGGATCCACTGACTTCCTTCTTTCTCATTCATTTCCCCCCTTACCCTTCCATTTTTTAATCACAAGTTTTTTTTCTCATTTTAAATATATTTTTAATCTTTTTGATATTTAGCCAATCAGAGGAGAGATGTCCAAATACTTTAGATCCTGCCATCTGAAGCTCAGCTGTGATGTGGGACACTTTAGATCTGAGAAATGGTGCACCAGTATATTTGTTCCCCCAGGAACGACTCACAAGGATTCATTCCTACTAGAGACCACTGCAAATGTGTCGATTAAACGAATGTTCCACTTCTTTAAAGTTCAAGGTCATGAGAGAAGAGCTCAGGTTTAGACGGATGAGCTACGTAAACGGGAAGCTCTGAAGATGTTTACAGGTCATAAATGAGGTTTTGTACCTAAAATTTTTTGATATGATTAGAACAGTTTGTCGGTTTCATGAACAAAAACAAACTTTTCTTTATTGAATGTTTTTGTCTGAAAACTTCAGTCTGGACTTTTTCTGTTCAGATCTGCGAGCCACCGGCTTGAAGAAGGGAATGTTTTTTAATCCTGACCCTTACCTGAAGATGTCCATCCACCCGGGGAAGAGGAACGTCTTCCCTGTCTTCAGCCATCATGGACAGGAGAGACGATCAGCCATCATCGCTAACACCATCAACCCTGTGTGGCACGGAGAGGTGATGCCCGTGTTTTCATGACAAGTCTCCATTCAGCCACTGGCTGAGGTTCATGTATGTGTGTTCACCTGTGGATAGAAATACACCTTTGTGGCGCTGATGACTGACATCCTCTACATCGAAGTGAAGGACAAGTTTGCAAAAAGTCGGCCGATCATCAAACGCTTCCTTGGTCAGCTCACCATCCCGGTGCAGCGGCTGATTGAGAAAATCCCAGGGTAGGAGGCGGTCCTTTGGGACTGACAGATGTTTGGTTCCTTGAGGAGGCTAGGAGCTCCTCAGAGGCATCATCAATTACTTTTTTTCTCTCTGCGTGACCCTGCAGAGTTCAGCCTGTGAGTTTCTCTTTGTGTCGGCGTTTACCAACTGAACACGTGAGCGGACAGCTGCAGTTCAAAGTTGAGCTGACGTCGACGGGGCCTGATGGTAAATTTACATTTCAGGATTTAAGTTTCTCAAACAAAACCAACCGCTTCTGTTTTAATCCTTGTGACCCTCTCTGCCTGCCGTAGGTGCTTCTCCTGACTCCATCATTGGCCTCTCCTCTTTGAACGGAGCTCCAGGAACTCCATCGGATGATGAGGACTTGCCCCATCCTCTACCAGGTGTGGTCTCTGCAGAGGCCTGTCCGACTGGATCCCAAGGCTCCCAAGGGATGTGGGAGGGTGGGGCCACAGCCTTACCAGAAAAAAGCCTGCCAGCGGTCAGAGCCAAGGCCAGATTCATGGAACCTGAAATAGTTTCTGACCAGACAATGTTCCAGAGGTCCCTCAGTGAGGGGCTGGATGCTATCGAAGCGCCCAAAGGTCCTGGTGAAAGACCTCTGGGTGCCGCCTCTCCTAAACTGTGTTCCAGTTTCCCAACACACACCAGGCTGAGCTCTATGATGCATATCGACTCAGATGAAGATGAGGAGAGGTCCGTGATGAATGACTTACCCCCGATGCCTTTGTCACCACTGCTGATGAACGGAGAGCCTCTCTATGTTGGAAGCCTGGATGAGGATGACCCATTTCCTGAACTCCCGGAGCGCTTGGTACAGGAGGAGGAGCCTGTCGGTGCTATGATGGAGGAAGGACCATCGGAAGCAGAAGTGGTTCTGGGTTTAGATCCAGATCTGGATTTGGATGTCAATTTGGAAGCAGATGTTTTTCTAGAGGTAGAGGAGGAGACTCTTTTTACTGAGGCCATTACCCATAATCCTGTTCCAGAGACTACGGAGGTAACTGAACAAGGAAGCGTGCCTGGTGAGGACGTCTCATCGGAGATCGACACCTGCTCCATGGCAACAGCGCCTCAGACAGTTTTCTCATCATCAGAGAGCTGTCCAACCACGCTGGCCGCTGCTGCGGTGAGTTCTCCTGAGAGTTTAATCCTGGGATGTGGGGTGGCGTGTTCTCTCGGCTTTCCTTTATTTGCTTTTCTAACAACAGTGTGGGCTAAGCGTGTTTTGGGCTGCAGGTTCTGAGCCTTCTGTGTGTGGGCCCAATCTGATAAACCAATCTGTTGCTTTCCCGTGGCTCCACTCTGCTCTCTGGGTCAAACAACTTCAGGCTCCATGAAATGTCACTGATCCATCCATCCTCTCCCTCTTACCCAGAGATGGGTCGTGGGGGCAACAGCCTAAGTCGAAAAGCCCAGACTCCCCTCTGATCTTTTTCATCATTTCCCTTTTATGTTTTCTGCATTTTTCTGGTTTCATGCTAATTCTGTTTTAGGGGACTTTTACCCAAAACGTGCTTCCTTATGTGGTGGATTTATAGACCAGAGGCAGGCAGAGGAGCCAGACATGGTACTCTAGTAGCTTTACTGTAATATATGAAAAAAGACCCCAGAAATAGTACAAAAATACTACTTGGTAAAAAGGCAGCTCAACTACTGAGTAAATGTTTGATCATAACAGCTGATCTAAGACAGCTGAACTGACATGTAAAGAGCCTTGAGACGACTCTTGTCGTGATTTGGAGCTTTATAAATAAACTTGAATTGAATTGAATTGAATTGAATTGAATTGATTTGATTTGATTTGAATTGAATTGAATTGAATCGAATTGAATTGAATCGAATCGAATCAAATCGATTTGAATTGAATTGAATTGAATTGAACTGAATTGAATTGAACTGAACTGAATTGAATTGAATTGAAATCTAAGGAGCAGAGGGGGCTGAGAGACGAGCCCAGAAGTCAGCCTGACCTGACTCTCTGGATCTGGGTCGTAACAAGTCCGTGGTTCTTTTGGACTGACACGTGTGCTGTTTTTTTGGGATCCTCTGCAGGAAGCAGAGGAAGGAGCAGCGATGGCCATAGATCCAGGGGGAGATGCAGACCCGGGTCCTCCTCCAACCACTCTCGCTTTAGATGGCGATGACGATGCTATCAAGAATGAAGGAGAAGCTCCACCTGCCAGTGAGCAGATAGAGGAGCTCAGTATGAGGAGGCAGAGCCTCCAGGCAACAGGGGGTGGGACTGAAGAACAGGAAGGGGAGGGGTCAAAAAGAGAGGAGGTGTGCTCTATGGAATCAGAGCAAGTCACCATGGAAACAGACGGGGAGGAAGGTATTGGGTTTTGGTCAGATGCTACATCATAAATGAGCAATAATCTAATTTAAATAATTATGAAATTATGTCTAATTGCAGCACTTTAACCTGAGTTGATGTTTTCAGGAGCTCACGTTAATGGTCACCCTGTACGCTCACTCCCCTCGGTGCGCCATGACATCCATCGGTACCAGCGTGTGGACGAGCCCCTGCCTCCCAGTGAGTGTGTGTGTCTGCATGCACCTCGTCACTTTTGTTTCCTCTCACTCTTGTTTATTTCTGTAGCTGGAAATTAGAGCACATCTGGTTTGAGATGTCTTCATTTTTCATCTTCTTGTCTTGTTTCAGCTTTTATTTTTACAGCCCCAAGCCCTGGAGACTTTAAACACCTACTTCTTACTTTTATTAATCTCCCTTCAGACTGGGAGGCTCGGATCGACAGCCATGGGAGGATCTTCTTTGTGGATCACGTGAACAGGACCACCACATGGCAGCGTCCCACCGGACCCCCCGCCCCGCAGGGCCTGACCCGCTCCAACTCCATTCAGCAGATGGAGCAGCTCAACCGCAGGTGGGCTTGGGAAACCATCTATTTCGGGTTTTTAAGGTTTATTTATTTATTTTTTTATTGTTGAAACAATTTTTCATCCATCACAGATACCAGAGCATCAGGAGGACTATCACCAACAGCGATCGGTCAGAGGAGAGCTCACCTGACCTCCTGTCTGAACCAGAGAGTGACCTGATGCCTCATTCCATTTCTGGTTGGTGTGGTTGCTTCTGCCCACCTGTGAGGTTTAACGGCCTGGGCTGCTTTGACGAGTCTTCTTCTCTGTGACCGGTTCTGTTTCAGATTACCGTCGGGAAGGTGCCATCACCCACTCCAGCGGCCGCTTACGACTCTCCCTACTGCTTCAATCCCCCAGCGCCAAGTTCCTGTGCAGCCCTGACTTCTTCACCGTGCTGCATTCAAACCCCGTCAGTAAACCCACTCCAGGAGGAATTCCAGCGGGAAACTCCACATTCCTGCTCCGTTTGATGGAAAAAACCTTCATTCCTCTCTTTTCCTTCTCAGAGTGCCTATCGAATGTTTACGAGTAACACCTGCCTGAAGCACATGATCAGTAAGGTGCGCCGAGACGCTCACTACTTTGAGCGCTACCAGCACAACCGGGACCTCGTCACCTTCCTCAACATGTTCTCCAACAAGCAGCTGGAGCTGCCTCGGGGCTGGGAGATGAAGCACGATCATACTGGGAAGGTGACCGGTTGTTTCTTGCTGCTTTCGGCCAAACCATCACCTTGATCTGTGTAGAGCTGGTTTCCCAATCCTGGTCTGCAGGACCACTATCCAGCATGTTTTAGTTGTGCCCCTGCTCCAACACACCTGGTTTTAATCAGCAGGTGATTAACAAGCTTTTTGTAGAGCCTGACAAGCTGCTGAACAGGTGTGTTAGAGCAGGGAAATAACTAAAACTTGCTGGCTAGTGGACCTGCATGACCAGGACTGAGCACCCCTGATGCAAAGGGTTTATGTTTATCCATACCTGACTGTGTCTCTTCCCCCCCCCCAAGCCCTTCTTTGTGGATCACAATTGTCGCTCGACGACCTTCATCGACCCCCGCCTGCCCCTCCAGAGCTCTCGATACACTGGGCTGCTGGCTCATCGCCAACATCTTAGCCGCCAGAGAAGCCACAGTGCTGGAGAGGTAAGAAACCAGCGCCTCAAGGCTTTCCCAGAGTCTGAACGTAGCTGCAGACACAAAATTTAACTGTTGAAGCAAGGAGATCCTGGATCCAAACAGGGGAGGAGCCAGCGCTATCCCTTCATTGAGAGGTGGTTAGGCTTCTGACGAAGAGGGCTCCTGGTTTCCATGGGTCAGAACCAGGAAGCTACCTGACCTCTAATGCTTCCTTCTGTCTCAGGTAGTGGATGACTCTCGTCAAAGCAACCCACCTGTGATGCCCCGCCCCTCCAGCACCTTCAGCGGCTCCAGTCGAAGCCCGTACAACGACGCGGTGCCAGTCGGTGAGTTCTCCAGGTGGAAGTTCAGTCACAAACACACAGGATCCAGAACACACACTCCTTATTTTCCCATATTTTGCTTTCAGCATACAATGATAAGATAGTGGCGTTTCTACGGCAACCCAACATCTTTGAGGTCCTGCAGGAAAGGCAGCCTGAACTTGCCAGGAACCATTCACTCAAGTATGCCTCTCCTTGTTTTAACCTCCTTCTCTCCAGCTGCATCACCCAACACACACTCAAGCTTTAACCCTGCGCGCACACGCTTGTGTGTGTGTGTGAGAGTGT